>NW_023494807.1:13448685-13988305 GCF_904425465.1 Colossoma macropomum | reverse complement strand
CTAAACCTGCAGAAGGGCCCGTACTGCTGTTGCGTGCTTGAACCCGCTCATTGCCGCTTGCGGCTATATTTAGGGTTCAAGCATGCAATGCATTGAACCCTATTGGAATTGTGCGGATTTTTCTTATTATTAGGGTTCAAGCATGCAATGCATTGAACCCTATTGGAATTGTGCGGATTTTTCTTATTAGGGTTCAAGCATGCAATGCATTGAACCCTATTGGAATTGTGAGAATTTTTCTTATTATTATTAGGGTTCAAGCATGCAATGCATTGAACCCTATTGAAATTGTCAAGATTTTTCTTCTTATTATTATTATTATTTTTCTGCCCTGAAACGGAACGCACAGCCCAAACCGTAAGTCCTAGAGACACCAAACTTAGTCAATAGGTAGTAGTCCCTCCTGCTACTCAGGCGCAAGAAATCAGCCCTGTCGGCCACAAGGGGGCGCTATAGCGCAGGTCAACGCGTTAGGGTCTATATCTCTTAAACCAGATTTTTGCCAGACAAGCCATATTTTTTTCCTGATTCTCTGGGTCCAAATAAACCTTTTGGCTATTTTGATTATTTAGCTCCGCCCACTTAGATTTTTCGCAATACTGCAAAATGTGCGAAACCTACTTTTGTGTACTAGTCCTCCAATCTTTGCCCAATCCTCATGTTTTTGATGTCAAAAAATTCAGAAGAATGTCCTGGTCAATAATTATCAAAAACATTTTAAGTTTTCCATACAACATGTCGGCCATATGCAAATGAACCTCTCTGGATAAATTCAAAATAATTCAGAATTAATTGAAAAATCTGTAACTCAAGAATTCTTCAGCCAAAAAATTTCAAACTTGACAGGCCATGTCAGTAGCCCATTCTGAGGTAGCCATTCGATTTGTGTGCGCATACGTAATTAGGGGGCGGAGCAAAAAAAACAGGGCATTTTCTCTGCCTCTGAACATCCTATCAAGCTGAAACTTTGCATCCAGCATCCTCTCGCCAGTCTACAAGTGTGCATTTAAAGACGTTTGGATACATCGAAATTTGTGGTCGCCATCGGCCAATAAGCATTCAGCAGGCCATTTGACAGGCTTATCATTGACCAATCATGACGAAACTTGAATGATGTCTATATATAGCCACTTTCTAACAACCAGTCGAGTTTCAAAAGATTTGACCACTGGGGGGCGCTATTTCAAAAAATTACACATTATTACATGTTATTACAATATTATTACAATTTTCACCAAGAGCCTATTGTATTACCATGTGACAAACAATTTTGCCTATACATATTTATTAAAAATCTGTATCCTTTTTTGTAATAGATAAATGTTTCAAAACCCTACTTTTTGAACTAGTCTCTGGATTTTGATCCAATCTTTTCAAAATTGGTCTAGAACAATTCTTTGGCCTCTCTAAGTGAATAATTATCAAAAACATTTTGACTTTTCTACTCAGGGTCATGTGGATCAATCAATTATTTCCTGCATACGTGGCATTGTTAGCTCGATTAGCTATAACTCACCAGTCATTGGTCAGATCATGTCCAACCTTTGAGGATTTATACATATTGAGATTCTAATAGAGTACGCCAAGTTTGGTCCAGATTGGCCTTTGGGTGTGCCTTAGCACTCAAAAACACTGAAAAATCAATTAAAATGCTATTACAATGTTATTACAAGGTCCACATATAAACAATTGGTGTCATGTGACTCAGTCCCCTACGATGAACAACTTTCTAATTACATGTTATGTCAAAAATTGCACTGCTTGTCTTTTATTTTGGCTTATTCATTCAAAGATTTCACTATACAAAGACTTACTATACAAAGGCTTGAGGCCTGTTTAGGCCTAATATAATAGAAGGCTTAAGGCCTTCTTAGGCCTAATGGGCGAAACCAAAAGCTTGAGGCCTTTTTAGGCCTAAAGGCCTAAACCAGAAGCTTGAGGCCTTTTTAGGCCTAATGGGCTAAACCTGCAGAAGGTCCCGTACTGCTGTTGCGTGCTTGAACCCGCTCATTGCCGCTTGCGGCTATATTTATTATTATTATTATTCTTTTTCTGCCCTGAAACGGAACGCACAGCCCAAACCGTAAGTCCTAGAGACACCAAACTTGGTTCATAGGTAGTAGTCCCTCCCGCTACTCAGGCGCAAGGAATCAGCCCAATCGGCCACAAGGGGGCGCTACAGCGAAGGTCAACGCGTTTAGGTCTATATCTCTTAAACCAGATTTTTGGCAGACAAGCCATATTTTTTTCCTGATTTTCTGGGTCCAAATAAACCTTTTGGCTATTTTGATTATTTAGCTCCGCCCACTTAGATTTTTCGCAATACTGCAAAATGTGCGAAACCTACTTTTGTGTACTAGTCCTCCAATCTTTGCCCAATCCTCATGTCTTTGGTGTCAAAAAATTCAGAAGAGTGTCCTGGTCAATAATTATCAGAAACATTTCAAGTTTTCTATACAACATGTCTGCTATATGCAAATGAACCCTTCTGGATAAATTCAAAATAATTCTTATTTAATTGAAAAATCTGTAACTCAAGAATCCTTCAGCCAAAAAATTTCAAACTTCACAGGCCATGTCAGTAGCCCATTCTGAGGTAGTCATTCGAATTTTGTGTGCATAAGTAATTAGGGGGCGGAGCAACAAAAACAGGGCATTTTCTCTGCCTCTGAACATCCGATCAAGCTGAAACTTTGCATGCAGCATCGTCCCGCCAGTCTACAAGTGTGCATTGAAGGACGTTTGGATACATTGAAATTTGTGGTCGCCATCGGCCAATAAGCATTCAGCAGGCCATTTGACAGGCTTAACATTGACCAATCATGACGAAACTTGACTCGTGTCTATATGTAGCCACTTTCTAACAACCAGTCGAGTTTCGAAAGATTTGACCACTGGGGGGCGCTATTTCAAAAAATTGCATATTATTACATGTTATTACAATATTATTACAATTTTCGCCTACAGCCTATTGTAGTACATTGGGACAAACAATTTTGCCTCTACATATTTATTAAAAATCTGTATCGTTTTTTTGTAATAGATAAATGTTTCAAAACCCTACTTTTTGAACTAGTCTCTGGATTTTGATCCAATCTTTTCAAAATTGGTCTAGAACAATTCTTTGGCCTCTCTAGGAAAATAACTATCGAAAACATTTTGACTTTTCTACTCAGGGTCATGTGGATCAATCAATTATTTCCTGCATACGTGGCATTGTTAGCTCGATTAGCTATAACTCACCAGTCATTGGTCAGATCATGTCCAAACTTTGAGCCTTTATACATATTGAGATTCTAATGGAGTATGCCAAGTTTGGTCCACATTGGCCTTTGGGTGTGCCTTAGCACTCAAAAAACTGAAAAATCAATTAAAATGCTATTACAATGTTATTACAAGGTCCAGATATAAATAATTGGTGTCATGTGACTCAGTCCACTAAGATGAACAACTATCTAATTACATGTTATGTCAAAAATTGCACTGCTTGTCTTTTATTTTGGCTTATTCTTTCAAAGATTTCACTATACAAAGACTTATTATACAAAGGCTTGAGGCCTGTTTAGGCCTGATATAATAGAAGACTTGAGGCCTTTTTAGGCCTAATGGGCGAAACCAAAAGCTTGAGGCCTGTTTAGGCCTAAAGGCCTAAACCAGAAGCTTGAGGCCTTTTTAGGCCTAATGGGCTAAACCTGCAGAAGGGCCCGTACTGCTGTTGCGTGCTTGAACCCGCTCATTGCCGCTTGCGGCTATATTTAGGGTTCAAGCATGCAATGCATTGAACCCTATTGGAATTGTGCGGATTTTTCTTATTATTAGGGTTCAAGCATGCAATGCATTGAACCCTATTGGAATTGTGCGGATTTTTCTTATTAGGGTTCAAGCATGCAATGCATTGAACCCTATTGGAATTGTGAGAATTTTTCTTATTATTATTAGGGTTCAAGCATGCAATGCATTGAACCCTATTGAAATTGTCAAGATTTTTCTTCTTCTTATTATTATTATTTTTCTGCCCTGAAACGGAACGCACAGCCCAAACCGTAAGTCCTAGAGACACCAAACTTGGTCAATAGGTAGTAGTCCCTCCTGCTACTCAGGCGCAAGAAATCAGCCCTGTCGGCCACAAGGGGGCGCTATAGCGCAGGTCAACGCGTTAGGGTCTATATCTCTTAAACCAGATTTTTGCCAGACAAGCCATATTTTTTTCCTGATTCTCTGGGTCCAAATAAACCTTTTGGCTATTTTGATTATTTAGCTCCGCCCACTTATATTTTTCGCAATACTGCAAAATGTGCGAAACCTACTTTTGTGTACTAGTCCTCCAATCTTTGCCCAATCCTCATGTCTTTGGTGTCAAAAAATTCAGAAGAGTGTCCTGGTCAATAATTATCAGAAACATTTCAAGTTTTCTATACAACATGTCTGCTATATGCAAATGAACCCTTCTGGATAAATTCAAAATAATTCTTATTTAATTGAAAAATCTGTAACTCAAGAATCCTTCAGCCAAAAAATTTCAAACTTCACAGGCCATGTCAGTAGCCCATTCTGAGGTAGTCATTCGAATTTTGTGTGCATAAGTAATTAGGGGGCGGAGCAACAAAAACAGGGCATTTTCTCTGCCTCTGAACATCCTATCAAGCTGAAACTTTGCATCCAGCATCCTCTCGCCAGTCTACAAGTGTGCATTTAAAGACGTTTGGATACATCGAAATTTGTGGTCGCCATCGGCCAATAAGCATTCAGCAGGCCATTTGACAGGCTTAACATTGACCAATCATGACGAAACTTGAATGATGTCTATATATAGCCACTTTCTAACAACCAGTCGAGTTTCAAAAGATTTGACCACTGGAGGGCGCAATTTCAAAAATGTACATATTATTACATGTTATTACAATATTATTACAATTTTCGCCTACAGCCTATTGTAGTACATTGGGACAAACAATTTTGCCTCTACATATTTATTAAAAATCTGTATCGTTTTTTTGTAATAGATAAATGTTTCAAAACCCTACTTTTTGAACTAGTCTCTGGATTTTGATCCAATCTTTTCAAAATTGGTCTAGAACAATTCTTTGGCCTCTCTAGGAAAATAACTATCGAAAACATTTTGACTTTTCTACTCAGGGTCATGTGGATCAATCAATTATTTCCTGCATACGTGGCATTGTTAGCTCGATTAGCTATAACTCATCAGTCATTAGTCAGATCATGTTCAAACTTTGAGGACTTGTAGATATTGAGATTCTAATGGAGTATGCCAAGTTTGGTCCAGATTGGCCTTTCGGGGTGCTTCAGCACTCAAAAACACTGAAAAATCAATAAAAATGCTATTACAATGTTATTACAAGGTCCACACATAAACAATTGGTGCCATGTGACTCAGTCCACTAAGATGAACAACTTTCTAATTACATGTTATGTCAAAAATTGCACTGCTTGTCTTTTATTTTGGCTTATTCATTCAACGATTTCACTATAAAAAGACTTGTTATACAAAGGCTTGAGGCCTTTTTAGGCCTAATATAATAAAAGGCTTGAGGCCTTTTTAGGCCTAATGGGCGAAACCAAAAGCTTGAGGCCTTTTTAGGCCTAATGGGCGAAACCAAAAGCTTGAGGCCTTTTTAGGTC
Organism: Colossoma macropomum; assembly: GCF_904425465.1. Lineage (NCBI taxonomy): Eukaryota > Metazoa > Chordata > Actinopteri > Characiformes > Serrasalmidae > Colossoma > Colossoma macropomum. The sequence continues at coordinate 13,982,665 of NW_023494807.1, read as the reverse complement.
TAATGGCCTAAACCAGAAGCTTGAGGCCTTTTTAGGCCTAATGGGCTAAACCTGCAGGAGGTCCCGCTGTTGCGTGCTTGAACCCGCTCATTGCCGCTTGCGGCTATATTTAGGGTTCAAGCATGCAATGCATTGAACCCTATTGAAATTGTCAAGATTTTTCTTCTTCTTATTATTATTATTTTTCTGCCCTGAAACGGAATGCACAGCCCAAACCGTAAGACCTAGAGACACCAAACTTGGTCCATAGGTAGTAGTCCCTCCTGCTACTCAGGCGCAAGGAATCAGCCCAATCGGCCACAAGGGGGCGCTACAGCGCAGGTCAACGCGTTTAGGTCTATATCTCTTAAACCAGATTTTTGGCAGACAAGCCATATTTTTTTCCTGATTCTATGGGTCCAAATAAACCTTTTGGCTATTTTGATTATTTAGCTCCGCCCACTTAGATTTTTCGCAATACTGCAAAATATGCGAAACCTACTTTTGCGAACTAGTCCTCCAATTTTTGCCCAATCCTCATGCTTTTAGTGTCAAAAAATTCAGAAGAACCTCAAGGTCAATAATTATCAAAAATATTTTAAGTTTTCCATACAACATGGCTGCCATATGCAAATGAACCCTTCTGGATAAATTCAAATTAATTCAGAATTAATTGAAAAATCTGTAACTCAAGAATCCTTCAGCCAAAAAAATTCAAACTTCACAGGCCATGTCAGTAGCCCTTTCTGAGGTAGCCATTCGATTTTTGTGCGCATACGTAATTAGGGGGCGGAGCAACAAAAACAGGGCATTTTATCTGCCTCTGAACATCCGATCAGGCTCAAACGTGGTAAGCAGCATCCTCTGGCCATTCTACATGTGTGCATTTAAGGACTTTTGGATACATTGAAATTTGTGGCCGCCATCGGCCAATAAGCATTCAGCAGGCCTTTTGACAGGCTTAACATTGATCAATCATGACGAAACTTGACTGGTGTCTATATGTAGCCACTTTCTAACAACCAGTCGAGTTTCAAAAGATTTGACCACTGGAGGGCGCAATTTCAAAAATGTACATATTATTACATGTTATTACAATATTATTACAATTTTCGCCTACAGCCTATTGTAGTACAGTGGCACAAACAATTTTGCCTATACATGTTTATTACAAATCTGTATAGTTTTTTCGTAATCGATAAATGTCTTAAAACCTTACGTTTCGAACTAGTCTCTGGATTTTGATCCAATCTTGTCAAAGTTGGTCTAGAACAATTCTGTGGCATCTCTAGGTAAATAATTATCAAAAACATTTTGACTTTTCTACTCAGGATCATGTGAATTAATCACCAAATTCCTGCATACGTGGCATTGTTAGCTTGATTAGCTATAACTCAACAGTCATTGGTCAGATCATGTTCAAACTTTGAGGATTTATACATATTTGGACTCTAATGGAGTATGCCAATTTTGGTCCAGATTGGCCTTTGGGTGTGCCTTAGCACTCAAAAACATTGAAAAATCAATTAAATTGCTATTACAATGTTATTACAAGGTCCACATATAAACAATTGGTGTCATGTGACTCAGTCCCCTACGATGAACAACTTTCTAATTACATGTTATGTCAAAAATTGCACTGCTTGTCTTTTATTTTGGCTTATTCATTCAAAGATTTCACTATACAAAGACTTACTATACAAAGGCTTGAGGCCTGTTTAGGCCTAATATAATAAAAGGCTTGAGGCCTTTTTAGGCCTAATGGGCTAAACCAACAGCTTGAGGCCTTTTTAGGCCTAATGGGCGAAACCAGAAGCTTGAGGCCTTTTTAGGCCTAATGGGCTAAACCTGCAGAAGGGCCCGTACTGCTGTTGCGTGCTTGAACCCGCTCATTGCCGCTTGCGGCTATATTTAGGGTTCAAGCATGCAATGCATTGAACCCTATTGGAATTGTGAGAATTTTTCTTCTTATTATTATTATTATTTTTCTGCCCTGAAACGGAACGCACAGCCCAAACCGTAAGTCCTAGAGACACCAAACTTGGTCAATAGGTAGTAGTCCCTCCCGCTACTCAGGCGCAAGAAATCAGCCCAGTCGACCACAAGGGGGCGCTACAGCAAAGGCCAACGTGTTTGGGTCTATATCTCCTAAACCAGATTTTTGCCAGACAAGCCATATTTTTTTCCTGGTTCTATGGGTCCAAATAAACCTTTTGGCTATTTTGATTATTTAGCTCCGCCCACTTAGATTTTTCGCAATATTGCAAAATGTGCGAAACCTACTTTTGCGAACTAGTCCTACAATTTTCACCCGATCCTCATGTGTTTGGTGTCAAAAAATTCAGAAGAATGTCCTGGTCAATAATTATCAAAAACATTTTAAGTTTTCCATACAGCATGGCTGCCATATGCAAATGAACCCTTCTGGATAAATTCAAATTAATTCAGAATTAATTGAAAAATCTGTAACTCAAGAATCCTTCAGCCAAAAAAATTCAAACTTCACAGGCCATGTCAGTAGCCCATTCTGAGGTAGCCATTCGATTTTTGTGTGCATAAGTAATTAGGGGGCGGAGCAACAAAAACAAAGGCATTTTCTCTGCGGCCGTACAACCTATCAAGCTCAAACTTTGCATGCTGCATCACTGGGCCAGATTACAAGTGCTACTATAAGGACATTTGGATACATTGAAATTTGTGGTCGCCATCGGCCAATAAGCATTCAGCAGGCCATTTGACAGGCTTACCATTGACCAATCATGACGAAACTTGACTGGTGTCTATATGTAGCCACTTTCTAACAACCAGTCGAGTTTCAAAAGATTTGACCACTGGGGGGCGCTATTTCAAAAATGTACATATTATTACATGTTATTACAATATTATTACAATTTTCGCCTACAGCCTATTGTATTACCATGTGACAAACAATTTTGCCAATAAATGTTCATTAAAAATCTGTATCGTTTTTTTGTAATAGATAAATGTTTCAAAACCCTACTTTTCGAACTAGTCTCTGGATTTTGATCCAATCTTGTCAACGTTGGTCTAGAACAATTCAGTGGCATCTCTAGGTAAATAATTATCAAAAACATTTTGACTTTTCTACTCAGGGTCATGTGGATTAATCACCAAATTCCTGCATATGTGGCATTGTTAGCTTGGTTAGCTATAACTCATCAGTCATTGATCAGATCATGTTCAAACTTTGAGTATTTATACAAATTGAGATTCTAATGGAGCACACCAAGTTTGGTCCAGATTGGCCTTTGGGGGTGCTTCAGCACTCAAAAACATTGAAAAATCAATAAAAATGCTATTACAATGTTATTACAAGGCCCACATATAAACAAATGGTGCCATGTGACTCAGTCCACTAAGATGAACAACTTTCTAATTACATGTTATGTCAAAAATTGCACTGCTTGTCTTTTATTTTGGATTATTCATTCAAAGATTTCACTATACAAAGACTTACTATACAAAGGCTTGAGGCTTTTCTAGGCCTAATATAATAAAAGCTTGAGGCCTTTTTAGGCTTAATGGGCGAAACCAGAAGCTTGAGGCCTTTTTAGGCCTAATGGGCTAAACCTGCAGAAGGGCCCGTACTGCTGTTGCGTGCTTGAACCCGCTCATTGCCGCTTGCGGCTATATTTATTATTATTATTATTCTTTTTCTCCGATAAAACGAATCGCCCAGACCAAACCGTAAGTCCTAGAGAAATGAAACTTGGTCAATAGGTAGTAGTCCCTCCCGCTACTCAGGCGCGTGACATGAGCCCAATCGGCCTAAAGGTGGCGCTATTGCGCAACACAACGCGTTTGGCCCTTTAACTCATTCCCCAGATTTTTGACAGACATGACACATTTTTTTCCTGATTCCTTGGGTCCCACAAAACAACTTTGTAATTTGGACCATTAAGATCCGCCCACTTATATTTTGAGCTAATTTGCATAATATGCGAAACCTACTTTTGCATACTAGTCCTACAGTTTTCATCCAATCCTCATGTTTTTGGTGTCAAAAAATTCAGAAGAGCCTGAACCTCAATAATTATCCAGCACATTTTTAATTCTTTACTCAAAATGGCTGCCATATGCAAATTAATCCTTCTGGAAAAATCAAAATAATTCTTATTTAATTGAAAAATCTGTAACTCGAGAATCCTTCACCCAAAAAATTTGAAACTTGACAAGCTTATTCCTAAAGAGACTCTGAGGACACCTATCAATTTTTGTGCGCATAAGTCATTAGGGGGCGCTGTAAATGCTATGTAGCTGTTTCTCAGCATCCGTACATCCGATCAAGTTGAAACTTTGCAAGTACCATCTATTCCAAAGACTTTAAGTGAATCTTTCAGGACACTTTGAAATATTTAAATTTGTGGCCGCCATCGGCCAATAAGCTTTCAGCAGCCATTTGACAGGCTTAGCATTGGCCAATCCTTATGATACTTGACATCTATCTCTATCTCACCACCTTCTAACAACCTGTGAAGTTTCAAAATATTTGGCCACTGGGGGGCGCTATTACAGAAAATCAAGTATATCTTGTACAGATTGTTATTTTTGGTCAAATAACTTAGATGCCCTCATGCAGTGCAGTGTTCCAAACCATTTTGTCATTTGAAGTCTATTAAAAAAGTGCCTAGTTTTTTTTTCAATCCTCAAATGTTTGAAATTAGCACTTTTCGAACTACTCCGTGGAATTTGAAGCTACCTTCTCAAACCTAGTCTAGAAATACTCTGTAGCCTCTCTAGGTAAATAATTATCCAGCACATTTTCCATTTTTTGCTCATTGTGGTCTCCCTCCTTCACTAAATCATTGCGGCCATAGCATTGCTAGCTTAAATTGCTATAACTCATCAGTCCTTGGTCCGAACATCTCAAAACTTTAAGTTTGTTTATACATTGAGACTCTGATGTGGCTTGCAAAATTTGTTCCTAATTGGCCAATAGGGGGCGCTTTAGCACTCAAAAACACCTCAATGAAAATCTTTGACAAAGGTCCCTGATCAATATTCATAACATTTGAAGACCTTTGAACCAATTTTCACCTACTTTCACTGAGGTCCTTTATGCTTAAAAGGCCCTTATGGGTCCATTGGTTCTGTTTATGTCCTGCTTGTCAAAGCCTTTAACATGGAGAAACTAAATACTTTGCAAACACAACAAAGTCAGAAATGTTACCATTACTCAAATATTTCTACAAACCTTTTTAGATCAGTAAATTGAAATATAAACATATATTAGGTTTTAAAGCCCGTGCTCATTGTTCTTGACAAATGAAGGCCTGTTGATTTCTTTTCGGCCTCTCAGCCTCGAAGGCCCAAAGTGCGTTAGGCCTTATTAGGCCTATTAGGCTTAAAGTGCATGAGAGTTTCTTGGGCTTATGCGTGCTTGGACCCGCTCATTGCCGCTTGCGGCTATATTCTTCTTATTATTCTTTTTCTGCCCTAAAACGGTTTGTGGAGAAGACACCGTAAGTCATCCAAAGACCAAACTTAGAGGGTAGGTGTAGATTCCCCCCCACTACTCAGGCAACTGAAATCACCCCAGTTGGCCTGATGGTGGCGCTATAGAGCAACATTTTACGTTTTTGCCCATATCTCCTGAACCATGGGGGCTACCCTCAAAATTCTTGCTTCTACATAATCCTTGCTTTATTCTACATCAACGCCCCACTGCAAGTTTTTAGCTCCGCCCCCAAATTTATCATCATAATTGGCAAAATATGTGACATCTACATTTTTCTACTAGTCGGAGGTTTTTCAAGATATCAACACAATATTGGTCTCAAAATGTTCAGGAGTGTCTGGAGGTCAAGAACTATCAAAAAAATTTGAATATTTATAAACAGTATGGCTGGCACGTGCCAATTAAGACCCTCTGGGTTTGGCTTAATTCACATAAATGGCTACAGATCGCGAATGCTTTGGCCAATTCACATCAAACTTATCAGTCCTATACCCCACATGATTCTGTGAAGCCCACCAAGGTTGATATCGATTCCTCAATAAATGGCACTATAACAGCCAAAAATCTGTTTCTCAGCAACCGCTTGGCCAATTGAGCTGAAACTTTGCATGCTGTATACATGGCCTAATATTTACAAGATCTATTAAGGACAACTGAATCATTTGACAAATATGGCCGCCATTGGCCAATAAGCTTTCAACAGGTATTTGGAGGGCTTAGCATTGGCCAATCATCACAAAAATTATATCATGTGTCCACGTAGGCAATCTCTGATAGCCTATAAAGTTTGACCTCAATTGGCCATGAGTTGGCGCTACAGAGTATAAACGAGAATAAGTCCTATAAATTTTATCATATATCAAAATAAATCAATAAATATCATTGCTTACACTGAGCATGACATTTTATCTAATACAAGTCTTTTAAAATTCTGTAAAGTTTTTCTTTGATTGATCAATGTTTGAAAATTGAGCTTTTTGAACTAGTCTGTGGATTTTAAAACAACTGTTTCAATTTTGGTCTTAAAACAATCTGTGGAGTCTGTAGGTAAATAATTATCAAAAAAACCTTGACTTTATTGCAAAGAACAGCCATGAGACACCAATGAATCTGTTCGGCCTGGCCTTTTCTGACTTAGGGGGCTATAGATTCTTTAGTTTTTAGGTGATTGTGATAAATCTTGGTAAACTTGTACACTACTGTTTTCTGATGAAACATGCAAAGTTTCATTTAAATTGATTATCATAAGCCCCTACAATACTTAATCTAGTGCGTAATTATTAAAATGTCATTATATTCTTCTATGAATGAAATAAAGAAAAGATAATGGTTTCAAATTACACATCTTATTAACATCTAAAACATTGCAATTATATGTATGTTCCAAAATTACACAAGAAATGTGGAAATTTGAGTTAAAGCCAGGATGGCCACATAATTAATAAGGGTAATATCTTTTCTGCCCAGCAGAGGGAGCATCAGCATTAAATGCAAATTATGACTTCAAACATACTTATGGTTGTAGTCTTTGCAACATCTATCTTGCGGCAAAGGAACTTTCTGAATTTTATGTATTCCACTGAGCCAAGTAATTTTGCTTATACAAGTCTTTTAAAAAACTCTATTGTTTTTCTGTAAATCATCAGAGTTTGAAAACTGATGTTTTCATACTGCTTGCTGAAATGTTTTTGCAACGTCTCAAACTTGGTCTCTAACCAACCGTCAAAGTCTCAAGATCAATAATTATTTAAAAGATCTTGCCTTTTAAGCACAATTTTATTGCAAGTTATGGATCAATCAGTTCGGTCCAGCCTATTCGGAAACAAGGGACCACAAATCTGTCAATTATGCTCTGATTGTGACCAAAAATGATACATACATTGCAAATAATCAGCTGAGGAAACCTCTGAGATTTGGCGTGAATTGGCTTAAATTGGCTCTTACAATGCTCAATGTACTGCCAACAATCTAAAATGTAATTATTCCTTTCGAAGAATAAAATAAAGACATGACTATTGTTTCAAATTATGCATCTTAATAAGAATTAACACTTTGCAAATATGTGTAGGTTGCTTAACTGTACAGGAAATCATATAATTTGATTTCAGCAAATTTTAATTAGAGCAAGAGGTGTTTTATATTTCTCTGGACACTAGAGGGAGCCAAATCAGTAACTGCAAATGTGAATGTTGAACTAATTAATAAAAAAATATACTATTAGTGGAAAGTTTTACTGTATGTCTTTACGTCAAGACAATTTCTGTATTTTTTGCATTCCACCATGCCTGACAATTTTCCAAACACAAGTGTTTTAAAAACCTGTAATTATTTAAAAAATCTTGCCTTTCAAGCACAATATTATTGCTGATTTGAATCAATCAGTTCAGCCTGGCCTATTCTGACACAATGGACCAAAAATCTGTCAGTCGTGCTCTGATTGTAGCCAAATGTTTTACGTAAATTGACAATAAATAGCTATGGAACATATGATATTTGGCTTGAATCAGCTTAAATTGGCTCTTACGATGCTCAAAATACTGCCAACAATCTAAAATGTAATTATTCCTGTCAAAGATTATAATAAAGACATCATGGTTGTTTCAAATCATACATCTTAATGAGCCTCAAGACTTTGCAAATGTATATATGTTGCTGAACTTTACAGGAAATTCTGTATTTTGATTTCAGCAAATCTGGTTTACAATGCCAGATGTTATATTTTTTCAAAGCTTTATTGTATTTGTCTTTTGGCAAAGAGCATTTCTGAATGAAATGTTATGCATCTCACTGAGTCTTACAGTATTTTCACTGTTGAAAAAAGATGGAAAATTGACATTTTTTTACCACTTCTTAAGTTTTTATTTTTTCTTAAAACAATCTGTGGAGTAAAAGAGGAATAATTATTAAAATTATTAAAACTATCATGACTTTTAAGCACAGTGTAGCTGCAAGATTTTAATAAAATGGTGTGACCTGGCTTGTTCTGCCTCACAAATCTAAAAGTACCTCAATAACATTCTCTTTATAATCAAATTTGAAACAAAATGACAATCTGTTTTTATAGTACTCAGTAAAGACAATAATTGCAAGGTGGGGACTAGTTCCCAAAATAGTGCTTGTTTCCTTTTTTATATCAATAAATTGTCTCAAAAACCAGTTCTGCTGTGGGTCTGTTGTAGCTCACCATGAAAACATCTGTCTTCGAATAAGAATGTTGTGGGTTTGATATTTGTTATAGATGTTGGATGCTCTTGTACATATACATGCTACACATAATTAACTGACATCCACTTAATTAACTGAAAGTGTCTTTCTTAACAATCCAACAATTTTCTGCTTTCTAGCAAGCTTCCACCTGCTAAATTCATCCATAATTCACTATGAGAGACATCAGGAGCTCATAAATACAAATTTACAAAATAAGGATGTATTTAAACTTTTAATTACATTAGTATATAAAAACAATACCTGAAAGATTGAATCCAAGTACACCACTTTAATATAAGGTTAGTATTTTTCCTTTTTGTGTGGTGTACCATAGTATCGCCAATTTGAACCATTATCATCATCTAGAAACAAACTGCCTTAAAAATCACTGTTTTGGCTAATTGAGTTTTCACCTGTAGATTAAAAGGTCCTGGGTTCAAACCATCATTTTACTGTTGTTGCAACAATGAAACATGCAAAACAATGACCAAACTATGAACATTATTGCATAATGGCTACATTCACATTACTCACTTGAAGTGGCCCGAAACCAATCTTTTGCCTTAATGTGACATAAATCTAATTTTTACAGGGCCGGACATGTAAATCTGACCTTTTTGAAACAAGCCCCTTTCATATCTGGCCCTAGAATGGATTTCCATCCAATGTTTGGCCATGCAACCTTGATGAGTCTCAATGAGAACATGTCAGATTGAAATTCATGTTCACTGAGGAATGAGGCTTGTAATGTGAACTTTGGCTTGAACTCAATAATCTCAGCAAATGGAGGCCTTTCTGGAAAATCCAATCATGTTTTTTGTCTCATAGCAAAAAAGATAATTCTGCAATGTTATGGATCCATCAGAAGTATGGCTTGAAATAGCATCAGGTGGTGACAAGGGTCTAATTTGTGTTAAATACATGAAATATGAACTCCCCTGATTAAAAATAAAGAAATACACCTACTCATATGCCATTTCATGAGCTCTAAAATGTAAATTACCCTTTATCTAATAGTTAAGGTGCATTGCAGTGTTTACAATTTAGGGAATAATTTGCAAGTTTTTTTTTTCTACATTTCACATCCAAGTTTTCTGATCACCAAAATATTGTTGAACTCGAAGTAGGTATCCTTATTATGTCTCAGTGGATGGATGCAAGTTAAGGGGAATTTAAATAAACAAAAAAAAAAAAACAAAAAAAACAAACACAATCACCATTTTTGGCCCTTTATTTTAATGTCAGATGACTGTACATAACCATAACCAACAAAAGAAAACATGTTGAGCTTTGGGCAGGATATGTGGCAACACATACATACGCGCGCGCGCACACGCACACACACACACACACACACACACACACTTAATGCTCTTCCAAATACAACAAATGAAAAGAACAGTGTACAAACAAAATAGCCATAAGTGAACACAAGAACAGCATCTGTAGAAGGGAGGGATAAAGCTGTGACCATTGCCTGGCAGAGGGCAATATTCCCTGGCGTTAAGATCAGGCATCCCATACAAACTATAGGATTAACAATGAGGGAAAAACCAAAGAAACATGCAAGTGGTTCTCAGGACGCTCCCAAGATCAGTATTTTTTGTAGTTAAACATGCCAAGTCCTTCAAGTCCTTGAACACTTTGGCCCTCACACCTGTTTGAAAGAAGCCAAAAACATAAATGAATGAAAGCAGCGAGAGTAATCAAAATACATCAAAAGAAAAATCAATAACAATACCTTGGTCAGCTCTTTTTGCTAACACCACTACTAATCCCTCTGGTACACAGGACCCAAAGAACTTCGGAATATGCAGTTGTGGGACATTATGCCATTTCTACAGAATAAGCCTGATGAAGCTGCCATGCACCCTGGTCAGGAAACCTTCAAAGAGGAACTGCATTCTTCTGGCAAGGCATTGCTTACACCTCAAAAGATCAACCTCCTGGATGTCTTTTTGCTGTAAAAAACAAAAACACAGTAACAAGGTTTTAGTATTTTAATATTAAGTAATTGTAGGTAATTTATATTCTATATATAAAAAGTTAAATTTGCAGCAACTACAACAATATACAGAATAACAAACCTTAAAATAGTTAGCAAATTTCGTTATTGGTGTAGTCACTGCTCTTTGCCATTGTCTGGCTAAAATTGCCAGACAATGGCAAAGAGCAGTGACTACACCAATAACGAAATTTGCTAACTCTGCTTTTTCCACAGTCCAGTTCTACAGAGTCTGTGTGACAAAAATAAAAAGAGCAATAATCAGAAGTCAAAACAATTCAGTAGCAACACCAAAACTTTACATTATTAACAGTAACCTTGCAATCTCTCAGTACCTTGTACAACTATTTCCTCCAACAGGAACCACAGTTTGACACCGCCAGCCCAATGAACTTACGAGCTTCTGAAGATGCAGTTGTGGCACAATAGGGAGGGCACAATTTTTCAGTGCTGTAAAGCTGCATGAGCAGCAGCAGCTGGTTTTAGATGTCTCAGACTTTTATTAAAGTATTTTTATTCTTAATGATTCATAAAAATGGAGATTCCCTGCATATAGCTCATAATTCAAATAAATAAATAAATAAATAAATAAATAAATATAAATCAGCCCAGTAAAAACTGAGGTGCCCTTTACTGGTTCACACCATATAAGGTTGATTACATATACACTATATAGACAAAAATATTGGGACACCTTTAAAACAATAAAACAACTAAAAATGCCTTTAAAAACAATAAAACAATGACCCAGTGCTTGTCCTCAGCCCTGGTTTTTATCCACCATCGTCTGCAGGCTTCTGCCCTCCTTCGAGTGCAACCTCAGATCAGACGTGACAACTTGCAAAATTTAAGCATGTTACTAAGCAGAGAAAAAGAAACTAACAAGGATTCCCCTAGTAGTGGTGAGTGAAGAGGGAAGAGCCCAGCGCCGAATCCCCCACTTTGACAAGCACAGGGAAATGTGGCGAACAGAAGTCTGTTTCACTGGAACACGGGCTGGGGGTCTCAGTCCTTGTGACCGAGGCTCAGCCTGTAGATGATGTAAGGCCAGCCCTTGCCCCGATAGTGTACGATTATTTGGTAAACTCCATCTAAGGCCAAGTACTGACACGAGACACATAGTGAAAAACATTAAAACAGTTTAAAAAGCCTTTAAAAACAAAACAATAAAAGCCTTTAAAAACAAATTAAATTTAAAAAATTCAAATCCTATATTAAAAGATCACATTGAATAATAAACCTAGTAATGTGACCAGCAATTTTAATGATCAACACTTATCTACATTGAAAAGGTCTAAATATGCTGTGAACCAGTTATCAGGGCACCTGCAGTCCTCCAAAACATACCCACAGGGGCCGTCAATTTGAAGTGTACCCCTGAAACCCCCTCTTCTCAAATGAGTGGATGATAGGTCTGTGTGCTAAATTCAGTGAAAGCAGTTTAGTGCAACACATTCATGGCAGCTGAAATAGGTTGGCATTATGGTAACACTGATTTTCTCACTATCAATACCTTTAATATATACATGATCAATCAAAGTTCTATTTTCAGTGGTGGCATCTTCAACAACTTGAACATATCCATGACACTCCATGAAATTACTAATTGTACTTACCACAAAAATATTTTCATTGAAATCTCCCATGATGATTTTACCTCCTTGCAAACTCTCCATATGAGTGATCAATTCCTTCAGCTTATGTTGATATGCTGCCATATTATAAGTGGGTGGTCTGTATAGAACTGCTGCTGTTGCATTCAGATGAGGAACTGTGAACTGCAGACACTCATTGATACATGGTAAATCAATTATGCAACAATTAGTGTGCTTTTTATAATACAAACCAACACCTCCATGTTGTTGCCCCCTCAGTTCTGCAAACATTGCTTCACTTTTGTCATAAGCAAGACATCTCGGTTTACTGTGGAAAAGAAAACCAGTTAATTGTACATCATCTGTGCAATAGTTTGAATTTAACCAGGTTTCAGTCATGTAAATGATATCAGCTTCCATAAACCTGCTATCTTGTTTTATATCTTCCAAGTGACATGTCAGGCTTTGAACATTGTGCAGAAGAATCTTACATTTTGGTTGTGGCATTTCCTTAACTGACTCAACAAATACAGGCATGTTTTGCAATGCAACCTGAATATCATCTTTGGCATATATAACACTTTCTTTGAAGTCTTGTATTACGAGGCCTTCCAGAGATGTTACTCGACTTAAGGCAACATATGCTTGTCCTGCTGCAAAAATCTTTTTCAATGAGACAACAGCCTCATTTAGTGACAGACCTTGTACTTTATGGACAGTGCAGGCCCAAGCCAATTTCAGTGGAAACTGACGTCGCATACCACCACTCTTCGTCACTCTCTCTTCATCTGGTTGAATTGGTGTGGCTTTTTCCAGGGCAGGTTTATAGCATGGCTTTTTTGCTCGTAATGCTTTACCAGCCCTTTCATTATTAAAAGTTACATATTTTTGATGGAAATTGTTCATCAATATCAAAACACACTTCATTAACTGTACCAAAGGCACCATTTACGAGACCATCTGATACATCAATGTTTTTTAGCAGCATTATCCGGGCATTGACACCAACGTGAAGACATTCTGACAAGCATGTTTTGGAAACTGTGGCATGATGCCCATGCATTCTTTGGAGCCGGCCTGTTGCAGCAACTCTCTCAAAATCTTGGGCATGAATAGTAATAGGGTTTGAGCATGTGTTCTTTAACATGTGTGCATTGTGACGATCAGCTTCTTGATTTGTGGCATAGATATGCAAAGCAGTACTGTTTTGCCCTTCACCCGTTTGGCGTTGTTGCAGCATACTCACATCCTGATGTTGCAGTGCTTGACCTTCTTCCGTGTTCTTAACCGATTGAGTAACTGTGCAAATTCCACGTCCTTTTGTCGCATAATGTCTGTGAGCTCAGCCAAAGCAAAATTATTTTGCCATAGACCTACACCAGTAGGCTCAGCATACAGAGGTTTTCCTTTCACTGGGCAAAGCTGGTAGAAATCGCCAACTGCAATGACAAACTTTTCCAAATGCTGAATAATCTCCTGTCTGTTTAATCTGTCTTAGCCTGCCATAAACATAAGCAAGGAGCTTGTGATCAACCATTGAAATTTCATCAATTATTAGTATCTGCAGATTTCCAAGCTTAGATCTTAATGAGTTAATTTCATCATCTCCAAGGGGTTGATAAGGCAACTTTACATCAGTTCCAATAGAGAAGCAGGTATGTATGGTTACAGCATCAATGTTGTAGGCACTGACACCAGTTGGAGCTGTTAACAGAACATGGACGTCATCTGGATTGTCTGAAAAACGAGACAGAATTTGAGATGCCTCGTAATAGATTGCTTTAATCAACATAGACTTACCCACACCTCCAGGACCTGATATGAACACATGAAATGGTTCAGGATTTTCACCATGAATCTTTTGTAAACACCAGTGTCTGATTTTGTAAAAGATTTGAGACTGCTTTTTATTGAGTGAACGGAGTAAAGAGATGGCTTCCTGCCTTGTCATTCCACAGATATTATCTTGACTTGTACAGCAAGCTGTAATTGGTAATAGATCTGGTATAGCATCATTCATTTCTTCCATTTCTTTGATTAGGTTTGTTGGCAAGGCATTCTAAACGTTCATGCTCAGTTTCTGGACAAAGTTCTGCCCATGCATCTTCCATTGGACCATACAATTCCAGATTTTCTTGTGCTTTGTCTATGGTGTGAGATTCTTTTTCAAACATTGCCATATCCACTATGAGTCCACTATGAGCTTCACTGAGCACATTCCATCAGTAAATTTCACAAAGCCAGTTTCATAAAAATCTTGATAACTGCTGAAATTTGATGGCTTCAACTGACTGTCTGTATAATGAGGCAAAAAAGTTGCAAAATGCTTTGGTGGTATTGCTCTGGATTCTTTGTTGGTGAAAATCGAGCATAACGAACAACAGCCGCATCTGTACGTGATCTCTTCTTTACAAATCCCAAATCTTTGTTCAATTTTATGCTGTTTGGAGATGAGCTCTCTGATTTGGATAATATTCTGTATTCTGAAGCAAAGCTGGCCAGACACATTTCAGAAAATTCTTCTGTTTTAGGTCTACCTTTATATCTGTCATTAATGCTGTTCATCCAAATGTTCTGAGAATCACCACAACCTTCTGCTTTCTTTTGTAGTACATTCAGTGGTAGGCTCATTCGAATTGCATCTCCAGTCGGGACAAACTGCACTTTGCGGGATGCCTCTTTCAGTTTCATGTTAGTAAGACGATAGACACTTTCTTGAGCTGAAACTTCATGGTTATGCAGAAATACACTGCCAAGTTTTCGTTATGCTTGCTTAGTATCAAGATTGCTTTGTTCTGCAGCCTCTTTCTGAGCACGTGACAAAAGCAGTCCCATCTCTCTCTCAGCTTTGGATATGTATGAGATGATGTACACAATGCACGCATACGCATCAACCACAAACTGTATGTCCATGTTTGCATTCCAACAGCACAAAAGGTCTCTGTTGTACTGATTAATCCACACATCACATGGTTTCCTTTTCAGAACAACACTGGTTTTCCTTGTCATTTTAATGTAGGCAGCTTCAAACATTGCTTGATTTAGTCCAAGTGAAGCAAAAAAAGTGTCAACCGACTCAACATTTGAATCATTATTCAATAAGGCGGTCTTTACTTTTTTCATAATGTCTTCTGCCAAGTCCTTTTTCACTGAAGGTTCTCCACATGTATCAGCATCTTTATCAATTTTACATCTTGATATAAGTGTTCTGCCACTTGGTGGTCGTGGAAAGTGGAATCTGCAGTTTGTTCCCTTTTTTTGCATGTTTTGGAATGCCTTTTACTGTGCTGCTGAACACTCGACACAATTTCATGCATTTCTGCATCATCAACATGTGGCATTTCACAGGTCATAAAGCGATCAACAAATGTTACAACTTTATCATCATTGTCTATCAATTTGAGGAGCATTTTCTACCCAGAATAAACAGTAATTGTGAGGTGATCCACGTTGCTGAAATTCTACTCTGTAGAAATAATCTATTATTTTACCAAGTGGTTGTGCTTCTGACATAATCACGTCTCTTAGAAATTAACAGAGCACATCTTTGTGACCAGTCAAGATCATTGATTGAAGTTTGTCTTTTGTTCTCTTGCTGCAGGATTGTTTGCAGTAGTTCTGGCCAGCGCAGGTCAGCAGAGGAAAAGGAACAAAACCATGTGGAAATACCGAGCTGTCTTACCATTGCAAACAAGTCTTTCTGAACATTTTGCCAGAATACAGGGGTGCCTCTTATAGGTTTAAGGAATTTGTAGCCTTCATTGAACTGCAAAATTCTATGTAGGGAGTCTTTGTTGGTCAGCATTTCAGGGGAGATGCAAGTTTTGTCATGTCCTTTTCTCAATGCAATAGATACATTTGATACAACTTGATTAAGCTCAGACATATACTGTGCATAAAAGAGATAATCTGTGTTTTTTGCAAACCGTCCATCGGCATTGAGTATTCTCGTGTTTGCACAATGTTAGTTTTTTTTGCCGGTTATCATGAAAAGTACCAGAGCCTTTTGGAAAAAGAACTGGAAAACATTTAGCTTCATTTGAGTCATCACTTAAGTCTGACTGGGTTATTACCTTCTGCCGGTGCCACAGAGATTAAACTGTCAAAAGTGTTGATCCAGAATCTCTTGTGCGATATCAACAGGTTGCAGGCAGGTATCCATAAACATACCATGTTGCTGTCTGTCATGCAGAGTTTCATCAATGTTCTCATCTTCAAAATGGTCAACAATTTCTTTGTCAGCGTTTCTCTCTTCAACACATTCTTCACATCTATCAGTCTCTTCTGATTCAACTTTGCTTAGTGGATTAATCCAGTCATCATTAAACTGCACATCACTATAGAATTTGTTGTGTTCTTGGAGATAAGCCAATGCATTCTTAATTTTTTCTGGATGTACAAACTCATATTCATAGTGACCTTTATAAGTTAGTTTCCTCTTAAGTTTCACAAGAATCATCAGGTCAACATTTTCTGATCTGGGTAAAACTTGGTTTACACTGGTAATGTTTGAAGGTACACATGTAACAGGACCATGAATGCCATTTTGTCCACCTTTTGGTAAAGAGACAAGTCTCATGAATGGAATGTGCTTTCCAATCAAATGCTGTTCAAGAGAATTTAAATTCTTCAGTTCAGCTGGAATGGAGTCAAGTGCAAGATTGTTGGCAATACTTTGTTCTGGCATGTTTCCATCAGCAATCTTTCTTCGACAAGTATAGCAAATCCAGAGTGAACCAGCGGGACCAGCTTTGACTATGCAGTCATTAGCACAGGCATCATTGCATCTGTGTGTGTCACTTGTACATTTTTGGGCTACTGCTATAATGTTTGGTCTCTTAAGATATTCATCTTTTAGGCATTTCACTACTTGGTTCTTGAAAAGTGTTCGATGGCATACTGAACACACATTTCAGGCCCTGTTTTTATTTTCTGTCTGAACTGTTCAGTAACAAATGCCATTTGTTTCCTTTGGTTCATTTCTTTACTTCGCCTTTCTGCATTTCTGGCTTTTGTGGCATCAGCATAACAGCTGTCTGTCTTATACCGGTCAATAGTACTTTGTTTCTAAGCTGCTTGATGCTCTGGGTTTGTGTGGTATGCTTCAAAACTCCTGTGTTTCTTAGCTGCTTGATGCTCTGGGTTTGTGTGGTATGCTTCAAAACTCCTGTGTTTCTTAGCTGCTTGATGCTCTGGGTTTGTGTGGTATGCTTCAAAACTATTTTTTTTCCAGAGTTTCTCTATGACTTTCATTTGTAGCATATTTGCAGATGCTCAGTTGTTTGACATGTTCTCTGTGTTCCTGGTCTGTGGAGTACTTGCTGATACTTAGCTCTTTCTTCAGTTGCTTGTATCGTTCATTTGTTCCATATTCATCAGCACTGCGTTTCATGACACGATTTTTAAACATTTCATCTTCATAGAATCGTTTCATTGTTCTTTTAACCTTTTCCTTCTTTTGGCTTTCATTTGTTTCATACTGTTTCTTTTCTCTTTCAAGTTCATGATGGCTTGAAGCAGTTTTTGAATTTGTGTTTTTGCAGTTACTTGAGCACAAGGCAGCACACATTTCTGCATCTTTTCTTTTGACACAGGTCACCACTTCATAATGGGACTCGTTACAATGTCTCAGATAAATTCCAGCTTCTTGGTTGCAACGTTCTCTGGCATTGTGGCAGGTTGGGTGCTTTAACCATTTGCTTTGACTGTATGTAAAGATATCTGTACCAAGTAGATCAGCAGCAGCTTGAATTTCCACCTCAGTTGCCCAAGTTCCAACATATTTCATTCTCGATGTAGCTAAATAATTTGTTAGAGAGGAGTAATGTTGTCTGAGACAATTAACATATTTGGATTAATTTTTGATCATATGTGAAACAATGGCCCGTCTGATTTTGCCATGCTCTCTCTCACTTCCACTTAATGCAAAGGCTAATGATCTGAAAAAACAGTTACCATCACCAGCAATAGTTTGGGTTTGACAAGGATCACCCATTAAAATTGGTGCAGGGAAGTCTGCATGATCATGCTCAACATATACAATATTCAGTCAGAGGCAAAGGCTTCTTTGTTGCTGTACTGTCAAAGGACTGAAATGGAAGCATTCACTTTGTGTCTCACAAATCAACTCCACATCACTAGGATTGCAAGATTCATCTGTACTGCTCAGTTGTTGCATTCTCTCAACAGTCAAGTTCATTTCAACATTTTTTTCTGAACTTCAGGGAGAATCGCATGCAAAGCGCTTACCTTTAACAGCATCACTGTACAGATATTTGTTGTTACCATCTTTTGGGCTCCTACATGCAACTTCTTGCTTGGCTGTCTGTGACTCAACGTCGTCTTGGATGGGTGCTGCTACACCATGGTTTTTCAGCACTCTGGTGTTTTCTTGAGAGTCTTTCTGCACTATGCCAGTCACATTTGCAAGAACAACAGTGATTTCAAACTGTTGACGTTCTGCTTTTAATGACAAACCTAGAACAGTAATATGGGTTAGTAATGATTCAATGTTAGCATGGTAAGCAACCAGACTTTTACCTGAATGTTCATCAATTACACCATTACTGTCTCGTGAATGTGAATCAATGACAACATACCACAAGCCCTGTTTGATGATGGCACATGTATTCACTCTAAGAGTAAACAAGCAGGCCTCAAACTTCGAGAGCGCTTTTCTCAGTGCTTCGTCATAGAACATAAGGAAATTCTGTGTTTTGTCATATTCACTGACACCAAATAATCCTGTAAGCATTTCATCAATGTAGGTTAATTTGAAATAATGGTTACACAGTGTATACTCTGTAGGTAAATCGGCAACAAAAAAAAAATTGTCTTTTCATGGATGTTAAGATTTTTAATAAAACATCCAAAATTCTACCATTTATAATTCAGACCTAAGTACCGCATAGAAATGTGCTAAAATACAATTAAAGAGTTTTAAAGAGAATTAAAAACAGTTCAATTTAGCTTCAGCTATATTAATTGTCTTTCACATTTGGAAAATATCCTTAAAACTTTGTATAAATGATACAATGGTCCTAAAGTTTTTGTAACAAAATTGTCTACGTATATTTCATTGCTATTGACAAATTACTATTCTGTTCGTATTTACATAAGCAAACTGTACAATATAGAAGCATACCTTCAAGTACGTCTCTCTCTCTTTCTCAACTGCGCCAATTAAAGTAACCATGGGAAAAGCAAACACACAGGCCATCTTTATTAATAATCATTGTGCAGAACCAAGAGAAAGAATCTCAAAACTACCTTTTAATTTCTAATACTTTATTTTTTTATATGTATAGCTAATTTTTGCCTCATGTAGCACAATGAGATGGAATGACATTGTTCTACATGGTGTCAGCTTACATGAGATTAAACAAGCACATAAACTCAAAAATAGTGTCACATGATATAGCAGTATTAAAAACATATAACAGTAGAGATTATGTTGAATAAAAGATTTTTACATTTACATTACATTTTTATAGCTAAATTGGTTGTTGTGATGTGAAAAATCTAAACATGAGTGCCAAGGATGAACTGCTACTTTTCAAAAATAATCATGTTTGTTAAAAGATTGAAATGTAAATATGTAAGTACTCAGTGTTTGTCATATACCAAATTAAGTGATAAGTAGGTAAAACTCACCAACTGTTTTGACCAACTGTCACAAAATCCATGTTCGACAAAAAGGAGATTTGAAAAAATAATTATTAAAATCATACCCACAAGTAAAAACAAATCTTAATACTCATTTACTTTTACAGCTTACAATATGCTTCAGAATATTAAACAGCTGCTTAAAAAGCCACATTCTAAATCACAATTTGTTACACAAGTTTGTAATATATAATTCCATGCCTGCTCAACCCCAGGGCCTTGCAGACTTTCACAGCTATAATCTGGCACACCTGATCCAATCAATTAAAGCCTGAACAACAGTGGCATCTGAACATTAGATCAAAACTCTGGATCTCCACAAATGAAACTGGGTATGCTAAACTTAAAAAAATATGTAATGAAACTTATCATGAGACATTCTAATGTATTTCCATTCCATGAGTGAGGCTAAACAAAATCAGCAAAAAGCAGTGATTTCAAGCATTACATTGATGTTAGCAAGTAAAAACAAAATGTGATAAGGCAGCTTTAGTACATCTTACCTCCACTGAGTGAAACAAAACTGAAGCACTACCCAGTGTCACCATTTTATATCCATAAATGTGAATCAACAGAAACAACAAAAAGGAAGAGGGTGAAGTAAGCTGCAATATTCTAAATACAACCTTTCAAAATAAAACCACCAGAGGACTCAAATGGCAATCTTGTATAAATGAATAAAATATACAATCCATTCAAAAGCTTTACTTTATTTGTCTTTTGGCAAAGAGCATTTCTGAATGTTATGCTTTCTACCTAGCATAACAATTTTGCAGATACAAGTCATTTAAAAACATCTATTGTTTTCTTGTAAATCGACAGTGTTTAAAAACAGATTTTTTCATGGTCCTTCTTGGATTTGTATTGCATCATCTCAAGCTTGGTCTCAAAACAATAATCAAGGTCTTAAGGTCAATAGTTATTAAAATATCTTGCATTTTAAGCACCGTAGTATTGCAAGTTATGAATCAATCAGTCCCGCCTGGCCTATTCTGACACAATGGACCATAAATCTGTCAGTGGTGCTCTGATTATGATCAAATGTTTTATTTACATTGGCAATAATCCGCTAGGGAAATGTATCACATTTGTCTTGAATCAACTTAAATTGTTTCTTGCAATTCACTGCACTGCCAACAATCTAAAATATCACTGTTGTATCACTATAAAGACTTAGTTGTTTTCACTGTGTTATTGTTGTTCTGTTTTTACTTGAATGTTTACCTGTATTGTCCTCTTGTTTAATGTGTTGATGTTTATTGTGTTGATGTTCTTTGATTGTAAAGCATCCTTGTCTGTCTCAGGTTTAAATAAAGACAAACGAAGATTTAAACAAATCTTCGAATCAGGTGTCATGTGTGGAAGCCAAATTAGTAACTGCAGTTGAAATTTCATCAAATCAAATCAAATCTTAAAATTTACAATCAGATAATAACTTCAGTGTATTTTCTGTATTTACCATGGCTATGGCTGTTTGAAAGCTCCACCATCACTATAGCCTACAAGATTGCAATTTACATGCTATTCAAGTGATTGGTCATTTCAAAACAATTTAGAATTACTTTATTACTTTTTCTTGGTATGTATCATTTTGTTGGTTATACATGCTAATCATTAAGTGATTGTTGGCATATTAGTTGGCAAGATAGACTAATCTTTAATTTGTAGAATTTCTGTAGATTTATTTGTTGTCCCGCTCTTACCCATACTGGGCTGGTTAACTGTCCACTCCTGTATATGACACTGACCACACCATAAAATCATCACAAATTATTGTGGTAGGTGCTGCAGTACTCCCACAGGTAAGCAGACCTCTGATGTATAGACATATGTCAGAACAGGTCAGGCCACAGTGACTGATTCATGTTTTGCAGCCAAACTAAATCATTTTTAAAATATTTACAGTTAGATTCCACAGATTTTAAGATCACTTTGGGGTAAAAATGCCACTTGAAAATTGCAGAAAAAATATTCCTAATTATATATAGAATCAAATTGACAAACAAAAATGTCAATTGAAATGTGTGACATGAACCAATTTATTTTTCTTCAACAAACCAAACACAGAAAGACTTATGGTTTATTGTGAAAATAGACAATTACTGCCTTAGCCTCCTCTAGTAATCAGACAAAATACAACAGTACCTTGAGTCATAAACTTTGGCTTAAATAATATTGCCTGATTTCTGTTACAATTTAGTGAAACACAGTAAGTCTTAATGAGATGTTTTAAACCATTATTTTCATAATAGATAAAATTACATTCTACACAATTGTCATTAAAGCAAGCATTGCCAGAGCCTACTGAATCCAGTTCAAACCAAGCTTTACATGCTTTTAATAAAGTAAATATAATTCACCATCAGACTTCAGTTTTAAAATAAATTTTGAAAGAATACTATAAGAACTCAGTTTCTGGAAAAACTTGTCAAAATTGTCAGTCTGTCTTGGGGGGATCACATAGCATTTAAAAGCAGTGTGTGTGTGTAATGTGGCTAAAGTCTAAAGTTCACAATTTGCACTGAATGAATCTCACACACAGAATGTCTTATGAAGCCATTCATATTTATTTTTAGTAGTCAGCTAAATGGCTCTTGGCTTAAAAAAAAAAACAGAATTTCAATATTACAATAAAGCATGTTCTACATGAAACTCATGAAACTTTTTTTTTTTAATTGCCTACTCAGGGAAAGCAAACTAAAACTAAAAATAACAATTAAATAACCACAAGCTTACATCACAGGCAGCATTCTGCAGGGAGCAAAAATAAAAAGCAAACATAAGAGCAAATTAAATAATTGTAAACATCTTTGTCAAAAAAAAACAAAACAAAACACACCCTTCAAAAAAAAGCAGCAGCCACCAAGTCTTTATCTGGGATATCTGGGAAACTTTGCTCTCGAAGATCTTGCACCGACACTTTTCCTGGAGATGAATGTGGCTCTCCTGTCTTCACACATGAACCTAGCAACTGAGATATATTCGTAACATTAAAATCATTTGACAGAGTTAGTTCAAATTGTCCTCCTTCCAAGAAGTGTTCCTCAAGCTTCTCAGCATCCAGAGCAAGATCCGTAAGGTGTTCCCTCTTAAGATAGGTTGACAAGACAGCATTAGATATAGAAACTCGGTTATTTGAATCAAGACACATGGTGCCCCTGCTGATGGGCCTGTAAGATGAGGACTTCTGCAGTAACTTGCAGTTGATGCATCGATGTGTGTTTGATTTGCAACTGAAGTTTCCTTGGGTTCTGTGGCATAACAGGCACTCCCACATTTGTACAATCTGTAACCCGATAATGCTAGCATGGACTGTTACTAGTGTCCTCCTCTTCAGACATTTCTGCTGTGTAATCTGCATCAGCATTTTCCATGTCGTCAACCTGAGTGGTGGATTTGGTTGTTGTGATGCTAATTTTCTCATTTACCTTTCTAGTTGACAAATGAGTTAATCTGTATGTTGAACAAGGTTTTAAGGCAGTTATGAGGTTATTCCATAAATTTAACTTGACCGTGCCAGTTTCATCACTTCCATAGGCTTTAATTTGATTCTAGTTGCTAGGTTAATGTCTGAAGACAGAAGAGCCATATGCATCTTGATGTAACGTCAAGGTCTTAAAGGGCAAGTCTAAGTGTTTTTTACACATTTGATCTCTTATGTGGCACATACTTGGTGCATGCTGCTCTGAAGTTTGCCAAAGCCTGACATTTGTAATTTTTTAATCAAGTCCATCATGAATAGATGCCAGACAAAATTCATTATGCACAAATGTTTATAAACATGAACCTGAAACTAAGGCATTCCCACTTAAGTGAGTTAACTGCTGCTCTAAATGATTTTCTTTTTTTTTTTTTCCCTCTCAAGCAACTTGTTTAAAAAAAAAAGTATTGGGTTTGTAATGTTTCCCTACAATGTCTTTTCTGTTTTTAAGAGAACTTGATGCCTGTTTGAACCAATTTGACTTGTTTAAATGAGCAGTTTTGAAGTAAGCAGTGTTTGCTGGTCATTGAAAATAAATGGCTTCATATGACTCATGATTCAAGATTCGTTTATTCATTTGAAGTTGATTGTCTTGCTTGTATGGTGTCTTTGAGCACTTTCTAGAAGCTTAGGTTTTTATTGAATTCTGTCAAAGTTGGTCTTGAAACAATATAAATTGTAGGTAACTGTTGCAAACCAATGTGCACCATTTTATAACTAAAACATGTAATGCATTTAATTTGCAAACTTCAGACTTAAAAGCAATTACAAGCCTCACTACAAACACCCTACTCTTCAATTTTATGCATTTTGAAACGAACTTTGCAAATGCTATATTTAAAAAAAAAGAAACCCTCTGATTCATAAACTGATTTAGTGACAATCAGCTGAGAAAGTATAATATTTCTGTAAGGATAAAAAAGATGCATCTTAATGAGAATTAACACTTTGCAAATATGTGTTGGTTGCTTAACTGTACAGGAAATTTGATAACACCTCTTGATTAGAGCAAGAGTATTTTCTCTGGCCACCAGAGGGGGCCAAATCAGTAATTGACAAATCATGTCAATGTTTAACTACTTAAGAACAATTAGTGGAAAGCTTTACTGTATTTCTTTAGGTCAAAACCATTTCTGTATTTTATGCTTTCCACCGTGCCTGACAATTTTGCAAATAAGTCTTTTAAACAATTTTTGTTTAAAAGTGTTTTTCTTTAAATCAGAGTTTGAAAACTGATGTTTTCATACTGCTTGCTGAAATGTTGTCGTCTCAAACCTGGTTTCAAAACAAAAGTCTTGAACAATATTTTTTTTAAAAAAATCTGTAATTAAAAAAAATGTAATTATTCTTGTCTAAAAATAAAATAACATTTCAAATTATGCATCTAATGAGAATTGTCACTTTGCAAATATGTGTAGTTTGTACTGTACAGGAAATCCTATAATTTGATTTCAGCAAATTTTAGTCAGAGCAACGTGTTTTATTTTTCTCTGGCCACCAGAGGGAGCCAAATCAGTAACTGCACATGTCATTGTTGATATGTGTATTTCTGAATGTTGTTTTCCACTAAACCTAACAATTTGGCATATGCAAGTCTTATATTTCAGTAATATCACAGTTAAAAATAGATGGAGAAGACATTTCTTACTAATTCTTGAGTTTAAATCAAATTAAATTTTTCTTAAAACAATCATATTGAAAATATGACTTAAGCACAGTGTGGCTTAAGATTTGAATAATTTGGTGTGAATTGGCTTATTCTGCCATAAAAGGCTAAAATTACACCAATAATTGTCTGAATAAAAACAAATTTGACACAAATATACGAAATGACAAACTGACAGTGCATTATGATTTCGTTTGAAATTATACTACTCAATAGTCACAGTAATTGCAAGGTCGAAACTAATTCCCAATGAGGTGGTGCTAGGTTCCTTATTGCTCTAGACCGATAAATTCTCTCAAAAAAATAGGTCTGCTGTGGGCCTCTTGTAGCTCACCATGAAAACATCTGCCTTTGAAGATTAAGGTCGTGGGTTTGATTCCCTGTACTGGTGTTGGATGGTGCTGTAGCAGTTGTTGTGAACACACGCTTAATTATCTTATTCTTAATGAAGGGTCTTTCTTAAAAATCCAAAGATTTGCTTCTTTCTATGTCCAGAGACATGAAATTAGTTTATGCTGCGACGTTGTCCTAAAATGGTGCGTGGTTCCTTGTTGTGTCCTTTCAATAAATTGTTTCAAAAACTGCAATTTTGCCACAAACGTCTTATAGCTCAGTGTTAGAGCCTCTGCCTTTGAACTCTAGGGTTGTGGGTTTGAATCCCCGTCATGGATGTTAAAATGAGTTGCGTAGATTGTAGCAGATATATCAGCTAGTGGCCTTAATCATAGGAAAAGGAGAACTTTCCTAAAAATCTGAAGGTCTGCTGCAGTCTACGACCAGGGGCCACTGCTTTACTCCTCGAGGTCGTCCAGGTGCTTGGACCCCGCAGATTGCCGCTTGCGGCTATATTTCTTCTTCTTATTATTATTATTAGGGTCCAAGCACGAAGTGCGTAGGACCCTATTGTTTTTGTTAGAGGTTTTCTTATTCTTATTATTCTTTTTCTCCGATAAACCGAATCGCCCAGACCAAACCGTAGGTCCTAGAGACATGAAACTTGGTGAATAGGTAGTAGTCCCTCCCGCTACTCAGGCGCGTGACATGAGCCCAATCGGCCTAAAGGTGGCGCTATTGCGCAACACAATGCGCTTGGTCCTTTAACTCCTTCCCCAGATTTTTGACAGACAAGACACATTTTTGTCCTGTTTCCTTGGGTCCAACAAAACAATTTTGTAATTTGGACCATTAAGTTCTGTCTACTTAGATTTTGAGCTAATTTGCATAATATGCAAAAAACTACTTTGGCGAAGTAGTCCTACAGTTTTCATCCGATCCTCAAGTTTTCGGTGTCAAAAAATTCAGCATAGTCTCAACCTCAATAATTACCCAGCACATTTTTAATTTTGAAAAACAATATGGCTGCCATATGCAAATTAATAAAAATCAAAATAATTCTTATTTAATTGAAAAATCTATAACTCAAGAATCCTTCACCCAAAAAATTCAAAACTCGACAGGCTTATTCCCAAGGAGACTCTGAGGTAGTCTATCAATGGTTGTGCGCATAGGTCATTAGGGGGCGCTGTAAATGCTTAATAATGCCTAAATAGCTGTTTCTCAGCATCCATACATCCGATTAAGTTGAAACTTTGCAAGTACCATCTATTAGTAAGACTATAAGTGAATCGTTAAGGACACTTTGATATATTGAAATTTATGGCCGCCATCGGCCAATAAGCTTTCAGCAGCCATTTGACAGGCTTAGCATTGGCCAATCCTCATGATACTTGACAGCTGTCTCTATCTCACCACCTTCTAACAACCTGTGAAGAAAATATTTGGCCTCTGGGCGCTATTACAGAAAATCAAGTATATCTTGTACAGATTTTCATTTTTGGTCAAACACCTTGGATGACCTCATGTAGTACAGTGTTCCAAACAATATTGTCATTATAAGTGTGTTTAAAAAGTGCATAGTTTTTTTTTCAATTGTTAATTGTTTGAAATTAGCACTTTTCGAACTAGTCCGTGGAATGTTAAGCTAACTTCTCAAAACTGTCTTGAAATACTCTGTGTCCTCTGTAGGTAAATAATTATCCAGCACATTTTAAATTTTTTGCTCATTGTGGTCACCCTCCAGCACTTAATCATTGCGATCATGGCATTGCTATCTTAAATTACTATAGCTCATCCTTCATTGGTCTGATCATCTCAAAATTTTAACTATATCCATATATTGAGACTCTGATGTGGCTTGCAAAATTTGATCCTGATTGGCCAATAGGGGGTGCTTTAACACTGAAAAACACCTAAAATCTTTAAAAATGTTATTACAACAATACTACAAAGTCTACAGATAAATTAGAGTTGTCTTTTGATTCAGTTCATTGATCTGAATAACTTTGTAATTACATGTTATGTCATACATTGGACTCCTTCTCTGGTATTTTGAATTATTCATTTAAAGACTACAGCTTATTATACCAAGGTCAAAAGGTCAATCTGAACAAAACTCAGTGAACATCTTTGATGAATGTCCCTGATTAATTTTCATAACATGTGGAGACCTTCTGACCAATTCTGACCCAGTTTCACTGAGGTCCATTTTGCTAAAAGGTCCCTTATGAGTGCATTGGGACTCATTATGTCATGCTTATCAAAGCCTTTAACATGGAGAAACTAAATACTTTGCAAATGCAACAAAGACAGAAATTTTTACCATTACTCATGTATTTCTTCAAACCTTTGTAGATCAGTAAATTGAAATATAAACATATATTAGGTTTAAAACCCCCTGCTCATTGTTCATGACAAATGAAGGCCTGTTGAGGAACTCAGACTTTTTTCAGCCTCTCCGCCTCGAAGGCCCAAACTGCATTAGGCCTTATTAGGCCTATTTGGCTCAAAGTGCATGAGAGCTTCTTGGGCTTATGCGTGCTTGGACCCGCTCATTTTAAATTATATTTTAAATATATATATATTTTTTAATACATATATTTGTATTATTTGTATTTATTAATACATATATTTTAAATTTGGTTTCAGTTCATGAACTAAACTCATTGTCAGTGGCTTTGCAAGGAGAAAGGGGTGGGACTAGGGGGACGAGGAAGGAAAGTGGAAACAAGTATGAAAGCGAGAAAGTTGTACGTCGATTCTGTGGAACAACCACAATTAGCAACCGTAACTAACCGTGATAAAAGCCATGTTATCAGCCGAAATCATGTAAATAACTGTGATACAAGGCATAAGATGGTAATATCTTGTACTTGTACTTCTAACAGTTCAGCCAGCAAGTTCGACACTCACTGCACTAGCCTAGTTCAGGCTAGCAGTCAGCCTCATTGTAGTAGCTTATAGTGGACTGTTTGGTTAGCTCAAGCCTTCTCCTGTCCAACCAAAGTCTAGACCTCCCCTGACAGCCATAACCAGTTAGCGGTTTGGGCGAGCGGCAAGCCAAAACTTCCGCTGACACTATGGAAGTTTGTACCACACCTCAGCTAACTAGCCTAGCGACTCCAAGCCACTCGAGCCGCCCCTCACATGTGCTGCCGCTGCCCGAGTGCGAGAAAGGGAGGGAGAGACTGAGAGAAAACGTTTAAGAGAGAGAGTTCAGCAACGAAGTGAGTTATAACTACTGTTTTTTGCTCATAAGAGTGAAGAGGCCATTTCACACTAGCGACGACATACACCTGCAACGTCAGCAAAGGGTTCAATGCCGGTGTTCTAACAATTTGTCCTACACATCGAGTGATCCTACTGAGCATGCGCATATCATGACTATAGCGTAGTAACTTTAAGTTTCAAACATTTTATTGTGTTTTAAATGTTAAGTACAGAGTTAGCTTAATGTTATTGCTTACTCCCTAATAAGATTATTCAGGCGATCAAAACATCCTAATTATTCTTTTAATGCTGGTAATGTTTTCTGATAAGGAGATTTAGGTTATCAAACTGATGTTACCTATACGTTTCGGTGCAGGTAGCATTTTCTGATAGGGTAATTTAAGCCATCAGAACATCCTACCTATAGTTTTATGTAGAGTGCTACCTAAAAACGTGTGGTATGGTAGGACATTTCGACAAGGTAATACAATTTGACGGAACACTGGCTTAGAGCGTGAGAATGAGAGAGTGTGTGTGCATACGTGGGGCCACTGCACAGTTCAGGTGTAATAGCATGTGAATTTATGCACTTTGAGTTCGTTATAGCTTGAGGATTGTTTATTACCACCATTTGAAAAGAATTACCTTACTTTCAAAATTATACATTTGAGTTTAAATCCTTTAAGTGCAGTGTTGTGAATTAGTAAGATACTACTGAAATTCCTTGTGAATTCACCTGTTCATTTTGTGATAGTGTCACATATTAGAATCATTTTATATGGGCACCTGCAACAAAGTATGTTTTATATAATCGAAAACATCCTTTCGAACCTGTTGAACAGTGTATTTATACGTAAGATATTTAAGTGACAAAATAGTCTGCAGTTACAAGGACAAATAATTTGGCATTAGTTAAGTTTGCTGATAAGACGTTACATACTGTGAACGCTGAAAAACATAACAAATGCCTTACATCTCAGGCTAAATTAATAAACACCAAACAAAAGAGGATGTGAAACGTTCTTGTGTTCACTTATAAATATGCTCTCTATTTACGCAGCAGGGATATGACGTCACGAGCACTGTACGGCGCGCCGCTAGTGACCGGAACGGAAAGCGCGGAGTGACCGAAAGCGGGGGAAATTAGAGGTAAAGAAGGAAACACAACGGTGAGAGTGATGCCTTCAGTGTGTAAGTTATTTTTAGAGCGGCCAGATGCAATTTCTAAACACGTCCTTTTCGTTTTGTAGCGCTTAAAGTACCGTTTCTTGGCGGTCGTAAATAGTCTTTTTGGGCCTCTGCGCTGCCGTCGTTTCTGAGCCGATCCATAAGGCCCGCCCCCTCTATTCTTATTGGAGCGAAGCGTATATTCCATTCTTTCTATTGGATAGTCACCACGCCGCTCAACCCTTCATATCAATAGGAAGTGGATCTGCTGACCGATAACTCTGAACCAGAGCAACATTTTAATAAAAATAATAGTACACCTACATTTTAGTAAACATTCTGCCGTACTTAAGTTTCTGTATTTTATGCAGTTTTTATTTAATGTGCAGTTTCTGGTAGTATGAAGTCGGCCGTTGATAAGTGTATGAATTTATTATCGTGTAGCTAGTAGGGCCTTCAGTCTAGTTAGCATCATGGGTTTAAGACTTGAGTGCCGATTATAATCTAATTACGTTTGAAGAGCGCAGACTGATTATATTCTAAGTAGAACGGAACTCTCTGCTCTACAGATTCTATGTAGGTTAAATCAAAGTCCTAAATATAAGCTGGTTTCTTAATTGGCTACCATTAGCTTTCTAGCCACGGCGGAGTTAGCTGATTATCTGTGTAACTATGTAGTATCTCGTGCTGCAGACCGAAGTAAAGTTTATAATCTAAAGCGACCGTCAGATTATAATGATAATTTCTATTAAAAATGTTCACTGATTATATAATTTAACTGTGCACCGTGCGAGTCTCCTACATACTCGACCCTGAATTGGCCACCAATGCGCAATTCGCTGCCTCTATGGCTAAATATAGAATAGTTGAGTTGTGTTCACTTGCTAGTTAGTTGTGCTGTCCAGCAGACTAGCCAAAATTATGCGCAGCAGAACACGCGCTAGGAAATCATTTAGATAATAATTTAGAAGTATAGCTTAAATCAGGGCTGTCCAGTCTAATCCACTAAGGGCCGGTGTTGCTGCAGGTTTTCCCTCAGAACAAGCTGGAGCACACCTGATTCCCCTTGTTTGATTAATGTTTTCATCGTTAAAACTGCTCATCAGTATGCTGGACCAGATCTGCCAAAATAAATAAAGTAAAAAATAAATGACTCAGTAAATTAATATATGAAATAGAATTGCAAAGATAATGATAAATCTAAAAATGAATAAATATACATAGAAATTAACATATTAACAAAAAAACTTAGATAAATTAATATGTCTGCATTTTCTTTTTTTTATTAATTTATTTCTATAACTATTCATTTCTATATTTATTTATTTCCCTATTTATTTCTGTATTTCCTTGTCCTTATGATAATAAAGGGGCTGTCAATTATTTTACAGCGTTTTAATATTGGCTGAAAATGCAAGTACAGATTATTTACTCTTTCGTGTGGAGGCTGTGGTGGACAGTTCCATTTTGCTGATTCAGAGGTTGACCCTGTAGTGTTCAGAACTTTGGAGGAGGGGGTTCATCATCTTTTTCTGCAAAATTCAAATCATACCCAGACATTTGGATGCCTTTTTCATGTACTGCCTGTGGAAGCTATCAAAAGTTATTCATCGTCAGGTTTTTCTGTCCGTGACACTGAGTTGAAAGTTGGAGTTGGTGAAAGAACAGTTTAATGAACTCTTCTCCTGGTCTTGATTGCTAAGATTGCTAAACCTGAACGTGAAAAACATGCCCCGTCATTATCATATGAACGAAGAAATACAGAAATAAATAAATGAATTAATGAATCAATAATAAAAGCGAAAATATAAAAATGAACATTGACATTAATAAAAAGATGAATACAGAAATAAATTGAGAAATGTAGAACTGCAGAAAAAGGAATGTGTATAATTACAATCAAAATAAGGAATATTTATTTATTTGTTTATTTATTTATTGAGTCATTTTTTTTTTTTTATTTTAGTTATTTTTCATTTTGCACCTGCAGCTACACCGGACCTTTGTGGATAAGATTGGACACCTTTGGCTTAAATGTAGCTCTGAATCATAATGCAGTGGTTATCAATCCACTATGACTTATTATATTATTATTATATTATTATTATTATTATTATTACTACTACTTTTTTTTTAACCGCAAAAAGGTTCAGAACCCCTGTCATAGACCATAAAGTTCCAAAAGGTCCATAACGTAGTCACAATTGCTTGGTTTATTTTGTCTAGTTGGATTTGAACCTGAGTTAACATGCAACTAACAATATAAATAAGATGTTCTATTTACCTGACATTTTAAAGCAGTATAATGTAATGACATTTTGCACAGACATTTTGAGGGGCTCTAACCTGAAAAAAGGGCAGCCCTTCCCCCTCAGTTTAGGTGTCACCCATCAGCAAGTGTAATATGGTCGTTTAACTAACCACAAATCAATTTTACATTTGTAAATTGTTTTAATCTCTGTAATGCAAGTTAACACATTATTTCAGATATAGTTTCTAACTAGTTTAAGTAGCAGTATGATTTTCCATCTTGAGCTTACCGTTGCCGTCTAGTACCTAAGAATACTTTTGTCCAGTATCTATCTTTCTCTTTATTTTACTGCTACTGGCATGTACCTGTCTGATTTGTTTTCTGATGCTCAGCATCAGCATTAATTCGAATCGTAATTAGGAATACCATTGTCCACAGTATTTTACTATTCAGAATTGCTTGGACATGGTAGAACTACTGTTTAAAATGGCAAGTACCTTACATATACTTTGCTGTTTCAACTGTTCTAATCATTTCAGTTCTGAATGTCTGACTGAATCATCAACTTTCACTACGCACCACAAAAAATACACTAGGACCGTTGAACACTTTGTGTAGCCAGCTGAACTTTCATGGATGAGATGCTGGCAATGGTTTGAAGCCCAGAAATTAGACTGAAGTAGGCTATTTTGTCTAGTTTTGCATGTAAAAATGTGTACTACAATACGGAACAATTACAAAACTGTTATATAGGATTTATTGAACATATTTTCTAGCCTTACCATTGCAAATTTCACAATGGCTCTTAGAAGTATTTTGCTTGATCACCAGACTCTCCAGTGTTCTCTGAACTGGAGCTTTTGGGGTTAGCCCCCTACAGAAATGCTCTGTCGTTAACATTATGTTAATGATGAAACTCATTCACATGCCTACTATGCATAGCTTTATTTATCATTGTTTGAAATATTCATATTTACATGCAGTGGATCAGTGCTCTTTATGTACTAACAATTAGCACAATATGCCCAGAACAGCATATTGTCATATAATGTGTTGTAATGTGCCGCGATAATGATAAATATTGTAGTATTGCCTGTCCTTGCTAATGCCACAACAGTTTTTAATAGTCCTTCCTCTTTTGTCATTATAATCATCACATTCATCGTCGTTAGGGTTGTTTGCTAAAGTACTTATAGCAGCATGCTGCTATTAGTTAAGAATTTTAATGACAAACAAAATCAGGCAAAAAGTGCTATTATAATAAGCCATACAATTGATGTTATTATTCCTGTTAAAATATTGCTAATGTGTTTCAATATTAACATATAAAGCACCATAAGGTGTTGTCTCCGAGCACTGATACCCACCACTGTCCAGATGAAACCTAGAAAGTAGACTTTCTTGATTTTTGGCTTTTGCTTGAGAAAGTCTTAATTTCATGAGATTTTGTTTTGTCTTTTTATCTCAAACTTTTTGATAGTAATGTGCAAAAGTTTGGGCACCCTAATCAAATTATGTTGTGTTGGTTTTCTAAGTGAAAATAAGTACACATCCTCAACAAAAAACATTCTTCTGCACATTACTGTTTATTTGCTGAATATAACATATTAGGGAGATAAAGAAAACATAAAATGTGACCTGTGCCAAATTATGGCACTTTTTGTAATTTATGTTTTATTTTTTGGTATGTTAAGAATGTTAACATATGTTAAAAATTACATATTTATGCTTGTACCCTGTAGTGTTCACTTATTTTCACTTAGAAACTTAACCGAACTCATCATTAGACTGGTATTACAAGTGATATTTCAGTTACGTTACAGTAATTGCTTATGATTAATAAACACAGGCAATTTTTTCTCTTACCTGGCAGAACCAGGTTTACATAGTTGCAAGGGTAACACTTTACATTAAGGGTCGCAAATTAATTGATAAGTATATGCTAATAAGTAATTAAATACTCATTATTTATATATTGATTAACTGGTCATTAAGCAATAGTTACTGATTAAGTACTTAGTAATTATTAATTGAGACACAGTTAACTGATAGGTTTGTTTGTTCTTAGTTCATAGCTTAATTACGCATTAGCTGCGGACTAACTGCGACGTTTTAAATTGATATTGAATTGATAGGTGTGTTTACTCAAAAATAAGTAACATGAGAACTAACAAGTACTAAATGTCTTAATCCTGTTAATTATCTGTTAATTAATCTACTGATTTAATGTAATAATTAATTGTCTATATACATTTTTGAATAAGCAGCCTGTATTTTAGGCCTGACTAGGATTCATAGTGAAGTGTTTATAGGCTGCCCTTAATCATTAATTTGTAGCAGAATTAGTATATTAATAGTGAAGATCATCACTTTACTTGGAGGGACACAAAAAAGCAGTAAGTAATGGTTAAGTAACATGAAAGTAACAAGTAATTAATGGTGAAAATGTAAAATCAGCTCTGAGGATAGAGAAGCAGCTGAATATGTGAAGGTGATGGAAAATGTCTAGTAACGATCTAGGACTGAGTTCCATATAAGACTACACAGTGGAGGAAAATGTAATGAGAGATCAGTATATTAGCCTTCGAACTTTGAAGAGTAGCATTTATTAACAGATGCCTAAATATTACAAACAAAAAATATAAGTTGCTCAATTAAATTATAGCGGAGACCATTGCGGTGGAGTACGTTACTTATGGTATTTATTGAAACCAATGTCCCCACCGCCATGAGATCTTCCTGGAGCTCCCTCCTTGTTGTCCTTGGGTCAGCCTTGACCGTTCGGACAAGCCTGGCCTCGGAACGGGAGGAAACTTTGAAAGGCTGTCCAGGCCGTGGAAGGTTAACAGTAGTTCCATAAGCCTTCTGCTTCTGGGTGATGCTCCCAATGGTGGAGACAGGTAGGCCCAACTCCTTGGAAAGGGTTTTGTATCCCCTAGCCTTGTGACCCTCCACGACTTTGTCTCTGATGGCCTTGGAATGCTCCGTAGTTTTCCCAGGTTGAACATGTATGAGTGCTGTTCACTTGATAGGGGTGGGGCTTTTATAGTCAGAAAAGGCGGGGAAAAACAGATAATTAATCCAAGCATGTGAAGCTCATTGTTCTTAATGTCTCAATTACTTCTTAATACTTGAGGGAACCAAACAGAACTCTGGTGGTTTGAGGGGTTGAATAATAATTGACCATCTGGTAAACTTTGCAAATTTTTAAAAATTAATAAACAGAGGAATAACATTCTTTTTTGCAGCAATGCATTTCACATGTCCAGGCCCACCTACAGTCCAGATTTCACAATGCTAAGTTAACTCCAAATGTGTAAACCTGCAAAATCTGCAGGGGGTTGAATACTACTTGGAGGCACTGTATGTTGTCTGGCCCCAGAACATATTGCATCAACATGAGACCACACTTTAAAAAAAACATGTTTGTGCTTGGCAAACGAATAAGGCTATGCTATATGGTTTGTGTGTAATGGCCAAGTGATTTCTCATTATAATCAGAAAATGAAAAAGGTAACACAGTCCTGTTTTGTGCTTTCAATGTAAGAATGAAAAATATGAAATCAGAGGCTTTTTTGATTATGGGTGTGTCCTAAATCTACATTTTATTAGGTTTATTCATACCCCAAATTGAATAATTCTTAATTTTATTGTGAGTTTTGTTTATTTGAAAGGATTCTCACCAGGATATTCACCGGATTACTTTATCAGTGCCACCTCAGTGTAGCTGATGGTCGTATCACTTAAACAACTCAAATCATCATTCTATCGGTAGTACAATTTGCAGGATATGGATTTTTTTTTTATCAAAGCCTAGCACATCACATATGAGCAGGTCATGTGAGTTCATGTATTTTCATTAAAAAATTCAACCAAAACCAGGGGACACGGGCAACAAAAGATTGGTGAAGTTACATAATGCTAAAAAAAACTCCTGGTGGAACATCTCAGGAGTAATTAGGTAAATTGGCCACAGGTCAGTAACATGATTGGGTACAAAAAAAGCATCCTAGAGAGCTGAATCATTCAGATGTAAAGGTGGGGAGGGATTTGCCTCTCTATTAAGGATTGCATGGGAAAAGTGTTCTATACAGTTCTATAACAGTTCTAATAACATAAAATAGAAAAGAACTTGAGGATTTCATAGTCTATGGTACATTATATGCTTAAAAGATTCAGAGAATCTGTAGAAATCTCTGAATGCAAAGGTCAAGGCTGAAAAACAATGCTGGATGGCTTCGGAGCTTCAGGCAGCACTGTATTAAAAACAAACACGATTCTGTAGTGGAAATCACTGCATGGGCTCAGGAACACTTCGTAAAATCATTGTCACCGTGTCCTGTGGGCTAAAGAGGAGAGGGACCATTTGGCTTTTTATCAGTGCACAGTACAAAAGCCAGCATCCATGATTGTATGGGGGTGCATTAGTGCACATGGCATGGGTGATTTGCACATCTGTGAAGGCACTACTAATACATAACTTAAATGTGTACAGGTTTTTGGAGTAACATATGCCGCCATCCAGATGCTGTCTTTTTCATGGAAGGCGTTGCTTATTTCAGTAAGACAATGCCTAACCACATTGTGCATGTATTACAAACATCATGGCTCCTTCGTAGAAGAGGGGGTGCTAAACAGGCCTGCCTGCAGTCCAGACCTGTCACCCTTTGAAACATTTGGTGCAATATAAAACAAAAAATATGACAAAGGAGACAACAAACTGTTGAGCAGCTGAAATCCTGTATCAAGCATAAATGGGACAATATTTCTTTTAAAACTAGAACAATTGGTTTCCTCAGTTTCCAGACATGTTGCTGTCATCAAATTCAAAATAGGCATATATTTTTCCAAAAACAATAAACTTGCTTGGTTTCACCATTGGATGTGTTGCCTTTGTACTATTTTCAGTTAAATATAGGATTTAAACGGTTTTCACATTGCATTCTGTTTTATTTACATTTTGCACAGCATCCCAACTTTTTGGGAAACTGGGTTGTAGTTGAAAACTATATATTCTTAGATTTATATATATATATATATATATATATATATATATATATATATATATATATATATATAAATCTAAGAATATATAGTTTATATATATATATATATATATATATATATATATATATATATATATAATGTATTAATGTATACAATATACAATTTTTTCTAGTATGATGATTATCATTATTATTAACAATATTAATGATTATAACAATAATGTGGGTAATGGATAGACAAAAACAAATTATTTTTTGTTTTATTCAAATAACACTTTTTTCTGTATTTCTGTAAGAGAACACTAGAGGGTAGCAAACCATAAGACATCAGAAATCCACAGCAAAGCATCAACAGCTTTTTACACATAGTAAAACAGCTCTCTTTACTTATGTGTTGATATATTTATTCATCTGTTCCACAGGACAGTCTGATGGAGTGATAATGCCGCAGCTGGATCAACTAAAGAGGAAAATAAAGTCAAGGAAGGAAATGGCCAAGAACATTAAAGCTGGACCCTCTTTCAGTGAGCCAGACACTGAGGGCACTCTGTCTGAACCTAAAAGGGCCAATACCACTAATGTTGATGCAGCAGATGCATCTCTGTCAGAAGAAAATGAAGGAACTCAGGATAACTCTGAATCCACACATACGGACCCTACTGGCTACCTGGGGGAAAATGACATTTGTGCTTGTTCTTTTTGTGATTTTGTGGCAAAAACCCCAACTGCACTGAAAATTCACTCTAAACGGAAACATTCTCGGAGGGCTTTGAGCTCCCACACAGAAAATGTCTCTCAGAAGAACTGTGGAGAATCAGCTCTTTCTGATGTTAAAGAGATGGAAACCATTCTATACACAGACAGAGAAG
Organism: Colossoma macropomum; assembly: GCF_904425465.1. NCBI lineage: Eukaryota > Metazoa > Chordata > Actinopteri > Characiformes > Serrasalmidae > Colossoma > Colossoma macropomum. The sequence continues at coordinate 13,944,749 of NW_023494807.1, read as the reverse complement.
ACCCGTATATGCCTGAACACTTAGCAGTACCAACACAACCAGAAATGACATTACTAATACCACAGAAAAATGTGCGACTCAAACAATCAGAAACTACTTCCAGTTATCAAACAGAAAACAGACCAGAGCAGTCTGCTGCAAATGAGGCTGAAACAACACAGAATCACTCTGATCAGTCAGCAGGGGACATCTCCAGCCCCACACAGATTCTTCTGGAAATGGTTGACCCTTCGTTAAGCGACAAAAGAAAGTATGGTACATGTGAAATGAAGACAGTAGATGTAGGTGCAGAGAACAGTCAGGTTGGATCGACTTGTAGCTCTGATGTGGAGAGTAAACAAACCAGCAAAAGGTGCCCAAAGCCGAAAGTCCTGCATGCATGCTCCAACTGTGGACATGAATTTCGAGATAGGCCTAGTCTAGAGATGCACGTGAAAAGACGACACACAAAGGAAATGAACTACTTTTGCGAGTTCTGCTCGTACTCATGTGTGGCCAAGTGTGATTACGAGAAGCACTGCATGAGCAATAAGCACAGAAGAAAAATATTAGAGAAGCAAGAAACATCTTTCAAGGTGGATAAAGTTGGCTCTACAGGGGACATGTCTGAGCACCAGTGCAGCAGCTGCTCTTTCACAGCCAGCAGCTCCATCCTGCTTGTTGAGCACATGAAACTGCAGCATGGTGCAGAGAACAGGCTGCACTGCCAGATGTGCCACATTTACACATGCACAGCTGAGGCAATGCAGGCACACCTGGAAGGACCCCTCCACTTGCAGGCCGCTCAGGAGAAAAATACCAGTCCACTGTACCAGCACTGCGTGGAAAAGGTTCTGGTGATTCTTTCCAATGAACAGAGAGAGGAAGAGCAGAGAGGAGAGATAAGTGAGCAAGGGGGTAAGGGAGAGGTGGAGCCTCAGAGTGTTTCTAAGTGTGTCCCAGAGTTTCAGGAAACTGCAATTTTTTCAGCGGAAGAAAACTTTGAGGGAACCATTACTCACAGACGAAAGCGCGGGAGACCGAAATCAAGTCATGTAACTACCTGCAGCCACTGTGGCCTCATTGCGTCCAATCCCACGAACCTCAGCGTGCATATCCGCCGTAGGCACAGTCGCCTGTACAGCTTCTTCTGCAAGCTCTGCAACTATTACTGCGTAACTAAAGGGGACATGGACCGCCACTGTGAGACTAAGAAGCATGTTAAACGAGCACAGGTAGACGGGGGTGGTGGGGCCGTGGTGTGTTTGGACACTGAGCAGGCAGTTCACATGAGTGAGGAGGAGGTGATGTGGGCTGCTCAAACGAAAGGAGCGACCGGAGAAGAAAAAGATGGTGATGAAATGGAGCAAACTCTGAGTGAGGCACCATGTAAAAAAAACAAGTACGAATTGGTGAACTCATGCAGTCACTGTGATTTCGTTGCCCACTCTATGGCCTCCCTTGGGCTCCATGTGCGGCGCAAACACATACGGGACTTTGAGTTTGTTTGCCTGGCATGCAGTTATTATGCCGTGACGCGCAGGGAGATGTCCCGACACATGGCCACAGAAAAACACAAACAAAAGCGGGACACGTATCTGCAGCAGAGGGACAGAAAAGATTCAGCTGAGGTGAATCAGCACACACACTTAGCACCAGCTAACCAAACAACCTTCACTGAAGATGCACACCAGAACGTGGAGAAACCCTCAGCTAAAGAGACAGGAGATTCAGCAGAAGCTCTAGAAGGAAGTGATGGAGTGGAGAATGATATGACCTTAGAAAGGGCCTCTAAGACCAAAGAGCCAAACCAAAGTTCTGCTGAAAATCTGTGTGGCCCAGTGCAGTCAAACAGTTCAGGCAAACGTGCAGTGGAGGACACCGAGGAGGATGATGAAGATGAGGAATCACTGGAGGTGAGAACTGATGGTGAGAACCTGCCTCTGAGAGCCACTCCATTTGATGAATGCATTTTCCCCCTTAAAGCACAGGCTGAGGCCCTGCAAGAGGTGACTGAAGGAGAACCTAAACCAACCACCAGTGCATCAAGCCTGCAGGAGGTGAAAAACCAGAGGCCAGCCAGAAGTGCTGGCACTAAAGGAGCTGCTCCGAACCCACGGATCCGCTGTGAAGATTGTGGCTTCTTGGCTGATGGACTGAGCGGCTTGAATGTCCACATCTCCATGAAACATCCGTCCAAGGAGAAGCATTTCCACTGCCTGCTGTGCGGAAAGTCCTTCTACACAGACAGCAACCTGCAACAGCATCTGAGCAGCGCTGCACACCTGCGCAATGAGCAGGGCAGTGTGGAGGAGCTTCCAGAAGGGGGCGCCAGCTTCAAATGTGTGCGGTGCAGTGAGCTTTGTGGGACAGAACAGGAGCTTTTCTTGCACATCAAAGAGAAACACGAGGAACTGCTGAGGGAGGTTAATAAGTACATTCTAGAGGACACAGAGCAAATCAACCGTGAACGGCAGGAGAACCAGGGCAGTGTCTGTAAATACTGTGGAAAAGTCTGCAAGAGCAGCAACTCCATGGCCTTCCTGGCTCATGTGCGCACACACACAGGTACCACAGGCTGTTTTTATTGGTTCACCAGCAACTTTTCACAGTATACACAAACACATTCAGTCCATTCTCAAATATAAAGCAAGACTGGATATAAAGTAAGATTAGCCTACCTTCAGGTTATTGAGTTCGCAACTGGAGAGCTTTAGTACACGGTTTGTATATTTTATTTTAGTAGCCAATACTGTGTAGTAATCAGTATTCATGCATTTTGTCACAGGGCAATCATTTCCATTTTTATAGAAAGACTATAACAGACACAGGTTCTTTTGTTAAAATTGAAAAAAAAAATGTACATAATTTTTTAGTTTAATGTAGTCTCCTGTGCTCTTTCAAGGACAACTGTGTAAAACAGCATTTTATTGCTCTTTCACTTACAGTTGAACTGAAATTTTGATCTGATGAGAAATATGAAATACAATATAACGTGAACTCTGATCTGATGTGAAGTTAATTCTTATAAAATATGAAGTAAATTTTAATCTTGACCTGAAGTGAATTCTAATCTGAATCTGACACTATTTTCTAAATAAAACTGACTAAAATGATATCAAACATCCAACTGTAAAACATCTGGTGATTTTCTCTTCTCTATGTTTACAGGATCGAAGCCATTCATGTGTAAAATATGTAATTTTGCTACAGCACAGCTCGGAGACGCGAGGAACCACGTAAAGAGACACCTGGGCATGAGGGAGTATAAATGCCACGTCTGTGGGTGAGTGTGAAAGTAGCAGTGTTATTTCATAGGAGATTTTTTTGTTCTAGAAGATATTCGTATATTTCAGTGATTTGAATATGGCTGAAATACATTTCAGTGTCTAAATGAGCCACAAGCGGGCTCTGGTGTGTTTGGAGGAGACTTTTATTTTGGAATAATACTGTTATAGTTCAGAGATTTGCCCGACCATATTAATATCACACAGAAGTTGTCAAACAGCACTTTCAGTCTTTAAAACCCGCACACACACACACAAACACGCGGATACACACACGTCTCACTCAACCAGCTTGCATACATTTTTTTTTATTTTCCAGCAGGAATCCTCTTTTTTTGTGAATCTTTTACATTGTTATATGTGATATATGTGAATCTACAGTAAGCATTCTGCTCACCACAGAACAGGTTTGATTCTGACTAACAAAAGCTTTACTGACAAATTTAGATGATAATGACTTAAATCTGAGGAAGCAAAGTAGAGTGGCTGATGTTAGAGGAACAGAAAGCCAAAATTAAACCTCTTCTCTGGTGTCAGGAGCTGTAGCCTCCTAGCTGAGCTAATGCTACCTGGGTCCTCTCTAGCAAACTTAGCTTAGCTAAAGAGAACCGAACAACCCAGTGCAGGTTCGATTTGACTAACCAGTGCTCTGCTATCACAAGTATAGATGATAAAAACTTATAACAGCGAGAGCAAAGTTGACTGATTGGTGGTGGAGAGAAAGCCGAAATCGGACCCGTTCTGTTGTGCTTTAAGCTGTAGCCTGCTAGGCTAAACTAATGTGAATGTACTATGCTTCCCTTCACAATATGGGCTTGGTTCTAACGAACCCATGATTAAAACACACGTTTAGAGGTAGATAAAGACTGTCTGAGAGCACAGTATTGGAATGACTGGTGTTGAAGTGACAGAAGGATAAAAGACTTGTTCTGTGAGCCATCTTCTGCTTGGCGGCATTAATGCTGGTGTAATTACGCCAGCCACAGGTGAAACCCGCAGCACACGCTGTTTCAGTAATTGATACTCAAATACCACACGTTTAGAGGATAAAGAAAGAGCACGCAGAAACTGGTGTTGGAGTGACAGACGTAATCAAATGTATTTTGTGGTGGATGGTGTATGTGTATCTATTAGCCTGTTAGCATTTAGCCACTTGTTTGTGCAGTTTTCTTCAGTACTTTCTGATTCTGATTTAGTGGTACAACAGATGGAAAAGTACGGCCCAGTACGGCCTTTAGAACCATTTGACTCGATGGTGGAAAAGAGGTCATTGTGATCTGATCACTCATACCTCCTTCGGAGGTGGTCAGGAATGCATATCGTCACAGGTCATTTGTAGTGTGAACGCTAAAGTGTCTTGACGCGTCCTCGACCGCGTTAGCGGACCACCTTAATGAAGTGCATCATCACAGCAGCTCCGTGAGGTAATTTTTTGTTTTTTCTAACGTTTGTTTACAAGTGTCATTAGCAGTTCATGTGGCCTAAATGTTTGTAACCGCCCTTTCATTTGAAAAGAATGTGAGTCCATGGTACATTTTTTTCTGACACCAAATGTAGCGAGAGACTGATGTAGTGAATGTGGGTGGGACTATTCTTCCAGTCACAAAATCAGGTCACTGGAGACGCTTTCGAGACAAAAGGAAATGCAAAGCGTAAATGGCTATGCTAGACCTGTCACATTTATGATATGATCGCCTGATCACAGTTATTTAAACTGACCGCAGTCATTTTCCACAGTCTTTAGATTTTCTCAGTATTATTAAGCCAACACAAACTCAATGTGAATTGAGTGTGTTGGGTTGAGGCAAATAAATGTAAATAAAATAAAGCAACGAATGTATTCTTTGAGACATCATGGTACATTTGTAAGCAAGAAAGTTTTAACTTGGTGCTCTAACATGTTTAGAGGGCAGCGCTGAATAATGTTTGTTAGCTATGTAGCTAATTTTCATGTTTTTAAGCATGCATGTTAACAGAATGTGTTTTTTTGCTTGTATTTTTGCTCTAAAGAAAAATATAAGCTTGTGTGTGCATGCTTCAAGCAGTGTAGTGTATCTATTCAACAGCAATACTAGTGTTAGCTACCAAGTAAACATAGCTAGACTAATAAACAAGTTTGGCCACTTTTAGTAGATGCACACAATGAACAAGGAAAAATTAAATCTCTGTGACAGTTAAATCATTAATTGCACTTATGTATTTGACAATTAATTGTTAGCTAAAATATTCATGATCATTACAGCCCTCGGATAAACATCTCATTGTCTACTTATGATTGGATCACTCAAGGTGGATGTTAATACCAAGTGTTAAACAGGGCCAGAAATACTCCTTTTAGAATTACTAATACATAATTAAACTGTGAGCCACTGTGAATTAAAAGATAAACGTTTTATACATATAAGCTAAAACTGGCTTGCCGACTGGTTGATGTCTACTAATCACATTTATTCAATTATTGATGTGTTCACTTTGTTTTTAAAAGCTGTTTATGTAAGTGGACCTTTGGGACATGTAGTAATTAGTCTCCATGGAAGGTTAAATGTCCACTTAGCTTAAATTTGTAGATTAAGTAAAGTGAATGTAAGAGTGTGAGGAGTTGTCATTCTAAATTGTAGCCAGCCATGCTTAAAAGTATATTAAAAAATATTTAACAACACATTTAACAACATACGTATTCAACGCATTTCTTGCAGACAATAGGCTGGTCAAACTTTCATGCAATTAGTGGCATGTTGTGAGTGGCCTAAAAATAATGCATCTTGACAGTTACATGAAGCAATACAAAAACAGTGTGTGACAGTTCAACAGAAACCAGACGCTTGCGGATGGAAAGTTGATGACAGTTTAGTAACCAACAGCAAACAGAGCAAAAAGGGCAGAGCAAAATCATCGTCATGAAACAGGCAAAAAGTCAAAAAACACAGATCAATCAGTAAAGGCAGAAGTACCAGAGGGATGAAGCAAAATACAAAACAGGAGAAAAAAAGCAGTGGTCAAAAACACGAAAGTCAGATAATCAGAATATAAACGCTCAGTAAGTCTCAGGGAAACAATACCTCGCAACGAACCTAACTAAAGCCCGGGCTTATATACTACTAGTTCGCTGTCTCATAAAAATACACACAGGTGAAAGCAGTTAGTATTCCGGTGATTGTGAGCGCTGATAGGAGTGTTTGCGCGAGTCACTGGTCACGTGAGCCCCTACTGCTCTATGGGCAATGGAGTCTCTGTCGGAATCCGAGTCCGCGTTCGATGGCAGAGTCACATGATCTCCCATGGGATTCTGGGAGATGAAGTCCGTTTCAAGAGAGCATGCCATAGGCGTGACACAGTGTTGCACACAACGCATTAAATTAATTCAATTAGATAGTTAGTAGCTGCTTGTATTTTTGAAATACTGCATTGTTCTTGCTATAATGTCATGAAGTGTAATTTACATATTTGCAGCATTTGTCAACTTTCAATTTTTTTCCAGTTGACAATGCCATTCTTTTTTCTTTATCTTTATAGGTTCTTTACTTATATATTTGAGTTTTTTGTCTGTTGTATATACATTATGCTTTGAAAATGAATGTAGAAATTACAGTTATATCCTGATTGATGTCTCACGTATCCTCTCATAGAGGCACAAGAAGTTCATCGCAGACCATGACTCACTCTCCCTTCTATAATCATTTTCGTTGCTTGGGTCCCAAAGAAATCTGAGATCTGCATAAAAAAGGGACATAAAGTAATTTCAGTCAAAAGGGGGAAGGTCTTCTTTCCACCACCCAATAAACTGTCTTCAGGTTTAGTTTTTTTTTGTCCATTAGTCCGATAAAATTGGATTTATTGATTAAATGATTTTAATAAAATCATTTGTTATATGTGATCACATGACGCGCTATCACCGTTTTAATTGACTGTTTCATGAAATTTGTTTTATAAAATTGAGATGCTTATAATGGTGGATGCTTCGATACAGTTTTTTTCAGACGGAGTATGAGTACACATTTTTTAGTACTCACCGTTACTGAGTCTGATACCATACTGAGTAATCTACTTACAGTTAAGTAGTTGTTAGTGTTAATGTGTGCAACTTTAACAGTTAAATTCATTACATTTATCTGATTTTAAATGAAGTGCATTAGCTAGCTATGCATATATATTATTCAACGCTACCTTGGATTGAGTAGCGCTGCAGTGGAGATGAGCAGGTTTTGTTCCACATCAGAAAACCTTTTCTGTACAGCTGTAATTTTGCTCCTTATCTATGTCTTTCAACAGCAGTCTCTGTAGGACAGAGACAGCAGGAATTACATCCGAGAAGCTCATATGTAGTGTTTTATACATTCTCAGAGTCTTGGCTGGTTGAGCTATAGTTGAATGTCCTCTAAAGCCAAACATACATTGTGTGATTTCTAATATCTTGTTATTTGGTGAGTCTGTACGTTTGAACAGACCACCATGTATGGACAAAGCCTACGATTTATATACTCACAGTGCATGAAAACGCTCTGTCTGTGAATAGTTATCAATGAAGTTGTTTTTATTCACAATAACATTCTGCGTGCCCCATTCTGAGCAAAGACAAAATGAGCAGTGCTGCCAACACTGTGAACTGAAGCTAAACCAGGCAGTGATGTACACAGTAGGACGATATGTCCTGTATATAACCTGTTTTACAAAATATCACTGTAGTAATGTTTACACCTCAACTCTGTTGAGTCAAACACAGTAAAGTCAGCATAGATGACAATGTCGACTTTTTTCCACCTCTGTTTTGCTAGCCTACATGTCTTTACCCGTATTGGGAAAGTTTCTGTGATTGTGTGTTTATCAATGCATCCCTATTTACAACTGTTGCGGCTGAGTTTCATGAGTTGCAGGATGCTTTATGTTAAGCAACTCAAGTGCAATTTGGTGTTGCATAGATTTTATTAAAATATCGATGAGTATTGTTCATCACAGAACTGTCTGACTCACACAGTTGGTCTGAATTAGATTTTTTTTGTATGAATTTTAAAAACTCAATCTCAGAACCTTAGCTTCCTCTGATTCTTCATTTTACTCTCTTTTGTCATTTAGATAGTTGCTAATACTTGCATGAAGCACTGAAAGTACTGACTGTTTTGGGATAGTTTTGGCTGTAGTCATCAGACAGCATGTTTGGTTCTGTTTTTTTATCAACAAGAAACGCACCTGCATCATCATTTATCTAAGAATTTTAATAAGTTTTAATGAGAGTTTTCATAAGGGTTTTGGCTTAATGGTGTTTTTTTAGCCTGTGAAATGTCCTCAGAGGACAAGCAAAGAGGTTTTATATCCAAAACACTGTTTTTAATTAAGCTCAGATAAACAAAGCTAATAGTAAGCAGCTGATCCCTCTCATCAACAGAAAAAATGAATATATTGTTCACTTACAAATTCTAAATTTGCTGATTGTACTCTGCTGGGATTGGTAGTAGTAGAATGATGGAGTATTTATCACATGAAATGCATAGGTTCATTAAAATAGGGTTGGAGTTTATAGAGCTCTGTCCTTTTTTGAATTAGTATTCTATAGAATTGTGAGTTATTGACCTATATTCTCTGTTTAGGAAGTGTTTTAGTATTGTGGTGTTGAAAAGAACAAGCCTAGTGTTGGGGCTCTTCTAATGCTCTCTGTCAACTGGTTCCATTTAAGAGCAGCATAGTAGCTCAACACTGCTACTCCGTATTTTTTGTGAATCCAGTTAGGAGATCATTACGGTATTCAATCCTGCTAGAAATAACGGCATGGATGAGTTTTTCTAAGTCTGGTTTAGTCAGAAAAGCTCTAATATTGTCGATGTTTTTAAAGGTGATACAATGTTGGTTAAGTAACTGCTTTGACATGCTAAAACTGACATCAGAGTGCATTAGCACACCAAGGTTACATGCTAGTTCTTTAAATTCTAGGTCTCTCGAATGCAAATAGGCAGCAAGTCTGTGCCTCTAATTGCTATTCCTGAATAAAATAATCTGTTTTATCTTTATTCAACTGCAGAACGTTTTGTCCCAAACAGTTAGTGATGTGCTCAAGGCAGTTACAAAGTGAGCCAAGGGGATCATAGTTGTTGGGGGAGAAGCCCAAAAAAATCTGTGTCATTCCATAGTCCTGCAGGATTTGGCCAAGAGGAAGCATGTATAAATTAAATAAGAGTGGCCCATGATTCGAACCCTGGAGGACACCCCAGTTCATTGACATGCTCTCAGAAACATTTTCTATTTCTTAAAAGAAGTTCCTTCCTTGCACGTATGAACTGAACCATTTTAGGACAGTTCCCGAGAGTCCAACCCAGTTCTCAGGTCTGTCTGTAAGAACTAGTCAGGTCAGTAGTATCAAAGGCAAAACTAAGATCAAGCAGTAGTAGAACAGCTATTTTTCTGAAATCTGAGTCTGATTTTAAATGCGTTTTATTAATGACATTAATTAGAGCTGTCTCAGTACTATGATTAGGGTGGAATCATGAGTGAAATTTGCCTAGACAGCTATTTAAGAATAGAAAGCCAGTAAGTTGCTTAAAGACAATTTTCTTAATGATTTTTTTTTAATAAAATGGAGATTTGAAATACGTCTGTAATTAGAAGCAAGCTAGATTAGATTCTATATTAGATTAGATTCTAGATTAGAAGCATCCCCTGAGTTCTGATTTTTTAAGAGAGGCTTCACAGGGACTGCTACTGAGTGAAACACATTCTCTAAAAAGTTAGTTGGTAACGTGTCAAGACTGCAAGTGGATGATTTAAGATGATTCATTATATTGATTACAATTTCATTATTAATAACATTAAACTGGGACATTTTAACCATGATCTTTATGTGGAGAAGAAACAAGTTCACTGGTGGGTATAGTTGTACTAATGGCTTGTCTCATATATTTTAGTGTTCAAAAGTATGCAAACTTGTTACATCTCATCTTTAAAGATTTTTTTTGTGAATCTGAAGCTTGGTTTTACCCCATTTACATTGAACCTTCCCACAGTGTCTCTTTTGGAGTTAAACTGCAGTAGCATTTCTCCATGGTGCTTTCTGTGAGCATGACATGGTTTAACTTTAACTGGTGCAATCTCCAATTTTTTGAGTTGAAGCTGTCCAGAAGGTCTGCATGGTACAGTGTACATTATGCTCCTGAGAAGTATAGCTGTGCTGTCATTTATAAATGTCGTGATTTGATCTGTAGTGATGTCCACATTTCATAGAAAACACTGTAATGATCTGACAATGTGATATCCCTTTGAGATAACCCCATGCAGAATGTGGCCACGACAGTGTGTGCTCCTGGTCACATTCTCATAGAGTCCAATATGGCATAAGGTCACATGCTGAGAGAGTCCAATATGACATAGTTCCTTGGCATAATTGTCCTGGGAATTGTCAATATGTATGTTAAAATCACCAGCAATAACAAATTGATTAAAATCAGTGAACATAAAAGATAGTATATCTGTAAATTTATCAGTAAAATTTGCATTGTACTTTGGAAGCTTGCAGACAATTATTGGTGCCCCTTTCAAAACTGCTCAGAGATATCATTTGCATGTGAAGTCACCACGAAATGCTTGCACTGGAAAGAATCAGAAAACAGAGCAGCTGTACCTCCACCTTTCTTGCTGGCACGAAAGACATTTATAAAATTTGGTGTAGCTGACGCAACACAGTTGCAGCACAATATTCATTTAACTATGCTTCTGTTAAAAGCATATAATCAAGCTTTGCACTGCAATACAATCATTGATTAAGTAAAACTAACTTGGTAACCTGTCTGCTTTGCTCCAAATGTTGTGACTCACATTTTATGTACTGCAGATTGGGTACATTCGTATTATCTGGCATTGGATTTTGCTTCTACATCAATGAGGTTTGGTGTACAGATGTCACAGTACTAAATAAATACTGTAGCCCAAACTTAGTTAGATTCAGTGTTCATAAACTGCAAGTCAGTTTATTCACTGCAGGAGTTTTCCTCCTTCATCCTGGTTGGTGTTTGCATCCCACCAAAAGCCAGTATGAATGATGTACTGCAAACCCTGGCTGATCAACCGGCTTGGAACAAAAATATGTGGACTCACTCTTTATAATCCTTGGGGACTTTAACAGAGCAAAATTAAACCACAAACTACCAAAATATAGGGAGCGTATTAATTGTCCCACCAGGGATAATAACACACTGGACCACTGCTACACTAATTTCAAAGATGCATATTGCTGTGTTCCCCAGGCAGCTTTTGGGCACTCTGATGCTTGGTTCATTCTGTTCCAACCTACAGGTAGAATCTAAAATCTGCAAAGTCTGTAGTAAAAACCGTGAAGAAATGGACTAGAGAGGCAAAGCGAGAATTGCAAGACTATTTTGAATGTACCAATTGGAGTGTTTTTGAAGCTGCAGCTGACAACCTGGATGAACTGACTGACACTGTGACATCTTACATCAATTTTTGCAAAGAGATGTGTGTGCCAACAAAGACGTTCCACACATACAAAAGTAACAAGCCATGGTTCACAACCAAACTAACACAGCTTCATCTGCTATGGCAGATGACTGTAGAATAGGATATAGAGCCCTGTAGAAACAGGCCAGAAACTCACTGACAAAGGAGATCAGATGGGCTAAAAAGCTTACTCTCTGCACTGCTCTTCTCTCTCTATACTTACTGAACCTCTAAGGAATCATCTGTTAAACTACTGAAGTTTGCAGATGACACCACAGTCATCGGACTCATCCAAGATGGCGACGAATTTGCATATTGGTGGGAGGTCGAAAGGCTGGTGCTCAGGTGCAATCAGAACAACTTGAAGCTGAACACACTCAAGACTGTGGAGATGACTGGATTTTAGGAAACACCCCTCAGCACTGCTCCCTCTCACAAGACTTGAAGTGGGAGACCAACATCAACTCCATCCTCAATAAGGGCCAGCAGAGGATGTATTTTCTATAGCAAATGAGGACGTTGGGCCTGGTTTAGAGCAGTCACAAAACAGGATAGTAACAGACTGCAACGAACAGTAAAGACATCTGAAAGAATCATTAGTGCTCCCCTACCCACCCTCCTGGACTTATACTCTTCAAGAACCAGGAATCGGGCAGGGAAAAATATTACAGATTCCTCGCACCCTCAACACAACCTTTTTCAACTTCTCTCTTCCGGTATGCACTACAGAAACCTGTTCACTATCAGACACAGGAGCAGTTTCTTTTCTCAGGCCATCACTCTCATAAACAACTGACCAGTAATATTATCTGCTAGGCCATAGCTACTCCTGTTTTTTTTCCAGATCGTTATTACACCCATACCATCTGTAGAATTGTACAGCACAATTCCATTCCTATACATGATGTAGATTACTGTTGTTTGTACTACCACACATTATGTATGTTGTTTGTCCCTATTTAATCTTATTTCTTGTCTGTAAAATATATTGTCTGTGTCTTATTGTACTTATATTGTTGGCTTATTACTTGTGTACTGTGTATACTGTGTATTGTCTGTTAATTACATGTACATTATCTGTATATTGCATATGATACTAGAGGGACACCAACGGCTGGAACCACGTTCCTTGTGTGTGTCAACATACTTGGCCAACAAATCTGATTCTGACATTCTTTGACATGTAGTCCCTGTTCTTTCTGCTTCTGATAAGTACTGGAATGGGAGAGATTACAGGCACACAGGGTCCAAGCTTGTTTTGAAAACATGTACTGCTGACATTAACACTGTGGCAGCGAGGACATGAAGAATATTAGTTTGCCAGATTACATGAAAAATGGAGTGGCCTCTTTAATTTCAGCAGAAGAGGGTGAGTGGAGCTCCTGCTGCCAACAAGGTAGAAAGTAAAGCTGCCTTTCTGGTGATTGAGGAGCTTGTCTCTTTCTATAAGGTGGTTGCTGGAACGTTCAGGTTGGGTGAGGGATTTACAGTGAAATCACAACTTCTGTCTACTTTTCTGCACCTTGTCACTCTCCACACTATGGCTTGTTCGTGATTCCTCTGATTGTATTCCTCCATCTTGTAGCTGCTCATCCTCCTCCTGTTATATTTTCAACTGTTCCAAACATAGTGGTCTTTTCCAGTAAATTATTTCTTTTCAGAATATATCCAAATAACATCAGTTTGATAATATGCGTTTTGGGTGAGAAGTCAGAATTGATTTGGTCAAGGTTCCATTTGTTTGTTTTCTTTGCTGGCCAAGGTACTGTCATAATCTCTCACTAACACCAAAGTTTAAAGGTGTCAGTTTTTTTCCCCTCTTGCTTTTTTATCGGGGGGGGGGCGGCGGGGGGGGGTGTATATGATTATTTGATTATTTTGAAGGTAGTGGTGAACGTTAACAACAAAGCCTTGTTGTTTAAATCAGGAACAAATGCATCTGTTTAGCTAAGTAGCGAACAGGTTGCTATGAACATTTCAATTAGTAGAAAACTGATAATGAATGATAAACTGTGATAAAGTGTCTTGCTGGACCAAAACTCTTATTTTTATACTTATTTACAGGCAAATAAAAACACACAGCTTTCATCCTCCATTTAAAAGCTTTTCGAAAGTCAGACTTCTGGTCAGGAAGCATAGTGAACAGTTGATGCTCACTGTTTTTACAATGCATTGTGGGAACTTTCAGGAAACAAAAGTTCCAGTAAACTGGAGCGATTTTGACAGTGGGACACCCTAGAAAATGGCTGATTTCATGGGCAGTACCCTCACTACTGAACTAGGGAGGCCTTTGAGACACTCCCTATTGAGACACACCATGTTGAAAGTCTCATTATTCTTATCTTGTCCTTTTCCGCTATGAGTTTTGTATCATCCGTGTATTGAAGGTCACTGATGTTTCTTCCACCAATCCTGAATCCTCTTCTTCCAGTCGTGCTTCTGTCTTTATATGTTCTGCATGTAGGTTGTACATGTATGGTGATAATATGCAGCCTTGTCTAACTCCTTTGCCAATGTGGAACCAGTCTGTTTGTCCATTTTCTGTCATGAGCTTGTTGATCAGATAGATCAGATGTAGAGATTCCTCATTGGAACAATAAGATGTTCTGATATTCACATTTTCCTGAGGACATTCCATTGTCAACACTTGAAGGCTTTGCTGTTGTCAATGAAACACATGTTGACTTCCCACTTGGCTTTTCAGTACTCCACTATACATCAGCAGCAGTGATACCTCTTGTCTTTCCTTGACTCTGTCTTTCCTGAATATTGCTTGTACTTATGACAGTTTGTTTTGGATGTTTGATGTTAAGCATAATTTAACTGGCATGTAATAATAGTGAAATTGTGCGATAGTTTGCACACTCTTTCTTGTCTCTTTCCTTTGGTATTGGGACATAAACTGACCTCTTCTAATCTGCTGGCCACTGAACTGTTTTCCAGATGTTTTGGCCTAATTATCAGCATTTTAACCCAATCTTCTGCAGGATCTTAAAATATTTGTATTGTACTGGTAGTGCCTCTGGCTTTCTTCTTTGGCAATGATTTCAGGTCCTGTCTGATTTTCTAGCACTGAAGGTTCTTGTAGGGGTAATAAAATAAAATCTGTTCTCTGCAGGTTGAGTATGTAATTGGTCATTTCCATGATGTCTTAACTGGGTATTATTTGGTTGTTGATGTTCATTGTTTCAGAAATTTAAACATCCCCTAAAAGTAGATTGGGATATTGTTATTACTATTTCTATTTGTTTAAGTTCAGTGACTTTAGGAGTTGCTGAGTAAAATTTAAGAGAACAAGTGACCTCCCCATCATTTCCTTCAAAAAGTAACAATGCAAAATTGGAATAGGACTATAATATTAAGATAATTAATATTTTTAGGCTATAGCATGTAGTATTTTGCATAAGAATGGTAATGAGAGATGGGTAATTATGGCAAAAATATATTTCAATACTTCAGGAAATGTTCATGATACACAATGTCCCAATACTTTTTCAGACATCTGATCAGTTGTAACTGAGAAAAAAAAGGTAGTGCTATATTTTTATAAATACTATCAAAAACTGTGAAAACACTGGGCCTCATTCACCAACTGTTTTTAAGACATTTCTTCTTCAAACCCACTTACACAGTTTTTATGAAGATTCTGACATTCACCAATGTTTTCTTATTTGAAATTTGTTCTTAGGTAAGAACAAACTCTATGCACTCTCGAGCACAAAGATGTGAACAGTTCAAATATCACCCAATAATCAGTGTTTTATATCAAGCCTGTATAATCAAACCTATTAAATTCCCCTTAACTGTAAACAACATAATAAACACCAAAGAATTTTCTGTTTGTAGCCAGTTGTCCATGATGAATTAATTCCATATGACTAAAAAGAGAAACATTTTACATTGACATGCAGTGAAAAATATAAACATGTCAAGCTGGCTGTGTAAGTCACTGAGCTCAACCTAAATGTATTTTGCAAATAATAATTCTAATTATTGTAGTTAACAGTAATCATTGTCATTTTAAACTGATATTTGATTAAATGTTTATATATTATAATACAATTGAAGTACCAGTACCACCTCAGCCAACAGGTTGAAAACCACTGGTGCATTGGGTAGTTATCCAAGAGTACAGCAGGTGGTGCTATTTCATTAGCCAGAGCCGCCTGAAGTTCATTGCGTTGTTTATTAACTGCATATAATGCTTTCCCAGGCGAATATAAACACAATTGGATTGGTTAGATTGAGAAGAAACACTTTTGAATGTAGGATGACTGACTGTGAACTTATTTAGTAAGCTTTTTAACTTTACAAGGATGTAACAAAATAACAGTAAGAGATAAAAAACAGTAAGAGATAACAGGACACAACTTAGGAAATCATTTTTGTAAAGTAGTTATAGGATTTGAGCAAGATTATTTCTTTTATACAGCCAACCTACATGTCTCTGCTACAGATGTAAACTTCCAGCACATACTGTTTGTTAATGGTTTAGCCTAAAGTGGAGTGAGTACAAATGTTACAACTTGTGATTGAAGGGCAAATTGTAACAATCACTAAAAAATAACTGAGTACAGTTCCATGTTAAACCAGACAAGCTTTGCATCCTAAATTTATAAAAATATCTGGAAAAATAAAGATGAACGGTGAAAACAGCATGTGTCAAATGAGGCAAATTTATTTTTGAGCACAAACTAGAACAGCAAATATCTGTATGATAATATTGAAATACATATTTAACATCTGTAGTTTTAAAGAGTCTGTGCATAAAACATTTCCAAAAAAGTGAATTGTGTTGAATTTATATGGAGGAATATGGACTTGTTGTTTACTTTTGGAGGCCTAGTTGTAACACTGTATTACAATTAATCCTGCCGTGTGAAGGCTGTACGTTAGCTGGATAGCTTTCACTGTGAGTTATTTGACTGTTTCAAGACAGTGCTTTTACAGACACCAAGGGAGTCATTAAAATACAGGTGTGAGTTCTCTGACTTACAACTCAGTAATCAAAAACACAAAATTAATGGTGGAAATGAAACATTGGCTCAATAACTGAAATTAAGTTTCATTCATTTTTGTCCATTTTACATAAACCAGTTACTAGAAGACAAAACAATTCATTCTGTGCCACAGTGCTCCTAATCTTAATCAGAACTCTTAACCTTGATTTTATCATCTTGTTAGATTTATCTACAAAAAGACAATGAAGCAGGAAAAATAAAGAAAGAATAACTTATCTTAAAAAGTTAATAACCACCATCTTTGCAGCTACCGCATACCAAATGTCTGTTTCCAGTGTAGCGAAAATTGTGTTTTGGTTCAATGCATTTGGTTCATGTTGGAGATGCTGTATTGTCTTTTGCAGAACACAGGGTCTCAGAGAGACACCATTGGAGCACAATTAGGATTTAGGTATTCACGTATTTAGGTATAGAAGTTCAGAGATTATGGTTTAATGATTAGAGTTTAGGGATTAGGTTTGTTGTTTTCCTAACATAAGAACTAGTGATTTCTCCCCCCTAATTGTATTAATGACTGACTTGATGACTTCTACCATTACTCTTTTGTGCTCACACCTATGCTGTCCTCTTTTTTTCTCTCTTGTTTAAGCTAAAAGAAAAATATCTGCATTCTGCAGGTTGCCAACAACAGTGCTTTTGATTCTTGCAGATGAATCAAGGTGTAGTCTCAACATTTTTTACAGACCTTATAATGACTAATGCTTTGATTAAAAATAACATCAGAAATTTACCCTTACAAAACAGTTTAATTGCAACCTTAGCCCCAGTCCTTAATCATACCTAATTATTCCACCATTTTTTTTTATTTCTGCAGAATTAAGTGGTTACGATGAACACAAAATCATTCACAGTGGTTTGATCTGAAGTGCTCCTTTCTAGAGACACTTATCGAGTCAGAATTGTTCACAGTGGTGGTGAGAAGAACCAGACGTCAGAAGTCTGAGTGTAATGCCTCTAAAAGCTCCCTCACAGAAAGCTGTTCCACAAAATAGTTACGAATACACTGCTTGATATCTGAGACATTATTTTATGATAGTTGTAAGAAGATTTTGGGGCTAAAACATTTTTCAAAATATATTCATTGTAGAGAAGTACATGTAGGGCATTGTACCACTATTTACTATTATTAACATATGTAAGATAAGATAAAACTCACATAAAAAAGAATACACACATGTTCACCACCACTGTAAAGAAATACGAGTTGGCAAGTTTCTCTAGAATGGAGCATTTCACACAAAACCACTCTAAATGACTTTGTTTACATATCAACCATTGAAATATAAACTAATTAGTAAGTTTATGATACGATGTGCTTAGAGTGTCAAAAATGTCCAGTGTTTGTTTCCACCATTGCTCACAGTGTGAGTTTTGCATTTTCAAAAAGGAGCTTAAAAGGGTGTACATTTTCTTAGTAATAAATGTGCAAAACAAGTAAGCTTATAAATGACATGAAACAATGAATTTTAATAAGTGTTGGGTTAACCTTTTAACATAGTATTGCTACACTCGTGCACCAGAGATATAGTCTTTTAAACCTGTAAAACACAAATCTGAATATCTGAATAAAGTAAAAACTATGAGAACTATGCTTTGAGGACATAATTATAGAAATCTTTTAAAGAGCTTCTTTATGCATATTTTAATTATTACTGTCTGTGAAAAGTACACAAAATCTGATAGCCAAAAGCAAAACAATCCATAAATCAACCATCAGCACAGCCTCATAGGCCAGAAAATATGCGTTAAATACTTAAAAATGCAAATCCTATCTCCTAATTTGCATATGGCTTAATTTAAAGGAAGTGTTTTTCCTTGAGAACCTCAGTGGTAAATGTGTGCATGCATGTGTGTGTTTTGGGGCTGAATACTGTTTAAACTAAGCTGATCGGTTAACATGTTGGATCTGATTAACATTCACAGGTACAGTCAAGTAAAGGAGATATATTTCAATGCATTTATATTGCATTCTTACTACATTTTAACTGAATTTATGGTGCATTTGTATTGCATTCTTATGCATCTCTGGAAACGCTGCTGTGAGTGATTTGTAATAATAAGGAAGGAGTTAATTATTATCCATCCATCTAAATCCCATGTGTCAAACACAAGGCCCACGGGCTGGCCCGCCACACAATCATATCTGGCTCCCAAACAAAGTTTTTTTTAATTTTCTGGTAATATTAGCCTGTTTCACAATGTGCTGTACTACAGTCCCCAGCATGCACTCCAACGTAATGTGCTCTGACTCTCCTACCCCAACAACAATCTATGTGACAGCAGTTACACCTCAGTTCTACACCATTATACACAGTTCCACACCTGTCGTATCACAAAACACACTAGCCGCATTTCAACTGCAGTTCAACGAACATAAACACTTAACATTAGCTGATCAGCTCAGAAACTAATGAACTTGCAGCAAAGAAAGGATACCAGGTGCCTAGTGTGTAGTTTAAATTTAGAATATTTCAAGTATTCATGTAATAATTCAAGGTCTGCTACAAGTGTCTGTATTTTACTTTTGACGTTTTTAAATATTTTGAATAAACAATAATCAGTTCGGGTTATAGCACAAGATTAATTAAAAATGAAATAAAAACATTTTTTTCTCTGGCCCAAAGATTTGATGAGATTTTTTGATATGGCCCTTTTACTGGTTGAGTTTGACACCCCTGATCTAAGTGAATAGAAGAGTGACTAAAGTGACTTTGAAGAATGTAAAAATGTGATCTACATTGTTGGCCCTGCCTCCCCTATGTTTGATACCATTTCTGCCTGTTTCTGACTAGCTTCTGCTCAGCTTTCAGTTAGCATACTAATACATGCCCTCTGACTGTTTCTGCCCTGCTTCCTTTTCTGTTCCATTTTGGCTACTTTTAAGTGATTTTGGCCCTGCTTCCACCTGTTTCCACTCTTTTCTGCCCTTTTCTTCCCTGCTTCTGATTAGTTTCTGCCCATTGCTACACTCTATCCCGTTTCCCTTGAGTTTCTGCTCCATTTTATCCCCTTGTTTCTGCCCAGGTTCTATCTGTTTTCATTGAGGTTTTGCCTTTTTCCACTGTTTCCACCCCATTTCTGTATGTTTCTGCCCCAGTTTCCACCTATTTCTTTCCATGTATGTATATGTCTATGTGTTTATATAAGTGTGAATTAGTAGTCAATCCTAATAAAGACAAATATATTTTAGTAATTACTTAAATAATTAAAACATCATTTAACGTTAAAATAAACTAAAAAGGTAATTATTATAAATGGGTTCAGGCACAGAAAAAAAATATTTTATTTTGGCCTTTTTGTCATGAAACCATTTAAACATGTATGTCATATTTTTTATAATTACTCTTGGGATTAAAACACCCTCTAACCTTGAGTCTATAACAATAGCATTATCATCTTAATTAATGGTGAATTGAAAAACCTTTTTTAACTAACCTGTCTGTATGACAAAGAGCATGTTTTTTTTTGCCTGAAAGCATCTCCGTGTTTGAAAGGGAAAAATGAACAAATGTTTCCTGTTTGCCTGATAATAGACATACTATCACATCTAAAAAATTAAAGCACTGTTGATCCTTCCTGCTAATCTAAAGTGTGTAATTTATTCCGGTCACTATCTTTATTGGTGTGCTAGCTGAAGGCTAAAGGGTTATGGCTAGATCAGCCTAAAGATGAACACCCAGAGGAAGGGAAATGCTGTACTTTTGTCTTCAGAATGAAATGGATTGGATTTGATCATCAAATCTTTAACCGCTAAAGCAAAAGTACATATAGATGTGTTCTGATTATTATTGAAAACTTTAATTGTGCTATAGGTGAGCCGCTGTAGGAAATGATGAGAAATTGAATGTCAGCTGTGGGGAATGACGGGAAATTGAGTGTCTAAATTGAACCTCTGCTGTGTTTCTGATGTGCCCTGTAGAGTTATAATCAACATCAGCATTATTTTAGTTTAATTTGCATAGCAGTGACGGTTGTGCTTTACTTATGGAGCGAGACACATAATAATTAACTGAAAATGCTAATTCCCCTGAATTACTTAATGACTAATTAAACAGTCATGTGTGTTTTTTCTTTAAGCAAACTCTAGTGATGAGTAATAACTTGAGTTATGCTGTACTTTTCAAATTTGGAAAACACTTGGTAAGTACTTGTACTTGAGTATTATTTGAAAGATTAGTAATACTGCAAGTGTCATTGCAATACTACTTCCTTTTGCTTTTGCTCCCTTATATTTCCTACAGAAAAACATAATTTTTACTTGTTATATTTTCATTTTGATCTTTCATACTGTTCAAGTTCAAGTGGTCCTTGTCATTCCTCAATACAGCTTGTATACATTGGAATGAAATGTCATTCTTCAGGTTGCACTGGGGCAACACATAGCAGCAGTACATTACGCAGAAGTACATAAAGCAGATATGCGATGGTGTGAAGTGCAGAATATAAAATAAATACACCAGACAGTACATTTACAGATCAATAAATACAGAAGACAATAAATGAACAGAACCAAAAATATACATGACAAATACACGTGATGCAACTAGACAGGACAGCAAAACAATATATAATATTGGTCCCATAGCAGATTAAGATTTTAGTAATTTAAAGTTCAGGTGTGCAGTGGTGGTTAAAGACTATGAAGATCACATTACCTCAGTGTGTTCAGTAGCCTGAATGCCTTGGGGAAGAAGCTGTTGCAGAGTTTGAGGTGGTGAAATGGATGCTCTCGTACCTTCTGTTAGATGACAGGAGGGTGAAGAGTCCATTAGAGGGGTGGGAGGGGTATTCCACAAGGCTACTGAACTTGCAGATGTAGCTCTTCTGGTAGGAGGTGTCAGTGGTGGGTAAAGACAACCTGATGATCTTCTCAGCTGCCCTCACAATCTGCTGTACAGCCGATGATCAGTTACAATAATTTCCAATAAAACTTGCCAATTAAAAAAAAAACAAAACTTTTTTTTTAAACTAAGAAAAGAATGCTTGATCTATTGCTTATATAGTGTTATGTTGATATGTTGTTATTATGGGTATCAGTATCAGTACTGTGTAAATAGTTCTTCCAGAAACATTGTATTTTTAAAAATAATTCTGAATGTCACCAAATTAATCAAATCAAATTGTGGTGAAATTTGAGATTCAGTCTCTAAAGAATCGAAATTGAACTGAAACAACATGATGTCAGGTTTAAAGTTGTTTCTGAGAGAGATGCTGCTGTCACTCATTGAGAACTGATCTGACGAGTGTGTGTGTGTGTGTGTGTGTGTGTGTGTGTGTGTGTGTGTGTGTATGGGTATGTGTGTGTAACTACTGTGAACTGCATTAGATTCCTCTATAATGAAGAGAAATTGATGTGCCAGACAGACAGGAAGTGATGTGCTTTCAGGCAGAGAGTAATCATGATAGCTCTATGTCACTGACTGACTGACATCTCTTTTCCCTGACACCCACTGTTGAAACATGCATACACAAGTATTACATGGAGCAAGCAGTATCGCTGTACACCCAATTAAATGAATCACAAGACACATTGTTTTTAAAACACTACTTTCTCTAATTATGACAGTTCCACCTTAAGTGTTTACTATTACTACTGCTACCATGACTTTATTCTCATGTGAAGAGGTGAAAAATTGCTAAATAATGCTGCTTATACTGCAAAAGTCATTTCCAACCAACATGGATCTAGTAGCACTAGTCATAAGTTACAGTAAACAACTTTATTTTTTTTTTTTTGTAGGACTCATTGCTGTCTTAAATGTAAAAGTATAGCAAATAACCTTTTTGATATAGTCGATAGCAATGCATACACACACATATTTTGTAAGCCGCTGGGTTCATTGGGTGGAAAGCAGGAAACACCCTGGACAGGTTATAGTTGATAGATATATGCACACACACATTTTTTTTGCATTGCGTTCAGTGTGTAACAGCCTTCAGGTACAGAGTGGACCTGCTGCATGATTTAAGATGGAACGGGAAAATGTGAATTAGAAGCCAACTTTAGCCTTGTGAACTTCAAGGAATATTCGATGGAGGAATATTTGGAAGGTCACTTTTACCTAAATATTTCCTACTGTACTCCACTATCTTGTATGCACAATGCTGTGTGGGAGGTCATTGTCTTTCTCTCTTGGGCAGGGCAAAACAAAACATGGGGAGGGCCAATGTGTTCACAGGGTGAGACTGACATGCAACACGTGGCCGGGCTGGCTATGAAAACAAAAAACAAAGAAGCTTATATTATGACACACACAGAGGGGGTGTGACTTCTCTGCTCATCACACCGTTACTCCACTATATCCTTACATGGAAAATAGTTGTAGTTGTTTGCTGCTATATTAAGGTTTAAATGTTATATATTAATGTTATATATAGAACATTTCAGGTATTAGTGCATTTAAGGTAGCAGTGTATTTAAGGGATACCATAGCAGCCGCCTAGCAACCACCTAGCCCCATTTAGCAACCGCCTATGATACCATAGCAACCATCTAACAACACCTTAGCAACCACCATGGATACCATACCAGCTACCTAGCAAGACCTTAGCAACCATCAACAGTCTTCCACCATTTTAACATAATTAGCTTGCTTTTTCAAGTCAACTAAAAGCAGAGGTGTAAGTAACGAATTACATTTACTCTCGTTATTGTACTTGAGTACCGTTACAAGGAAAACTGTACTTTTTGGAGTATAATTAAATCATAGTACTTTTACTTGAGTTAATTTTTAATGAAATACTTTTACCAGGCTACTTTAATTTTTAGTAACATTACAGAGTTTAAAAAAATGAGCGTATCAGCTCATAAACCAATAAGAACGTAGCGCAGTTAAATTTAAAAGAGTCACCATCATCAAAAACCAGCAGCTCTGTTAGGAAAAACAATACAGAGATGTCCAGTTTAGTGGAGAAGGAAAGAGGAGAACTTAAGCAGCACACACGAGGAAGATCGCATTCAAACAGTCATCTGTATTTATTTTCAAATGTATTATAAAAAAACACAAAACCTTCCGAGATCTCCGCTCTCACAACTCAACTCCAGCCTGAGGGAGCATTAGCTGAGCTAGCTGATCCGAGCTAAACAGGTACCGTGTTTACGGTTTTCTTCTTTCTTTTATGATGCTTCTGTTTATTAAACTCGAAATCCGTTGCATGTATTTTACTAGAAGTGCCTGTCGAATGGCTGTGATACAAGAAATCTAGTCTAATACAGGTTCTTCATAAACTGTGGACAGTGATTCTCTCACGATGTTGTTGTTTAAGCTGACTGGCCTGATCTGATCCCTCCCCACATCCCCGCCCTCTCACTCTCTCTCTTACTCTCTCTCTCTGTTCCTTCCTCTGTCTCTACCTTACTCTGTCTTCCTTCCTCTGTCTCTCTCTTACTCTCTCTGTCCCCCTCCACCTCCACAAACGTTTTTGGACACTACACCATACACCACACACACTCAACACACATCACAAACACACACACACACACACACACTTTACATACCACACAATCCACACACATTCCACACACACTCAACACACTTTACACACCACACACACATACACATCATACCACAAAGACACCACACACAATCTACACACCAAAAACACTACATGCCACACACTGAACACATTATATGGTAGCAGTGTATTTAAGGCACCGGAGAATTTAAGGTAGCAGTAGATTTAAGGTAGCAGTATATGTACTAGCTAGGTACGAGCAAGCAGTGTATGTAAGGTACTAGAAAGCGGTAGCAGTGGAATTGAGGTAACGCTGCATTTAAGGTGAGAATGTATTTAAGGTAGCAGTGCATTTAATGTAACAGTGAATTTAAGATCTCAGTAGATTTAAGGTACCCAAGGATTTACGGTGGTAGTGGATTTAAGGTAGCAGTGGATTTAACATCACAGCGTATTTAAGGTAGCAGTGGATTTAAAGTAGCAAGAGATTTAACATACCTGTGTATTTGGGGTAGCAGTGGATTTCTGGTAGCACTGATTTTAAGGTAGCAGGAGATTTAACGTGGCAGTGGGTTTAGGGTATCAGTGGATTTAAGAAAGCAGGGGATTTTAGGTGGCAGTGTATTTAAGCTATCAGTGGATTTAAGGTATCAGTGGTTGGCTTTTTCAGGCCAACTTAAAGTTTGTTCACAAACTTTGCCTTTGTAGATTACATTCTACTTGATGAAATAAAAGGTAGCTTTAAGAGCAAGTACAAAAAGATGTATCTGAGATTAAGACAAAGAAAAGGAGGGCATTAAAGAATTTGTATCCCAAATGCTCACATGATGGGTAATGAGCCAAGGCAGTGCATATATCTAGAGTATGCTTTTTTATGTTCTGTAGATTTACATAATGTTGAGTAACAGTGGTTTGTTGTTTTTTTGCCCTGACATTTTTCTCAGAATTAGCTCTGTTTTTTTGTTTCCCGACAGAAGGCACTGCTTGATCTGCTGTATGCTTAAACTTCGATCATACAGGAACTGTGGGAATTTGTAAACTGATTTAAACTAATCTTTAGAATCTTTACTTATCTCAACTGTCCTTGTACTGCTTTAAGATTTGAAAAACAAAAGATGTTTTGGTGTGACAAAAGACAACAAGCCTGTTTTTGAACATTTTCCAAAAATGTTCCAGTTTTCAAATTACAGTTTGTTAATGGTTTGTTAATTAGCCCTTTGTTCAATATTTGTGAACATTCGCAGGCGACACGAATTCACCAACCATGCACGGTTGTCTCTGGCCTTAGTGACCACCAAAATAACAGACTGACTGTGACCCAACAACTAGAACATTTGGTCAAATGTGAAGGGGTTGATTGTCTTCTGCTTCATTGTGTGTGGTGCTAGCATCTTCAAACGCAACTCAGACTGGGCAATCAGAGTTAAATGCAAAAACATTTATGAAAGTTTACCTCTTGATGAGGGGGTGAAGCACTGCGCAAAATGGAAAGTGACCTACCCAGTGTCACCTTTTGGCCATTGTATGAGGAGCAATGGATCTTTTAGCATAATAGTACCATGAATTAGCATAATAATTAGGGGTAATTTTAGCATCAGCATCAGGGTAATGTTAGCATTTGACTCTGCATCAACTGGAACTGGGAAACTAAAATAGACAGATTCTGAGTCAATGTGGACTCTGCTGTAGTTGTTTGACTGAATTCATGCTACTGTGGATGATCTAATGGTCATTACGCCAGATTTGTGTGTAGCAGCTTTGACCGTTTTAAGGCTATAACTAATGTTTATTTCTGTAATTAATCAAAGCTATGCAAGGTAAAACTTGGGAATTTTCCACCTTTCTGGTGGAAATGTGTAAGTGCACGAGGCATGCAGAAGAATATTTAATAACGTGGGTTATGCTTTGGACCCCTTTCCCGAGTGATGATTGCAAGCGAATTGAAAGAATATTCAAAGATAACACAGTCAAAACTTGGTGAAGTATGTGTCTTTTGAGGATGTTAATTATCTACTATTGTCATCTTCGTCAATATATTTAGCATTTTGAGGACAAAACATCATCCCAACACTTCTGAGGAGCCCACTTACTTTAACTGTGGCACTGTCATAGGATGCCACCTTTGCCATATTTCAGTTTGTAAATTTCTACCATTCTAGATCTGCCCCAGAAATGGAAGCATTTAGAAGCAACAACAGCAGATCTACCAAGTGCTTACTCACTACCACATCCTTTTGACCATATATTGTGTATTCTATTGTTGTTAACAGTTATTAATAAAGCTTTTAGACAATGATTATGTTGCTGTTTATTAGAGATTGTTATTATAAAGTGATACTGTGATTTCTTCTTTTATGGTGCAATGAAACAATAGAATATTGCCCTCTATATTTCCTGTACAATCTATGAAACATTGCAGCCATAGAGTGGTCTCACACACACACACACACACACACACACACACACACACACACACACACACACACACACACAGAGTAATGGGTGTCAGATCTGTCCCTGAGCGCTGTTATAGAAATGACTGCTGCGGACTGTGAGAGTGAAGTGAGAAAGCGTGTGTGTGTTGGTGCTGTCTGCTCAGGTGCAGCTGTCTCACCGTGAGTTGTGTTTGTTTATTTGTTTATTTCAGTTTGTTGACAGGTGAACTGAGGCTCCTCCCCTTTGGTTACAGCTTCTTTTATCTTAAGTTTCTGACAGATTTTCCTCAGAATGTATCCAGAGTGCCCTGCTGAATTTATCTAGAATACTTTTTTCTCTCTTTCTCTCTGTTTTTGTGTAATTACTCGAATTCTCACTATAACTTTAGTGATTGATTTCTGAATCATGAACAAATGTAACAAACAAGACAAGTGTTCTCCATACTGTGTGTTTCAGGTCAGAGTGAAGAGCTGTCAATTACTGAGAGCCATTGTGTGTGTGCGCATGTCTGTCTGTCTGTCCTGCTGTACTGTGTATTCCTTACTCCTCATTGTTTGTGACAGTTTGGAGCTGCAGAGTGATCAACATGCGTGCAAACACACACACACACACACACACACACACACATATACTTGTATGCACATCTGTGTGTGAGAGCACCTGCCACTGCTGTTGAACGCACGCACCTGCTGCTGGGTGTTTTTTGTGTAAATAAACATTATGCACACGCACCTCCTACCTGTGTTGGAATGAACACACACACTCACGCACCTGTCCTAGACACACACCTGCTCTGTTTCTGTTTCACTTCCTCTTTGCCATGTTGTGGTTTAATCACAAGTAAGGGATTTGAAAACCATAATTAAAACAATTCTAAAAGTACATGTTATAAAAAATACATACAAAAATTATTTAAATGAATACAATGGGAATTTTTATATCTGTAAGATGTCCTGTGTATATGTTGTATAAGGCTGCTGTCAGAGGAAAACCTTGTATCTCCATTTTCGTCGTTATTCAGTTTTTGACATAATTTGAAAATGCCTGCTGCCCATTACATTGTGTGTAAATTTCATGAAGAATGGACCAAAAGAAACAGCCCAGAATTACTTGGAAAAAAGTCTGGTTCCATTGACTTACATTAAAAATAAAGTAGTTTTTTTCCTTTTCCTGTAAAGTTATCATTTTGGAGATACAAGGTTTTCTTCCGACAACAGCAATATGTTGTCTCATAGTATTTAGAAAGGTAAAAATTAATTTTAAATAGACTAATTAGTTTACCGCCCAGAAAATGTCATGTGGTGCCACCACATTAAAACTATCATATGTAATTATTTAATTATAGTTATTTGTGACTACTGAACACATGTATAAACTAGTCTTTGTATACTTAGACATCTGTATAAACTTTTGTCATTGAACTCAGTTATTCTTTTTTTGTCTGTTTTTAATCTGTTATTGCCTTCCAGATACAGTATTGTGCAAAAGTCAGAGACTACCCTTATTTATTTAGTTTCCAGTCAAAACAGGCATTAATCATAAGTTTTTTAAATCAGGAATGTAAATGTAATGGACATATTTGCAAAAATAAGACACATCCTCTACAGGAAACACATATTTTTGGGGGAAACTTTATAGCACCATTTCTATTTATTTGTTAAGTTTTAACATATCAAAAAAAAATAAATAAATAAAATGTACCTTAACTTCTTCGCAGACCACAATTTATTTATTTTTTCTAATTTGTAAAATTCAGCAAATGAACTGCATTCAAATCTGCGGACATTTGCTCTTTGTAGAGACTGTGTTAACTTATTTTCACTTAGTCAACAGAACTCAATCGACAAAAAACAAAACCAACAAAACATGTAATTTGACCAGGGGCACCTAAACTTTTGGATATGACTGTATATATTTAACATAAAATTACACAGAAGCCTCAACATATAATATAGATATGATTGAATATATATAAAACATTTCCCTATTTAGTGTATCCACACCTTTTCTGTATGACAGCTTGCGTTCTTTTTTCAGTTTTTCAAAAAAATGTGCAGAGAATATTTCAACACCTTCAAAGTTCAGTCTTATAATAATAACTTGTTTTAATAACTTGTTGAACTCCAGTTTTGTTCCTTTGACTTTCCCCTTCATTATGCAAGTAATGCATCATATATCTTATCTTTTCGGAAACATTTCCTAAAAAAAAATAGCTTGTGTTTATGACTACCTTGGCAAGGACAATATGTTTTATGAACACTTTTTCTAAAGTATAAAATTAAAGATAAATGAGATAATAATCATAGTCATAATGCATAATAAATATGGCATCAATATTTATAGAATGTGTTTGTAGTTTCTCTTTTAGTAAAGTGCTTAAATGTCTTGTGCATTCGTATTGTCAGAAGTATACATACATAGTAACATACCTAAATACAGTCTGCCATGTTGTAACTGAACATGCACAGCAAAAAAGTGCATCAAACCTTTTAATATCTAGTTTAAAAGGATAACAAGGAAAGTTTCTGTTAAATCATTTTGTGTGTGTGTATGTGTGTTTACATTTGTGTGTGTGTGTGAGTGTCTGTGTGTGTGTGTGTGTGTGTGTTTGCAGGTGTGTGTCTCTGGGTGCGGTTGGCTTGGCGTATGTGTATGTGTGTGTCTGTGTGTGTGTTTGTGTGTGCATGTGTGCACGCATGTGTGCTTGCATTTGGGTGATTTTGTGCATGTTTGTCTTTGTGTGTGTGCGTGCATTGTATGAAGTGTGTGTGAATGTTTGTAGTGTGCTGGTATTAGTGTTTGTGTGTGTTCATTCATGTTTGTGTGTTTTTGTGTGTTTGCATTTGTGTGTGTGCAGTTCTGTGTGTCAGTATGTTTGTATTTGCCTGTGTATGTTTGCATTTGTGTGCGTGCAGTTGGGTGTTTGTAATCATGTTTGTGTTTGCATTCTTGTGTTTGTGTTTGTCTGTGTGTTTGTTTGTGTGATGCATTAATGTGTGTGTACGTGTGTCCATGTGTAAGTTGCTTCAAGATTTAATACAGTGAGTTAAGGTGTATTACAGAACGTGCATATCACTTAAACATACACAAACACACACACACACACACACACACACACACACAGACCCTCACGCACTCCAAATATTTTGCAGTCAAACATAAATGCTCCTATTACTGTATGTTCAGTGCAGTATTTTCAGTACCTTTAGTACAGTATGTGCAATGTAACCTTTTTAGTACAATGTATTTAGTATTTTTCAGCACAGTGCTTCTAGGATAGCATTTTCATTACAATATTCCTAGTATAGCTTTTTCAATACAGCATTTTTTTAAAGCATTTTCAGTGCAGTGTTTTCAGTCAAGCATTGTCAATGAAGTGTTTCCATGTAGCATTTTTCAGTACAGTGTTTTTACCAAAGCATTTTCAGTGTCACATTTTCAGTACAGTATTTTCAGGATGGCATTTTCAGTGCTGTGTTATGTTTTCAGCACAGGATGTGTTGAGTTAATGACTGAATATCTGGTTAACCATGGGCAAGAAGGAATTTTGGCTAATATTAACATAGTTATTACTTATAACACATAAAAACTGTAAACTGGGCTATTAGGCAAAACAACTGCTAACACTATAGTTAGCTGGTGTAGTGGTAGATGCCGATGAGTAAGGGACTACACAAAGTTTTTATCCTCAGTGGATGAGGAGCAGTTCGTAGATTCACTGGCTGCAAAGGTGCAACATTACAAACATTTTACACAACACTTATTCAAAATATTACAAAAACAATGAAGTGAGTATAAATTCCTGGAGAAAGAATTAATACTCACTCGTTCACTGTTTTCTATACATTCTGGTTTGGACACTGTCCTCTAGTACACATGTTCACATTACCTATGCAAATGGCCACATATTTTCACAGATACACAGATGGAAAAATTAGCCCTAAAGTGCCCATAGGATTAGGAGTTTTTTGGCTCAAATGATGCACTTTAACAGTTACAGTGTAAAACCAACCAAACTAAATGAAAAAGATACAGTGTCAAACATCCAAACTCTGGTGCGAGCAAACAAACTAGGTGTAAAAACAGCCTTATTTTCCATACAGTGCCCTCCACAAAAATTGGCACGCTGGTAATCATAAGTAAAATGAGCTGTAAAAAATATACTTAATTACTAAAAATCTAACCTTTATTTAAGGTAGAGTTGAAAGAAAAAAATAAATATTGCCATGAAATAAATATTTTACTTAAATATCTGTGTGCCACAATTATTGATAGTCCTAGAAATTCTTATGAGTGAAATGTAACTGAAGTATATTCCCATTCATTATGTTATGTTTCACCTGAGCAATTAGGAACACTTAAATGGTTAATCATGACTTCTTGTTTCACATGAGATGAAATCAGATGTACATGGACTGTATGGACTAGGGAGTGAATAGTTCATAACTTTAACAATGTTTACTACATACTGCATACTCTTTTAATTTTGAAAAAAAGTGAAAAGTTCGTCACGATATTGGGCCCATTAGCCAGATATTAGTTCATTGTTAGAAATGGGCAACAGTGGTGGCAGTTTTCAGTGTAGTGTTGCAGTACAGTATTTTTACTACATTCTTTTCTGCTGCCAGTGTTTTTCTGCTTCATCACTCTTTTCTCTGTGTGTTTGTTGCAGGTGGGCATTTGTGATGAAGAAGCACTTGAACACACATCTGCTGGGCAAGCACGGACTGGGCCAGCCAAAAGAAAGGTAACAACCAGACTTTGTGTGTGTAGATGCTGGGGTACATGCATACTCTCTATCTCTCTCTGTCTCCCTGTCTTTCTCTTTCTCTCTGGGTCTCTTTCTCTGCCCCCCACCCCCCACCCCCCCTTTTCTCTACTTCTGATTGATGTTTTCCTGCTGGTTGTCTTTAAAGGTCTTTCTTTGTTGTCAAGTGTGTGTGTGTGTGTGTGTGTGTGTGTGTGTGTGTGTGCTGTCAGTCTGAGCTGCTGCAGTGTTGAAATGGAGTTGTGAAGTGCTCCTGACACACGAAAATGAGATGTTAAACACTCCTCAATCTAACACACACACATACACCCTCTCCACGCTAAGCCCATTTCTTCTCATTACAGCCTAACACACTCAAATTGATGTGTCTGACAAAATGCCATATTAGATAAAATAAAGTAAAGATACCATATACTGCAAACGCACACCCGCATTACACACTCAATCCTGCATGTCAAACACACACATTACACAGTCTAAAACACATACATTACACAAGCAGTCCTGCATGTCAGCTGTTTACTATGTAGGAGAACAATAAAAAAAATATTTATCCAGTATTGTGTAGACTGTGCTTAGACTGGGGTTAAGAGGATTTACGTTGTCCAGCTTTACAGCAACTACTATGGAACTCATCTTCAGTGCTTCCACAAACGTTTGAAAAAATAGAAATAGTTTAAATTAGCTTTTGTTGTTGAGGACTGCAACTTAATTGCGGACACTTTGATGCAATACTGTTAAAAAAAAACATGTATGCACATAAACACACACATTCATGCACAGAGATGGTACAGGCCATGAACAGCGGTGTGATAATTTCACTGACAAGCTCCGACGTTAGCTTGTCTTTGATGAATCTTCACATTTTCAGGCCAGCGGTGCTTAATTAGTGCCAAGGGGAGAGTTTGTTAAAGATGAACAAATCTGAGTTACTGCTTCTGCAGTAGGAGAAAGAGAGAGATCTAAACTCAGCATTAACCAGAAAGGATGACATGAACATGATGTTTGGTGGGGTTTGGCAGGGCGGTGAGGTAGTGTGGTTTGGCAGGCAGGGCGAGGGCGGTGAGGTGGTGGGGTTTGGCAAACGTCCTCCAAACAATCTGAACTGCCTGGAGCAAATCTGCCAGGGGGAATGGCCGAAAATCACCCCAAACAGTGTACAAAGCTGTGAGACTGTTTGTGGTTGGTTGTAATGCTAAATCAGTGCTAGAAAATGATGATGTGCACACAGCGGCTCAGCGATGGCTAGTAGGCTAACATTTTCATGATTCTGATGTACTGTCATTCCAACACCAGTCACTCAATTTGCTGTCTGAGATGTGTCATTATTCTCTGATTTGGTGTCACTGGTGCATTAATTAGCTGGAATCAAACTTTTGCTGTGTTATGTGGAGCTATCAGTCTGCTAGCTAAGCTAGTACTAGCACCATATGCAGCACTATTAAAGCTAACAGCTCCATACACCAGGTTCCTGCTAACTGACACTCCAACACCAGTCCCTCAGCTTCTTGAAATCTGACCTGTTCTGTGGGGTGTTGGGCCTGTTAGGCTGTTGGCTAAGCTAGCACTAGCACTGCAGTCAGCTCCACTGTACTGTTAGCAGCATGGTCTAATTGTTGTTAGTGATTGATAATCTGAATGTATTTATTAGGATGCCATGTAAGCAAACTGATTTTTTTAAGTACCCATGCTTGCTAAACAGATAAATCCATTTATGCAGCCTCAAATTAGATTAGATCAGATTCAATTTTGCAGAGCACAGGTACAGAGCCAGTGCAATGCAGACTATTCCATTTGCTTGAATGGAATGTATCTTCTCGCAAAATATGTGGTTATATTAATTTAAAGAATTATTTAAAAGTAAAATGACAAAGGTGAATAGCATAATAACAGTAGTAGGCTGCAGTAACTAGGCTAACACGGTATTCATTTGCCATTTTATTATTTTAACAAGAAGCAATTTGTAGGATGTAAATGCACAATTTATTAAAAACTGAAGAGGAAATACCAAACCATACCAAGAGCAAGTGTTTATTTTCTCCTGTTTAAAAGGTCTTCTCTATGGTTTTATCACATTACTTGCCATGCTTAAACAGGTTATTGAAGAAATGTGCTGCACATGTTGATAAACAACATCCTCAGTCTGTACGATAGCATTAGGAGCAGCCTCTCAGTCAGTTTTCGCTGCTCCTTTTTTCTCTGCGTGCTGAACACATGGTCAGTGTGCTGGTGGGAAGGTGGCTCTTTTTTATTGTTGTTTGATGATACTAATGTAAGGGATGTGGTTATCACACTAATTATTAGTATAGTGTGATAATAGTGTGTTGTGTATTAATGTGCTGTGTATAGGTGGGTGGTATTGGTAGAGTTTGTAGTGTTAGTGTTTTGGTATATTGATGAAGTGTAGAGAGATCTGCTGGTGATGAAGCTTACTCCAGGTGTCAGGCAGAGAGAGCTGAATTATGTTGGAGGACCGTCAGAGATAAGTTCTCATCCTTACGGCCTGCATACACAGAATATTTTTAGAACAATAGGGAGATCTTCTACTGAAGGAGAGAGGGAAGGAGGGTTTGAAATATGTGTGTGTGTGTGTGTGTGTGTGTGTGTGTGTGTGTGTGTGTATATGTGTGTTCTGGAAGGGAACAGTAGGATGATGAAACTCTAGACTCTGACAGCATATCCCATACACCCCCCAACTTCAGAAATAACTAGCGCCCAACTTCACTGAGGACCACCTTTAACTGCAAGGTATCATGGGAATTGTGTGTGTGTGTGTGTGTGTGTGTGTGTGTGTGTGTGTGTATGAAAAAATGTCTTCTTTCTAAAATACTTTTTTTAATTAAATGGACAGGTATTTTACATACTGTAAAAAAAAAATAAAAATCCATGCTGTAATAAAGTACTTGACCCTCACCTGATTTCCTCTATTTTTGCTAATTCGTCACATTTAAACGTTCCATCATCAACAACTAGTTGTGCCAGCATGAACTGCCAGTTTAATGTCTTGCCACAGCCCCTCAATGGGATTCAAGTCAGGACTTTGACCTGGCCACTTTTTTGTTTCCATTTGGAATTTGAAAATGATGAGCGGACATTCTCCTTCAGGATTTTCCGATAGCAGAATTCATAGTTCCATCAATTATGACAATTCTTCCAACTCCTGCAGAAGCAAAGCAGCCTCAGATCATCATGTTACCACCACCATACTCGAATGTTGGTATGATGTTCTTATAGTAAAACGTGGAGTTAGCTTTACACCAGACATAACGGGACTCGTCTTTCAAAAAGCTCCATCTTTAACTCATCAGTCCACAGAAAACTATCTCAAAAGTCTGGGGGGTCATGTAGATATTTATTGGCACATGCTAGACAACCTTAATGTTGTTTTTGGTCAGCAGTGGTTTGCACCTTGCAACTCTCCAGTGCATGCCATTTTTGCCCAGTGTCTTTCTCACTGTGGAATTGTGTTCATTGACCTTAACTGAGGCAAGTGAGGCCTACAGTTTTTTATATGTACATGTGCGTTCTTTTCTGACTTCCGGGAAGAGTAGTCAATGCAGTTTTGGTGAAGTTTTGGTAGGCTGGCCACTCCTAGGAAGTTTCACCGCTGTTCCAGGTTTTTTCCATTTTTGGATAATGGTTCTCATTGTGGTTCACTGGAGTCTCAGAGTCTTAGCAATGGCTTTGTAACATTTTCCAAACTGGTAGATTTTAATGACTTAATAATAATGTTTAGATTCAACAGATCTGGCAGTAATGTTGCCTGGTGTGGGGCTAGTGAAATTGAATCCAAAAGTCAACTGAATTTGTTTAACTGGTTAATTTATTAGGGGCAATTACTTTTTATTACATAGGGCCAGCTAGGGCTGAACAGCATTTTTTTCTTAAATAAATGAAATAATTATTTAAAAACATAATTTTCTGTTTGAGTCATCTGTCTAATATTGAAAGTAGTTTGGTGATCTCAAACATTCAAATGTGCAAAAATTGAAGAAAGAAGAAATTGGGAATAGGCAATACTTTTTCACAGCACTTGCTACCCATAACAAAATCACAGACCCTCTCTCCACCTACCCACCCTTTCCAAAACTACCTTTATATTTAACAGGAAACACAGTTATAAAGAGATAATAATATACGAAAAAAGGGAGAGAGAGAAACACTGTGGACATGTACAGTGCTGCTTGAAAGTTTGTGAACCCTTTATAATTTTGTGAATTTCATTTTGTGACGTTCAGTCAATTGAATGACAATGATATATGAGCATGGCTACACTATTTGAAAATACCATCAAAGTCTGGTCTTTACCACACACATTTGTTAGTGCACACCAAGTCTTATTAGGCTGGAACAGGTTCCAAAACTATGTCTGATAATTTTTTTGGACTTCATTGATCCACTGTCATGTAGATAGTGTCCAATTGGAGGAAAATCAACACCACCGTTACCCTTGCCTGAAGTGGTCATGCAACAAAAATGACTCCACGACTAAAGTTACCCCAGGGTCACATCTAAGGATCTGCACTCCTCTCTTACACGGGCTAATGTCAGTGTTCATGGGTCCAAAATCTGGCAAACTGAACTAGAGTAGCATGTATTGAATTGTAGCATGGAGAAATCCACTACTATCTGGGAGGAATTTTGCTGCTTGTTTAAGTTTCTGTAAAGACCACACAATGAGCCAGAAGTCTATTGAAATAATGTTATGTAGATGGAAAAAGCAAAATGGATCTTTATGGCTTAAATAAGAGATGTTATGTTTGGCAAAACCAAACACTGCATTCCAGCATAAGATCCTCACCACAACTGTGGAGGTAGTATCATGATGTGGGGCTGTTTTGCTGGTTTTGGCCAGGACAGCTTTGGATTCTGGATTGTATCAAGAATTCTAAAGGAGAATAGTAGGGTATGCATCTGTGAACTGGACCTTAACAGAAGGTGGTGTGAGTGAAATGAGTGAAAACCTATGTATGTTTTTGTGTTAATTGTTTAATATGGTTCTCTTTATCTATTTTTATGAGTTTAATAAGGATCCAGCAGCACTGTATGTACAATATTTAGTCAGTGTTCAACAATATGATGTGAGTCACATGATGGCTTTTCATGATGTCTAAATTTCTAGGAAAACATTCACTCTTAAAAAAAAATTCTGCTTGTACCCTGAAAACAGCCGAATGTATGTAAAATTATAAGTTTGTTTTGAACACAGGATTGGATATATGCAATTCATTAGTTCATTCATAAATGAATAAAAGCCTTACTGGCCCTATATTTCCTGGGAAATGACTAATTCCACTTCCTCCAAACATTTTTCAAGAATGAGATCAATTATGTCTGATATTAACATAACTTGCAGATGTGCTATGACTTCTTCGTGGTTTAATATATTTACCATTAAGATTACATTATTGACTCACAATAAAAATCAAATAAAACTTTCAATGGACAAACACTGGATTTCCAAAATGAGCCTCATAAGGCTCCAGAGGCTCTATTTTATTAAAAGTAAAATGTTATTCTTTTTTGGTAACACTTTACATTAAGAGTCGCTAATCAATCATTAAATATATAATAATCAATTATTAGTTTCCCATTATTTAGTTATTAGTTAACTCTTCATTAAGCATTAGCTATTACTTAGTAATTGATTAAGCACTTATCAATTAGTAATTAAGTACACTGTTAGTTGATAAGTTAGTTTGTCGTTAGTTTGTGGCTTACTTACTCATTATCTGTGTGCTAATTGCTGCTTATTACATTGTTAATTAACTAATAAGTATTTTTCTTCATATAAAGAAGTACCGTGATAACTTGCTAGCACTTATGTGTTAATCCCGCTAATTATCTGTTAATTAACTTTCCATCACCTCCATATATTCAGTTGCTTCACTTTTCTCACTTTGGTTCTTGTTCATTAAAGATGCTTATGGTCACATCTGACCGTAAGATGAGCGCACACAAATTCATGGCCGGTTTTGTTATTCATCACGTTCATCTTGGCATATCTGTACTCATATCTGGTAGGAGTGCATGTAAATTTGGGCATAAATGCTGGATATGTGGCTAATTAACCAAAACTATTATCAACATAATCTGTAATTGCAAAAATAAGAACAACAATAGAAAATTTCAATAATACTAATTTGTGTGCATGACAGTCCAGTACAAAAGTGGATGTACTTACTTTACATGCACATTGATATAAACAAGTGCGGCAATTATTTCATGTTCCAATTAAAGACACATTACACTGTGCTTTTGTTTCACACTACTGACTCAAACACAGCTTTGGTCATACACTGCAATAATACAGCGTTTATTTTAGGGAATTAATTACACTAAACAGTCACTCTACTACGTTAACAACACTGAGTATTTTGTTTTATTTCACATTTTATTTTTTCCAGTTGTTTTCATTTTAATACTATTAAGTTTGGTCAGTAGGGGAGGAGTGCACTCACTGCTGGACATCAAACTCCACCCACGAGCACGGCCATTAGCTTTCATGCCAAACACTGCCGTTTTAAACATCTGCATGAATTAGGGTGTGCTTCATGTAAATGATATGTAAATGAGGCGCTGGTAGGCTGGTTTCATGCACTGAAGCTGATTTATCATTTATGCTCAAATCTCCACTTGCTTCCACGTAGTACAAAATTGTTATCAATCAGACGCAGAGCAGTTCATACCGTATAAAAGGCAAGAAAAAGGTGTTCTTTTTTTACGTAACTTTGATGATTAATGGGCCCTTTTCACAAGATTCGTGATTACTTCCGGTTTAAGCATTAGCAGGGTAAAACTCACTTCCTCTCCATATAGCTACTGCAGACGCGATGTCAAAATGTTTAGTAGTGAACTATAGTTAACGCTGAAACACTGAGCTACAACAGCTGTATTTTAGTTTTCATGCACGGTTGTGACAGTGAGAGTAAGAAGTGAACGGAAGCTCTGATTTAACTGCAAACAGAGCTAAAATGCTGTATGTTGTTTTTACTGCAGTTCTGCTGCAGCTGCTTCACATCAAGCAGCCTCTGTGTCTGTACAACACGCCAGCGATTTCGGTAATATTCTGTTTTCAAAAGAAAGAAGAACTTTTATATGTAGCATGAATGTTATAGACTCTGTTTATATTAAGCTAGCTATACTGGCTAGAAGCTACTGCTAACCAAACTAGCCCGGCTAACATGAAGCAGCTTTTTCAGATGTTTTTTCCAGCTGGGAGTCGCGTTTTTGACTGAGCAGTGAAAGGTGGATGTTTTCTGAAGTGCTGCTTCAAAATTTGCCATGAAATTATAAGAATAATGCTGTTTGGCAGATCGCTAACATAGCTAGCGTTAGAGCTAACTTAGCTTTAAAGTGTGCTACTCATACGAAGCTCGTGCTCAAACTGCTAATGGCAGGCTAGCTAATTAGCGACTGTAGCCTGCTAGCCTACCGTAAGCTAATACAGTTTAAACGAGGTCTGTCAAATAGACTTTACATGTAAAAGTTTTTGTTTGTGTTTATGTCAGAAGTCTCTGCATCCTGTAGCTAAATGTGTCACAGAACCTGCTCCACGTTAGCCGGCTGGTGGCAGCAAATGAAAGCTAACTAGCTTCCTTATTTTGGGAACACAGCTACAGTTAGAAATGGCTTCTAGCGTTGCTAGCTAGCTACAGCTAAACAACGTCTACCAAATTCATACTACACAGAAGAACTTCAATTTCTTTTGAAAACAAAAATATTACAGAAATTGCTGGCATGTTGTACAACTACAGAGATACTGCTTGATGTGAGCAGCTTCAGCAGCAGTGAGCAGGGCTCCACCACACACAGCATTTTAGCTGTGTTTACAGTTAAATCAGTGCTTCCATTCACTTCCTTTTGTCACGATAGTGCACGAAAACTAACATATGTCTGTTGTAGCTCAGTATTTGAGCATTACAGTTCACTGCTAATGCTTAATCCGGACGTAATCGTGACTCTTTGTGAAAAGGGCCCATGGCCATTAGATCTTTACATTTTGACCATTAATTACTTCTTAAATTCCACTTATTCAACCATTCATTGCTTCTTAAATTCCTCTTACTTAATCATTAATTACTGCTTTTGTGTTGTCACTTTACTTGGAGGGACACAAAAGCAGTAATTAATGGTTGATTAAGTGGAATTTAAGAAGTAATTAATGGTCAAAATGTAAAGATCTAATGGCCATGGGCCCTTTTCGCAAAGACTCGCGATTACGTCCGGATTAATAGTTAGCAGTGAACTATAATGCTCAAATACTGAGCTACAACAGACATATATTAGTTTTCATGCACTATCATGACAAAATGGCCATTAGATCTTTACATTTTGACCATTAATTACTTCTTAAATTCCTCTTACTTAACCATTAATTACTGACTTTGTGTTGTCACTTTACTTGGAGGGACACAAAAGCAGTAATTAATGGTTAAGTAAGAGGAATTTAAGAAGTAATTAATGGTCAAAATGTAAAGATCTAATGGCCATTAATCATCAAAGTTATGTAAAAAAAAGAACACCTTTTTTTGCCTTTTATAAGGTATGAACTGCTCTGTGTCTGATTCATAATAAGTTTGTACGATGTGGAAACAAGTGGAGATTTGAGCATAAATAAATCAGCTTCAGTACATGAAACCAGCCTACCAGCGCCTCATTTACATATCATTTACATGAAGCACACCCTAATTCATGCAGATATTTCAGTAGCCAGCCAATAAAACGGCAGTGTTTGGCATGAAATCTAATGGCCGTGCTCGTGGGTGGAGTCTGATGTCCAGCAGTGAGTGCACTCCTTCCCTGCTGACCAAACTTAATAGTATTAAAATGAAAACAACTGGAAAAAATAAAATGTGAAATAAAACAAAATACTCAGTGTTGTTAACGTAGTAGAGTGATTGTTTAGTGTAATTAATTCCCTAAAATAAACGCTGTATTATTGCAGTGTATGACCAAAGCTGTGTTTGTGAGTCAGCAGTATGAAACAAAAGCACAGTGTAATGTGTCTTTAAATGGAACATGAAATAATTGCCGCACTTGTTTATATCAATGTGCATGTAAAGTAAGTACATCCACTTTTGTACTGGACTGTCATGCACACAAATTAGTATTATTGAAATTTTCTATTGTTGTTCTTATTTTTGCAATTACAGATTATGATAATAGTTTTGGTTAATTAGCCACATATCCAGCATTTATGCCCAAATTTACATGCACTCCTACCAGATATGAGTACAGATATGCCAAGATGAACGTGATGAATAACAAAACCGGCCATGAATTTGTGTGCGCTCATCTTACGGTCAGATGTGACCATAAGCATCTTTAATGAACAAGAACCAAAGTGAGAAAAGTGAAGCAACTGAATATATGGAGGTGATGGAAAGTTAATTAACAGATAATTAGCGGAATTAACACATAAGTGCTAGCAAGTTATCACGGTACTTCTTTATATGAAGAAAAATACTTATTAGTTAATTAACAATGTAATAAGCAGCAATTAGCACACAGATAATGAGTAAGTAAGCCACAAACTAACGACAAACTAACTTATCAACTAACAGTGTACTTAATTACTAATTGATAAGTGCTTAATCAATTACTAAGTAATAGCTAATGCTTAATGAAGAGTTAACTAATAACTAAATAATGGGAAACTAATAATTGATTATTATATATTTAATGATTGATTAGCGACCCTTAATGTAAAGTGTTACCTCTTTTTTTAATATGATTATTTTTAATATTTCTTTTTTTTAATATGTAACATTCTAGCTCAGTTCAGTCATTAAGTTGAGAAAACATCAAAGAGTCATAACTTAAAAATTACTTGGAGCACAGCTTTGAAATTTTGTATGGTTATGAAAAATTAAATTGAAGTGTAATATTTATTTTGTAATTTTTTTTAGAAATCCTTTGAGACTGAACAGTTCGTAGTTAGGTTGGCGTGGAACCAAAAGGGAATATCCACAAAAATTCTAGAGTGGGATAAAGCCCACATTGGTTGCTGTTAAAATCTGTTGTGTTCTTGGTGGTTCTAGTAATTTTTTTGTTTTTGGTGAACATTTTAATAAGCCACAAATTCTCATGAGCACACATGATACAGTGAAAGTCCAGCATTAATGTTTTATTCATTAAACTATGTGCAATCTCATGAAAACCTTGATTCCTTGAAAATGTTTTTAAAAAGCGAAGTAGTCTTTTTTTATTGTCACTTTTACTCAGCTCCTGACTTCTACTGAGTGCAATTATGAAGCTGAATAATTAAAGCTTAAATAGCCAGATAATTCTGGTGTAAACAGAGCAAACAAAGTAATTTCAATTTTAAGTAATTTTAATTTTAGCATCAACCAGTGTCAATTTGTGGTAAATTATGTCACCTCTTGTGGCAAAAACTGTTTATCCAATTACTTAAGATTTAAAAAAGCACAAATATTCCTTGTAACGGCACAAACCAACAAAAATAAATGCAACCACTTTGGTGCGATTTGGATGTTGATGGGTGGCTGAGTGATTACATTTATTTTAACGAATTCTTTAGCCTGTAACTTGATAATTAAAATGGCACAAACACTTCTTTTAAAGGCATAAACCAGCAAAAATGCAGCACAAATGAATGAGACAGTTTTGCCGTAGCTGAGAACTGTTTTAGCAAATTGGGAGGCTGAGTGATGTCACTTGTTGAAATTATTGCTTTATAACGTACAGATTGAAACAGCGCAAATATTTCTTTGAATGGCACAAATGAATGAGATTGCTTTGGCACAATTTGGATGCTGATGGGGGGCTGAGTGACGTCACACGTCAAAACTTATTGCTTAACAACTTAAGATTTAAAATAGCACAAATGTTAATTTTAGCAGCACAAACCAGCACAACACAGCACAAACGAATGAGACCAGTATGGTGTGATTTAGACGATGGGGTGACAGATAATAAAATATTTTTCATTTTTCAAAATGCTGCCAGCACAAATGATGATTCCTATGCGACAAACCAGCCAACCATTTGAAGACTGGGTCCATCACACAGTTCAAATTGCCCCCAAAATGAGGTGATGTGTTTGTAAATTGAGTGGTGATGAAATAATCTTAGTGATAAAACTTGCATCATCACGGTTAGGTGCATAAACATTCACAAGGACAACAAGAGTTTGGAAAAGGGTGCCAGATACAATAATAAACCTTCCTTGGGGGTCAGTGGTTACTTTATTTGAAGAGAACTGAATATGTTTGTGAATAAGTATTGCAGTGCCTCTTGCTCTAGTGGAGAAAGCCAGGCCCCTATAGTTAGCAGAGATAGTCCGTTTGGAAGCTACTCGAGCATATGGTAAACCAAAACTCACAACCCCCTGGTTAGCAAAATCAGCCAGTGGCATGACGACTTCATTCCTGGTTGACCACATTTTGGTGATAGAATACTTTAGCCTCTTATGGTGTCTGAAAAATGAGAGTTTCTCTTCTAAACAAAACCTTAAGAAGAGAAGGGTACAACAGTCGGAATCAAACTTTTTTCTCATATGACATTTGCTTTACTTCTAAATGCAGCACACTTCTTGTAACCAATGTAGTGCTTAAATCCGGGTAGATTCTCAGCATAGATCCTTTGTAGGTCAGCTTGTGTTGTCTTGCCCAGCAGAGAGCTTGTTCCTTTTCTTGAAACCAATGGAAACATGAATGGTCTCAGTGGTTTCCCTCGCATAGGCTTTTTTGCATAGGCTGAAGGATTGGTGCATTATGTAATGCTCCAGGGGTTTGTCGAACATGTTTGGTCCCATAACTCCATCAGCATCTCTGATATGAAGGTCACTGGGCCACTTTCATTTAACTCTGAGATGTTCACAGTTCACATGTTTGTTCAGCGGAATCTGTTCTTAAGATTTTTGAGACATTTAAGTCGGGATTTGTATTGAGCCTGCAGAGATTTGATGGGTGATTCCATAACAATGAGCAGTTCAAAGTTTTTGCCGGCAAGAAATCCCTCTGAAATGAGATGACTGTGGAAACTGTTGGCTGCAATTCACAACACAACTACTGATGTTTACAAAGGCATCACAGAGTTCTGAATAACAGTGGTCATGTCTTCTAAAAGGACAGTTCATTGCTTAGCTAGTTATGACTCATTTGACTTCGTTGCTGTCTGTGGAGCAACACGGACTGGCCTCATGTAGTCTGTACAAGCACATGTTTAAGTTGAAGATTCTTCAACTTCTGTGCCAGTGCCCACAAAAGAGTGACATGTCATCCACAGCTGACCAAACATTATCAAGGAGCTAATTTTGGCAAGTTTTTTAAACAACCGGGATTTGACGATGCTCTGCGCAAAGATGACCACAAAATAAAAAGAAGTTTTATGTTTATTAATATAAATGTCAATTTTGAAATGTTTAATGAAATGTCAATTCATTGTCTTGTGGTTACCTGCTTGTCAATCAAATGAGTTAACCCACCCCCTCCTAAGAAGCATTTCAAAAATAACTCAAATATACCAATACTGTATACCAAGTGTTAGGTGTGTGGGATCATGGTTAGGAACATTAGAGGATTATAGCTTTAGTGAATTGTGTGATGCTCTTAGTGTGGTATTGTGTATTTATTTTTTGCAGTGTTGCGCAGCAGGGCATTTCTAAAGTGAGCGACTGTGTTAATACTGTAGTCGAAATTAAATGTTAATTGAAATTTGTTGTGCGTAAAAATCGTTATAGTCTATTAAAGTTTGATCATTGTTAAATTAGATGCATTGAAATTTTGCAGGCTGCTGTGCAAATTGCTTTCATTTATTGCTTTTATGTGTTTCTTATTTTTTATTTGAGCTGCGT
This sequence comes from Colossoma macropomum, assembly GCF_904425465.1. Classification (NCBI taxonomy): domain Eukaryota; kingdom Metazoa; phylum Chordata; class Actinopteri; order Characiformes; family Serrasalmidae; genus Colossoma; species Colossoma macropomum. The sequence continues at coordinate 13,900,547 of NW_023494807.1, read as the reverse complement.
GGCTACTATTTGGTCACACAGTGGAACTGTGTGTGTGTGTGTGTGTGAGAGAGAGAGAGTGCTTTTTTTTACTGCAGATGTTTGCTATTTTCATCATTTTTGTCTTGAACAACAAGTTATTCTTTCAGAGTGAAGTGTCCCAACAGTTTGCTGTTACTTTTTGTTTTTTTTCTCTTAACACTGCATCTGTGAACATATACAAAATTATAAAGCATACATTTTATTATTATTATTAATATTAATATTAATAATAATAATAATAATAATAATGATGATGAAGAAAAATAAATCTGTTTTTGATGGTTGGAGAAATGTCTAAATGTCTAATGACTAAGGTTTACCATAAGCATATGCCCCCCCCCCACTTTTTTGTTCAGTTCAGCAGTAAAGAACGGCCTTCTCTTGTGGCTTTGTTCCTTTCACCTCAGTGCCTTTATGAGAAGCAAATATGTGCAAGTGAATAAGGGTCACTGAAAAGCTAATATCTTGAGTTTATGGTTTGCGAAATGCTAACTTCTGAAGTTTAAGTTTAGCGAAACACTAACATCTAATCCTGATCTTGGCTTAGATATAGTATATATTAATATATAGTGTTTAGGGCTAAGGAAATGCTAAAATTCTGTTGTTTATGGTTAGTGGCATGTTTGTCGATGAAAAGTACATTGCATGCTCTGAAATGTGTTTATACTTTTGTCCATTTTATAGATAATAATATGTAACATAGATTCAGAAACCACTTCAGTGAGAGTATATCTAGAGTGTATGCTTAGTGAAATGCTAATTTCTTAAATTTAGAATTAGTGAAATGCTAATGTCTACACTTTGGGGTAAGTAAAATGTTAATATTTAGAGTTTAGAGTCAACGATAGAGCTTGTAATTTTGTCTTTTTTTTGACCAGAGAGAGTGCATTTGTGACAGCTTGAATAAACAAACTCAGGCTGAAAGAGTGCATAAATCTACATTAACATTAGACTGTGATTGTTTGTTAATGCTGCCTCTGTGTGTTAATGTTGGTGTTTATTTATCACTGGTTTGGTTTTTGGACATCTTAAGGTTTAGTCTAGATCATGAGTGATGAGATCACGATCCAAGCACAGCCTTCATGTCCCACAGCAACTACATCAAACTGGCCATGATTAATGAGGCTCAAACTGCTTTTAATTGGTGCAGCTGTGGTTATCCATTATAGCCCCCTCTCCCCAGTACAAACATTGTTATATTTAGACAATTTTATAAAATTTATTTAATTATAGTGACTGTTACGTGTAGATGGATGGGCTCCATCAGTGATGATGTAAGGAATGGAAAAGGTTCAGCCCAAAGGAACTTTTTTAAAGGTTAAATATATAATGGACCTCATTGCTCTTTAACAGGGTTTTTATGTACTGGTTTATTTGAAGGTGGTCACATAAGAAACCACATAAGCAAGTCTATTTAAAATGATTTAATGACTCAATACATTGAGGCAAGTGCTTGAGGATTTAGGCATGCAGTTTGCACAGTGCTAATTGGTCAGTTGGAGCTTACATTACTTACTAGCTACATAAGCCTCAAAGCTCCAGTGTCAAACTAAAGTAATGATAAAGAGAAAATGGGACCACCAAAACTGTAACCAGCAGATGAACAGTTCTTAAAACTTTCATCTTTGAGAAAGAGGAGAAAATCAAGCTCTGTGCATACTCTGCCCATACTTCCATTGTGAAAAGACAACTTAATGCTAGGGGTCTGAAAGGATGTGTAGCTGTCAAGAAGCTGTTACTGAAAAAAGAAACTTAACATCTGAGATGTTGAGTAAGGTTTTATGGACTGATGAGTGTAAATTTGTAATTTACTTGGATTGTGAAAAGCAGAAAATGAAACCAACTTGTAAGACTGCAAGTCTCCTGAAAAGAATGGAAGGCAAATTGCAATAAAGGCAAGAGTTGGACAAACTAAATACTTAAAATGTTGATATTATATTTGGTTGTTAAGGTTGTTTTATGTAATTACCTATCAAATACACTTTCCTCTTTTTTCTTATGCTTAAAATAAAATAAGTTTTGGCCGTTTGACTGGAAATTTAATCAGTGAAACGTTGATCTCCCTTTTCAAGTACTGTACACACATATAGGGGAATTTTGTAGTTCTGCAATTACAGGTTGTTTCCATGAGGTTATCAGCAAAGTACAGTAGGTGTACCGAATAATGTGGCCATTGAGTACATCATCGCTATCAGGACAAGTCAAGTCAAAGTTTATTTATATAGCGCTTTTTACAACAGGCATTGTCACTAAGCAGCTTTACAGAAAAATCTAAGCCCCTATGAGCAAGCCAGTAGCAACAGTGGCAAGGAAAAACTTCCTTAGAGCAAGAGGAAGAAACCTTGAAAGGAACAAAGACTCAAAAGGGAAACCCATCTTTCTCAGGTCGACACCAGATAGCAAAATAATAACATGAGCAATAGGAGCAGAGAATAAGGTTTGACCATTAATATAAGATACAGAAAAGGAGAAAAGCAGGAGAAGCACTTACAAAGTTTTGTTCTGGCAGCAATAATATATACATGTTGCCTGTTTGCCTGAGTCTATAATGGTAAGGTAATAATGGTGGTAGAGTCTCTGTTTTTATTCTTATATATGTGGTATGTATGGAGCATGTGGAAGGTAGACTTGGCCTTTGTTGATGAATTATTGATAAATTGAACATTTAAGCTGGTGCTGGGACTTTAGTGGAAGTTTTTATTTCTGTTAAAATCATCTCAGTAAATCCTTTAACTGTGCTGCTTTAGCTCTACAGCTGATTACTGCTGATGCTGTTTGGCAGCAATTTACCCTTTAACTCTGAGTGTCTGTTAGACACACACAGTTTTGCTTCATTAAACATAAAGCAGAAGTAGGTTTGAAATGCAGTCTTTATCAGACTCCAATGGTGTCATTTGTCACTGCTGTGTTTGGGCTGTATAATAGGTTCAATTTATTAATACAATTTTTCATCCTGTGTCATGCTACCCTGATGTATGGCCTGTTTGTATGGCATGTGTAGGTGTCTGTGTCTGAGGTGATCCCTGAATTAGAATTCTGGTTATAAGAGAGAAAAACAAACACATGCATTGTGTCCAGTACCGTAGGCTACAGTAGATGTGTAATTTCAAGAAGAATAGAGAATGAGAAGCTTTGGCTAATTAGATCAGGAACACGGCTCATTATTTAAATTTATAGTCCAGAGTAAATTTGTGCTTGTTCTGGGTTTTACATGCAGTATTAATAGACATGGATTGGGGGTTGGCTGGTATGTAAAGTATGCACAATGTACACACCTTAAATAGAGTAATGTGCAGAAATCAGAGACTATTTTTAATTCATTTATTTTCTAGACACACGAGGCAGAGAGGAAAACTACATAACAACTTAATTGCTTAATTAATATATATATATATATATATATATATATATATATATATACACATGGTGATATATATATATATTAATATATTAATAGTGATATATTGATATTTACAAGGGTAGTGTTATTATCTCTTTAAACCCAGGCATTAATTGAGATAGTAATAAGTTAAATATACATAAAATCATCATATATTTGTACTTTCTATTGGGAGATGACTGTCCCAAGCCCTAACAAGTTTTAGCTAGTTAAAATATTTCATACCTTTTTCAATTTTTTCAATGTTATTTTATTAAAAAAGTTAAAAAATATATATATCATGACTTTAATTTTTAAATAAAGAGAAAACTTTATTCAGAAAATGCTGTTGAACGTTTTCATGTCACTACCTGAAACACAAAGAGTTGTAGTCCATAGACAGAGCTTTATTTTACACTCTCAGAAAGAAAAAGATATGATACTGTCACTGGGGCAGTACCCCTCTTGTCACTGAGGTGGTACCCTCAAGGCTACATCTGAGTACCTTTAGTCAGGGAACATAACTGTACCATGAACCATTGAAAGTTGTATTGACTTCACACACACCCCGTCTCGTCTCCAGGCTTTTTATTTTATTGTTCAGTTTTAAAACAGTAGGTTATAAAAAGGTGCAAATATGTACTTTTCACATGGGAAAAACCTTTTTAAGGTACACAATTGGACCTTAAAACCACTGTTGTACCTTTGAGGGTACATTCACATTGTACCTTGAACGAAAAATGTACCTGCACAGAGCCTGTATTTCCAATAATGCAGCACCTCCGCGTTTTAGAACAGCAAGGGAGACTGCATTCCTGTCCCTCATGGCTACATACCGAGCAGTTAGCTCCTATTGTTTTGAAGTAAATGTGTCCCAAAATCTGAAAATCAGTGAGTACTCTTAAGAATTGTTCCTACTGAAACACATATTTTCTGCATTTATGTAAACTTTTTTTGTCTCTGATTTTGCACTGTACTCTACATCGTTATACCTTACTCAATTTTTAAAGAGTAATTTCAGCTTCAGCAGAAATAGAAATAAACTCACATTTGCAATCACCATTAAAACTCACTCTTATCTTGGTGTTTATGTTGGTGTTTTAAGTTTCTTCCAGATATTAGGAGTTATGTGTTAGAGATTCTTGAATCAGCCTCACTCAGGAATCAAAATCAGGATCAGACACAATCCAGAATCAGACTGAATCAGGATCAGACTGAGTCCTGAATCAGACTGAATCAGAATTAGACTCACTTCATAATCAGACTGGATTAGCCACACTCCAGAATGAGAATCAGACTTACTTGGAGTATGAGAATCAGATTTACTCCAGAATTAGAATCTGTCTCACACTGGATTCAGATACACTTCAGAATCAGTATCTCTCCACAATCAGGCTGTATCAGAATCATTCTAGAAGCAGACTTGCTCCAGAATCAGAATCAGATTCACTCCAGAATCAAGATCAGACTCAGACTAACTTCAAATCAGAATCAGACTCAATCTAATATTGGGCTGGATCAGACTCATCAGAATGAGAATCGGAATCACTTCAGAGTCAGACTCAACCTAAGTTAGACTGGATCAGACTCACTCCGGAATCAGAATAAGTCTTACTCCAGAATGAGAATTAGATTCACTCCAGAATCAGGCTGAATCAAAATAATTCCAGAAGCAGACTTACCCCAGAATCAGACTCACTTGAGAATCAGCTCTAATCAAGCTCATCTCAGAATCTGAATCAGACTCATTCTAGAATCACTTGCTCTAGAATCAGTCTAGTCTAGAATCAACTTGAATCAGTCACTCTAGAATCAGAATCATTTAACAATCAGAGTCATTACAGATTCAGACTCACTTCAGAATAAACTTGACTCATGATTGTCAAAGCCAGACTAGATAGAAAATCAGTGGCTTCTTATACAGACTTGCCAGCCCTCGCTGTATATGTGTGTGTGTGTGTATTTGTGTATGCTACTTGATCACATAAATTTCTTCCTTTTTTTTCTGCTTTTGGAACTGTATGTAACTCCCCTTCTGTATCTCTGTGTGCATGCTGTAGGAAGTATGAGTGTGAGCTGTGTGAGCGGAGCTTCAGTGAGAAGTGGGCTCTGAATAATCACATGAAGCTCCACACCGGAGACAAACCGTACAAATGCAGCTGGAAATCCTGCCACTATGCCTTCCTCACACTGTCTGCCATGAAGGACCACTACAGGACACACACAGGTGACAAAAACACTTGCACTGTCTGTCTGTGTGTGGGTGCAAGAGCCTGTGGCAGGCTTGTTGTGTCTCTGTCTGTGTTGTTGAAGAGTTAGTATGTAAATGTAAATGAGAGCAGCTGAATAATGGTGAATACCTTTAGCTAAATATATCTCACAACCACATACACAGTTGATTTCCCTCATTGCTTTAATTTGCTGCTATATCTGGTGGTATGCTGGTGTATCTTTACACTTTGTCAATTCATTTCAATGAGAAATGAAGCCGTAAATGCATCGATACAGCGGATTGAGCACCTGGAATCAAGGCGAAAATTAATCACCTCTGTCAGCTTCTGTTCAAACACACCTAATTAGAGACACTATTAGAGCTGCGTGCACTGTTGTGATCTCAAAGCACACACATGCACACTTATACACACTAGGAATATCATGATACACATGTTAATATTCATTTTTTCCGACACAGGGGTTGTGAGATGACACGCACTGTGAATCGAATACAGTTAGATTTGCTGTAAATGCTATAAAATACATGAAACTGGAATGGTTTCAATGTTTCTATTAATCACAATTCATATTGTTCCTAAAAATAATGACCATGAATGTAAAAATAACACACAACAAGGCACTGCACAGCTCTCAGAACTGCAAAAAAAACTGGTTTGGTTAGCAAAGCTTAAATAAGTTTCTTGTTTGCTAAAAAAAAAATCTGTTCCACCCAAAATGGCACAGCAGCTACATTCTGGCGCCTGAGGAAAATTTGAATAAGGAAGCTGGCGATTAAGAAGCTTTCAGCTTTGTCTGCCTTGGATGATTGATTAGCTAAGCTGTTTGTTATGGTGAGCAGAGAGAGCAAACTTTAGCTGCAAGAAAGTTATACTCACATTAATCTCCTGTTTGGAAGCACTTCGGTTTCCAACTCGAATGCAATAATGATGAGCAAAGAGTGGTAGACTGAACAGTGACGGTATGCCGACACTGCGCAAGTAACAAACACTCATGCTAACACCTCAACAATGCAAACTCGTTTGTGAAAACATCAGCCAAAAGTCCCAGTTACCAGAAGCCAGGAGGAAAAGCAAAACTTCACAGGGATGTTTACAGCTTCCGATTCGCACAAGTATCAGGTTGTTGATTACTGGATTCCGCAGTTTGCTAATTGAGTAATTGTAATTGAGCTAGAAATCCCTTCTCACGATCGTTTCAGCCAAAAGGTAAGGGCCACACTTCCTATACATGAACTTGTAATGCTCAGACCTATAATAACACACTTGTTTACCAAACTCCCATGCAGCATGTAATATATAGCATGTAATATATAAACATCTTGCTCTTTTGTATACATTTTATTTTTTATTCTTCTGAGAAATTACTTGTGCCAGTTATCCCTTCACCAAACACTGTTATGTTTTTGGGGAAAATGTCAGTAAATAAATAAATAAATGCAGAAGTTATGTTACCATTTCTTTCCTAATTCTGTATCAAAAATGTATCATGATGTGATGCAAAAATGGCAGTATGTGTCATATTGTTATACACGCCTAATACAGTGGAGTCCAAAAGTCTAAGATTGAAAATCAGGGATTTTAATTATTTTATTTCACCCTTGAAATGAAGAACTTTTAAATTTTGAAAAAATTAAAACAAAGAAATGTTATGAGAAGTAAAATGAAGAAGGAATATTCAAGATTCTGGACTTTTTCTGGCTCACTAGTCAAATTTAAACAAATTTGTAAGATTGAACATGTTGCGACCATCTAGCCAAAAAAGATGTTATAATTTAAACAATGAAATGAAAATGCAAACCTGTTTTTGCCATTTCTTTTTCCAAACATCTTTGCAAATATCCTGCCAAAAATGAAAATGAGATGAAATACCTACACTTGCAATTTAATTTTTCACATAAGCATGAGTGATTTGTGAAAAAAAAATTGATTAAAAAGGGCTATTTGTAATTTCATTTTAGTCATTATTCTGGTATCTAATGACCACATATAAAATGGAAAAGCTAGTAGAGAAAAGAAAAATCCAAGCTTCGCTTTGGCTTTGCCTTTTCTTCGTGATATGCATAATATGTGTCAAAACTAAAATCAAAATACAGTGTTCACGTTGTTATTTTTTTCATAGCAATAGGCTGCATATCTGACAAAATGAAAATGCAAAATGGATAAATCAACAGCAAAGTGTGATACAGTTTTTGGCGTGGACGCGTTTTAAGTGTCAGAATAAAAAGGCAAATGGTGATTTACTTTTCATTTGCCACTTTGCTTTTCGTTTTCAAGTTAACCAACATGTAAATATATGTTAATTAACACTAGACGGGGCTACGGTGTATGTTTTAGGACATCCTCAAATGTTGAAGCCGTTTATTTCAGGGAATGATGCCGTTCTGACGCTGAGGTCTAAGGATGTCTTAAAATATGCACCATAGCCCCACCTAGTTTTAATTAACATATATTTACATATTGGTTAACTTGAAAACGGAAAAGCAAAGTGGGAAATGAAAGGTAAATCACCATCAGGTGGCACCTATGTTTGTTTCCGTTTGCCTTTTTATTCTGACACAGTGCATCCACGCCGAAAACTGAATCGCAGACTGTCACTTTGCTGTTGATTTATCCATTTTGCATTTTCAATTTCATTTTGTCAGATATGCAGCCTATTGCTATGAAAAAGAAATAACAATGTAACATTGCATTTTGATTTTTGTTTTGACACGTACTATGCATTTCATGAAGAGAAGGCAAAGTAAAAGTGAAGCTTAGACTTTCTTTTCTCTATTAGCTTTTCCATTTTAGATGTGGCCGTTAAATACCAGAATAATGACAAAAATGAAATGACAAAACACTCTTTAAATTCATTTTTATTTTTGTCACAAATGACTCATGCTTGTGTGAAAAATTTAACTGCAAATGTAGGTATTTCATTTCATTTTCAATGTTGGCAGGATAGTTGTGCAGATGTTTGGAGAAAGAAATGGCAAAAAGACATTTGCCTTTTCATTTTATTGTTATCATTATAATATCTATTTGGCCGGATTTGCCTCACATACTTTTATGGCCAATGGAGCATGTTTAACCAGTGTTAGCAATCGGCAATGAAAGATGGTGAACGATAGGAGGAACAAAAGCATGAAAGAGAGCAAAGCAAGAAAATGGCACTTTCAATAGGACACACAGAGAAAATATCCTCATTTTCAACACAAGTGTTTTACCACTAGGAATGAGCATTTTAATTATTTTTGCTTTGTGAATGTCCACATATTTAAACAAATAATCTGTGATTATTGTATTCCCAATGAGGACAATGCTATGAATAGAGATGGATGCACAACAGCACTGGAGGTGCTCTTATTATACACTTAAAATAAATTAAAATAAAACATAAAAAATAAAATATATATATGCTGTATGGTAATAAAGCATGTAAAATAAAGCATAGGATACTCACCCATTTCATGGACGTTTTTTTGTCGTACAATTATGAACATGCACCCGTGATGCATTTATTTCAAGGTTAATGTACAAACAATCAGTTTTAAGTTTTTTACCTTTTTCACCTTTACAAACATTCACCTTTTTACCTACTTGGCGCCAGAGACTACGTCAGTAAAAATTCTGGCGCATTTTACCTTCTGAAGCTGCAATCCGACACGATTAGATTCACATGAGGACCTGGTGTAATGCAACTTTTGCCAGGGTTCCTCAATGATTAGTGTCCAATCCCGATGTGTCAGTCACTTTTACCAACTGCATGTCAGTATTGATTCCGGCATCTTTTACCTTCTGAAAACAAGCAGTACAAATAACCCTAGGTTGTATAAACCCTGTACAAATTGTCGGTAAAAGTGATATCATGTTTTGCCAATATGGCAAGCCAATATGTACTGTCCTCCCTCAAGTCTCAAACTCTGAACAATAAAACATGTAAAACTTTACAGTTTGATTTTATGCAGTGATCTTGACCGTTGGCTGTAAATTCCGAAGGTGGTTACAATGCTAGTGACACAGTGCATTCACCTCAGACAGCAAGACATGTTTAGAGTAAACAAAATAATGGCAAAATTTAATGTTTTGACATCATTTCCATTGTGATAAATTGGCATTATCCCACTTCCCCATGCGAAACGAATAACTTTCAAATACTGTTTAGGTTCATCTTAAACACTAACATTTAAAGCTTATAATACATTCAAACAATATGCTGTTTACTTTGTGCTTTTTTGTAAAAATTAAGTATATGTGTTTCAACTGTACTCCCCCGGTTTCCTCCCACAGTTCAAAGACGTGCAGTCAGGCTAATTGGAGATACTAAATTGCCCCTAGGTGTGAGTGTGTGTGCAAATGTGTATGTCTGTCTGTCTGCCCTGCGATGGACTGGCGACCTGTCCAGGGTTTTTCATGCCTTTCGCCGAATGACCGCTGGGATAAGTTCCAGCTCCCCCCGCGACCCAGAGGGATAAGCGGCTTAGAAAATGTGTGTGTGTGTGCGTGTGTGTGTGTGTGTGTGTGTGTGTGTGTGTGCGTGTGTGTGTTTAAACCGTTACCTGTAGTCTTCATGGTGTGTTCGAGTACAAATGTCCACAGGAGATAAGAAGCAACAATGAGCTGATGGAAGACAATCAACAGTTGGGCATAGTTGAGTTGGTACTAGTTCTTAAACTTTGGCTTGGTGTGTCCGAGACCTTTAAGATTTAATTATCTTGAATTCAGTTGTGTACCTCAGTATCTCATTAGGTTGAATAGTATTTTGTAGCATTGTGTAAAGCTTGTCCAACAAAGTCCACAAAAATAGCTACAAAAAACTGATTTGTGTGAGTATGAATAGGTCACTCAGTGGAGTCAGTTATTAAAGAATGTGTCTGTACAAGAGGGAGGAAACACTGTTAATAAATGCTGCAGGTGTGTGTGTGTGTGTGTGTGTGTGTGAACTGCTCAATCAATGGGTCTTACAGCAGAAATAAAGCTGTACTGAACCCATCCCACAGATAAAACAGCTGTAATAAATCTCTCTCTCTCTCTCTCTCTCTCTCTCTCTCTCTCTGTCTGAGTAGGTGAAAAATCGTTTTTGTGTGATCTCTGTGGTTTTGCCGGTGGGACTCGCCATGCCCTCACCAAACACCGTCGCCAACACACAGGTAACACATACACAGACACACACTTGCTCAAAACGTTGGAATTAATGGACAGTAACATATATTTATAAATTTAGGATGTAGTGTTTTTATGTTTTAATGTTTTACTTATATTCCTGTGTAAAGCACAGCAACTGTATATGTAACTAAAAGGAAAATTGTTATATAAATAAAGATTATTACTCTTATTTTTCTTATTATTGTTATATAAAACTAGCCTTGAGTCTGTTGGCTGGTATGACCACAACGCTTAAGAATCAGTGTTGTTTGCAAATTTTATCATGGATCACGGATAGATGTCCATCTCATGTAAACCTCTGCTTTGTTGCACATAAATATATAAAATGTGTGTATTATGATGGTTTCTAATATGTTAATCATGTGCATCTTGACAGCTTTAAATAATTACAAGGAAGCTATGAAAAAGTTGAGAAATATGATTAATTGATGTCAGGGATGCTGAAGCATTGTTAATGATTCTAAAATGACAAACGTAGGTGTGTAACATCACAAATGAACTTATAGCAAAATTTATGTCCTCAATGCCTCATATTTGTACCTAAACACAGACATGATGATGACGTTATTTGTGATAAACTCTTCTCATGTTCTGTTGCTTTATTTTAATCTATTATTTATCATTTACCGAATTCTAAAATTACTTGGTCACGCTGGTATTGTTTGTATTATTATTAAATTATATACTACTACTACTACTACTGCTATTATTATTATTATTATTATTATTATCATCATCATCATTATTATTATGAAATGTTATTACCGTTTTATATATAAATAAAACAAAAGTAATTATTAATATGTAAAGGGAGTCCAAATTTTGAAAGGTTTTGTACACACACACACACACACACACACACAGGCAGAAAAAAAACATTTCTAAGTCTGTCAGTGAATGTTGGCTTAACTGGCTGCATGACTGTGTGTGGTTTTAACTCGTTTTATTCCAAATCTCAGAAACATGAAAATTTTCCAAATTCCTGCTAGTGCTGAAATGAGGACTAATACGATCTGACATTAAGCCAAAACATCCCATATTAACTCATTAATATTCATTGCTTCATTTATCATTCATGTCTGCATGCTTTGACTGATCTGTGGTGGGAACCTCTGGTGAAATGTTTCACTAATGGAATACTTTTATCTCCAATTAGTATTAGCCTTTATATATTAATATTTTTCATTTGATTGTGTGTGTGTGACTACTGTTCTTGTGTGCTGCTCTTATGGTTTATGTGTGTGTTTTAATAATGTCTCCTCCTGACTGGCTCACCAAAAATCAAAAGATAAAGGTGTCCAACAGTGCATGCTCTCTGTATGTGTCTATGTGTAACTTCTTGCTGTCTCTGTTGTAGGTGAGCGGCCATTCAGGTGCCAGTTGTGCAGTTTTGCATCGACAACCCAGTCTCACTTAACCAGACACAAGCGTGTTCACACAGGAGAGAAACCCTACCGCTGCCCCTGGTGTGATTACAGGTAAAGACTACACTAAAGCCTAAACTAGACCCTGAATTCTAAACATGTACCTACATAGGAGAGAAACCTTAACACCTACCACTGTTGATCATGTGACTAAAAGTAAAATCTGCCATAAATCACAACTGAGAAACGCTAACACTATTCATAGTGAGACTACAGGTTTCTGTTTTTCCACTAAATATGGAATGGAACAGAGTAGTCTTTGGATAGATATGAAAAAAAAAGTTGACTTCAGTACCAATACCAGCTTTGGTGACTTGGTACCTGATTCCAAAACATAACTGCCTGAAACGTGCAGAAGAACATTTTGTAGCATGGGTTGTGCTGCATTTGTGTCTGCTTTACCACAGATCACTGATAGCAAACTAACATTTCTATTCGTACGATAGCTGGGTAGCATATGTCCATTAGTTATGAAAGCCTCAGATATCTATTTAGGCAATGTTAGCCAAGTATATGTTAAATTGGTTGCATTTACGAAAGGAGACAGATGGTAGCACTGGAAATTATCTGAGAATGATGGCTAATGTGGTTTATCAAACAATTGAAGATGAATTCTGAAACAAAAAAGGACCCCGTTAGCAAAGTAATCAGCTAATATTAGCAAATTAGCCAGCTAACATTAGTTGTACAGCTAAAACAATTTCACAATTACAAGTTTCCCTGCTGAAACTTGGTTTAGCTGGTCACCCCAGTATAGTCATGCTGGTTGATCAGCATACAAGTATCAAAAAACAACATACGCTGGTTTTGGTTTTTATCAGCATATCAACTTCCATTGCTTCTGACAAGCATACCAGCATCCAAAACACAACATATACTGGTTTTGCTGGTGACCAGACATGCTGGTCTATGCTGATTTTTCTAGCAGGATTCCCAAACAGAGAACGAACTCTGAAGTAAAAAATTACCCAAGTAATCGGATAATATTAGCAAATTAGCCAGCTAACATTAGCAATATGGCTACAAAAAATTCACAGTTACAAGGGTCCACAACAATAATAATCTGGTTGGCTGTTTCTGGTAGCTGGCTAGCAAACAACCAGTATAACTGTCCAGCAATGAAAAAGCCAATTTAGCATTACTCTTGAGTCCCTTAATATCATGGAGCTCTGAAAAGCCAAGGCAGTGTTGATTCTGGTCATAGCTCAAGCTCTATCACTCTGCCTTTTAGCTTGCTGCTGTTCTGATAAATTGTGCTACCTTGTCTAAAAGCACATATTTTTATGTAGAGCTCTACATAAACTCTAGGTAGGATATTTTGACAGCCTGAATCCCACAAAATCAGCTTCTTATTCACCGACTTCTCGTTCAGATTTTCCTGTTCCACCTTAAACCTTTTAAAGTTAAATGGAATATTAGAAAATTTGAAGAAGCTGGCAAATAAGAAGCTGTTTTTAGCCTCATCTAAATTGTAAGTAGTAATATTAAGCTGAGAGTCTGTACTGAATTTGCATTAAAAACAAAGACTGAGTTTCTATGCAGTAGCCTACTTACACACATGCTTGGTAGGACTGCTCGATGGATGGGAAAAATTGTTAGAACATTGGCTCTCTTTAGCTCTACATTTCTTTGTTTTGATCATGGGTGACGCTGCGAAGGACGACTGGGTTTGCCGTTCCGATGTCTTCGTATTCAGCGATACCTTTCTCTTTATTTTCACTTTCAGCACTGTGAGCAACGCCCTTACTAGCGTTGCTCAGGTAACCAGCCCATGTAGAGCCGGACCTTCTGTGCATGTGACGTGAATATGTAAAGATGTCTGATGTGGTCTATAAACCTCCCACTAAATCCGATTCGACAGCTCTGAATTTGAATTAATATTTCAGGATGAAGAAGCATCATTTACAATTGAAACACACAGCTGATGCTGAGTACCAGTAGGAGCAGTAATGTTAGCACTGGAGAACACCTCCAGCAGACTACCTTGAACAGTGCTCGCTGGAGAATGGTGAATAAGTAAAAAAATAACAGTAGTAAATTGGAAAGCTACACTTACCCTTAAAATGCTGTAATGGGGCAGTATGACAGTGAGAGAGATACAATTACAGAGGAGTTGGAACATACAGCCGCTGTTGCTCGTACTCAACATTGGTCATGAAAATGGGAAATCTTTTTTATGTTCACACTGCTCACCACTCACTTGATTGTCAAGTTAATTTATGGAGGATAATTAATGCATTCCAGCAAAGCTGATTTTGTCGTTCATACAGCTATAACAAAATGCTGCGGTTTGGTTATATGCACTGCACTAATATTTATATAAATATTTTGAAGCAAATAAGACATTTGATTAATTGTGATTAATTGCACAAACTCATTTGATAATTAATGATTAATTACTTCAGTTATTTGATTGCCCTAAATTTCAGATTATTTCAGCCATATCAGTATTTTGTGTCAGTACTGGTTATATCAATATCTTGCTCTGTGTGTGTGTGAGTATTCCTGTGTTGTTGTGTCTTTGGAACTATAGAACTGTTTAAAGTTGAATTGTAGCTGTTCTCCTTTTATTACATCTGTTACAAAGAATTTCTTCTTTGTGCATCTTTACAGTGGCATTTGTGTTGTGTACTAAGATGTTCATTCATCTCTTCATTTATGTTCAGTCCTATGTTCAGTCTGCTGGTGTTGCTTTAAAAGTGCTTTATGATGTCTTGCATGTGTGTGATTTGTCAGGTCAAACTGTGCAGAGAATATTCGGAAGCACATCCTGCACACAGGGAAGCATGAGGGAGTGATGATGTATAACTGCCCGAAGTGTGATTACGGCACTAATGCTCCAATGGACTTCCGTAATCATCTGAAGGAAAATCACCCGGACATCGAAAACCCTGACTTGGCCTACCTGCATGCAGGTACACTGAATAGTCTTTTACTTTTCTGTCTCTACTTTGTTGCCAGTTTGTTTATGCTTTATTTCCCCACTTTCTTTCTTTTCTTTTCCTTTCTTTTTCTTTTATTTAGAAAGTACTTTCAGACTAGTGAGAAACTGTAATATTTTGTTAATATATCTACAGGGGTGTACAAAAAACAGAAGCACCTGTACAAACAGTATTGGCTCACAGTATGACAAACTATTCATTGGCTCACACTCATTGGCCATTTTATTAGGTACACATACAATATATTTGCTCTTTGTAGTTTTAAAATAATTCATGTTGTCCATCTGTTGACACTGAACATAATATGAATAAATGGTACGCAGTGCAAAATGATTTTTTTTTTTTTGCGTCAAAAATATGTACACCAGACACGACATTTTTTTAAATTTTGCTGTTTTGTTCAAGTAGCAAACAAAATAACATTGTGCAGGATGTTTTACTTTTTTTAGAAGCAAAATGAGATTTTCTCTGCCTCATTCTAGAGCTGAAACTCTCAGCTGAGTCTAAACTGCTTTTGGACATGCGAAAAACAAACGGAAGAAGAATGCTTTTAAGTGCAAGTAGGATATTCTTGCTCCTCATAGAATGGGAAAATGGTGACAATGGGCTCGTCACTTGGAAAAGTGAAAGCAGCATGGAGAGCTTCATCGCTTCATACGGAAGCTGAAACTTTGAGTACTTCTGCATATATCTCTGATGTTTGTAGCCCGCTTTGAGCCCAATTTGAGCTGCTTTTGGAGATTCCAATTCTTTTGAAAAGTTCCAATTGCTGGATTTACAGCCGACCCACTTGCTTGATTGTTGCCATGTTGCATTTTTGCTGTCTAAAAAATTGTGTTTACTGTGCAAGACATCATCAGTTATACACATGGTTGAATTATTCTAATGTCGTCTGAATAAGTCACGCTCTATTTGACACCCCTATAACTTGTTGGTAGACCTACATGTACAGTTTGAGGTTGCTGAGAAACTGTGTTCTTTGGATGTTTCTGCTATGGTTTGGATGATTTTGTTGTAGGTTCAATAAATCATGTGTCTATGGGCTATAAATCGCTTCTTGTTAAAATAATAAAATGGCAAAAGTTTAACCATCTTACTGGTTAAAGGTTACTATTACTGAAGCTAGTATTACAGTAGCATGGAAGCATGGACAGCTGCTGCATGATTTTTTCAGTTTAACACACACGGCAGAGTGGGCAAGAACGATCTACCTCACGTGTTATTAATTTCAGTTTATATTTATTTTGCATGTGTGTAAAAGGTCACACTGAAGAGACAGATCAGGTGTAGATTTGGTGTGTAATTAAGGTTTTTTGGGGGTGGGGGACACCATGATGGGTGTGTGTGTGTGTGTGTGTGAGTGTAACTCTTCTGCAGTTTAAAGTAATGTAGCAGTAGAGTTTGGGAGGATCAGAATAAGAGCAGACAATTACAGACTGATTTTGCAGAGAGAGACCTGGGGGGCCAAAACACTCTCCATTCACGCTGACTCTCCTTTCAGACACACAGATCAAACACTGCCCACTCGAACACTCACACGCATACACACGCACACAGTAAATGACAGTCTATGGTAGTTGATTCTCCCTGCTGTGTTTGTGCATGAGAGAGAGGGGGAATCCTCTGGGCAGCAAACATTTAGAACTACTAAACTACTTACATATATATATCAAAACTGATTAATCTATTGTTTTTTTGTCCCATAAATGAAGAAACTGCATGCTCCTTCTCTTTCTCCCTCTCTTTTGTTTCTCTCTTTCAGGTCTCTTGCTTTCTCTCCCTCTTTTTGTACTCTTCTTGTGCTCTCTGTCCCTTAATTTGCATATCTCCCTCTCTCTCTGTCTCACTTTGGGCCCTCTATCTATGTCTCTCGCCTTTGCACTCTGTCTCTCACTGTCTTTCGCTGTTTCTCTCTTTATTTCTTTTTTTTAAGATATAAAAGATAAAGATAAAAGTTAAAGAAAGCTACTGAGAGAAAGATTAACTCTAAAAAGGTAAATTTGTGCTAAAAGAGTGTGGCTGACACACACACACACACACACTAACCGAGCATGAAATCATTTGTGACGTGTGGAAAAAAGGAAAAAGAGAGAAAGGCATAAAAAAAAACTCTTTTGTTGTGCGCCACTGCTCTATGTGAGAATTTATGGATGCTGTGATGCTGTTGGAATCGCTTTTGATTCTTCCGTTGTTTTAGGTGTTAGTGTTTGTTTATAATAAATTAATGTCTGCTGGATTTTTAGGTTGAAGTCCTTCCCTGTGTCTCTGTGTAGACACGCTACACTAAAAACCACGATATCTAGTATGAAAAAAAATGACAAAGACAAAGATTTGTGCAGTGTTGTAGGGAACTATCAGAGAAGGCCTAATGGTTTCTGAGAATTAAATAATACACGTCTGTACTAAGGTTGCAGCAGTATACCCGTTTTACAGTTGTCTGTTCGCTTGGTAACCTCACACACACACACATTTTGTGTCCAAAATTGCATACTAGTGAATTAAAGGTACAGACAGGATCAGCCTGACTGTGCTGTTTCACATCTAGAGCAGGTTGGCAACTATTTTGATAATCATTTAGAGCTCTTGTGATGGCATTTCTTGCTATTTTCAGAATTTTTAAAAAACAACCAATCAATTTATTAATGGAGAAAATAATCAGCTAATTAATCTATAATTAAAATAATCATTAGTTGGATACAAAATAGTTCAAAAGAGCTCCACCTCAACCAACTATAACAGTAAATTCCTGCGTTTACTAATTATGAAATACTGTATACTGTGATACCGTGAAATTGTGATATATTCTAGACTTTTCATGCCATAAAAATCTTGTGGTAAATGTTGTGCTTGAATTAATAGGGCAGTTAACACAGTTCCTCTAAAATGACAACAATAGACTTGATTACTATTTCATGACATTTTGAGAAGATGCTTTCATTTTTGCTTTACGGTGATTATGAGGGAGTCAATCTTGAGGCTGTGTGTGTGAGTGTGAATGTGTGTGTGTAAGAGTGGTAATCTTGTCTGCCAGCAGATTCCACAACACCAAACCTGACATTCTGATCGTTTCCATCATCAGATTTATTTTCTCTCAGTATCCAGTGTGATTTATGTCTCCCATCCAAGAGCTGTGTGAGCTGCCACTCTGACTGACTGACAGCACTCAAGTGGCCTATGGAAATGTGCTGTGTGTGTATTGGTTTGGTGCTGATGTTCTTATCTAGAAACCTAATTCATCGCTGTTTCCCTGGTGCTGGGTGTCAATCAGTCTGATTGACAGCTCTCAGGTTTAAAGGTCTGTACTGAGACAGGCTCTGCATTCACTGCTACATACACACACACAACACACAAACACACACACACACTTATCTGCTGTATAAAGTGTATAAAGAACTGCGACTCCTGTATGGTTCACAGAAGATACAGTACTGTGCAAAAGCCTTAGGCACTTGGACATTACTTAAAGCTATTTATCTTGGCAGTAACTGGGGTTTTGCTTGTGAACATCATTAGAATAATCAGTAGAATAAATGCAAATAAACCTAAATACAGAAACAAGTAACAATAATTTCTTGTTTTCCAAAAAGTATGTCAAAAGTTGAAATTTAGTAAGCAAATTTAAAGAACAAAGTTTGGTTCCAGATTTCTCCCTGATGCCACCAACCATCGCATTGAATTGTTAAATTCTGTGACCTGAGTTAACATACTGTTTTTTTTTTATTAGCCAAACCAGGCGTTGAATGTGGCCACAAATAATACTGGGCTGCCATGAAGAGAGGTGTGGAAATTGTTATACAAACACATTTGCATACATAAAATCACTACTTATTATTTCAGTATGTTAATATAATAATGTATCATATTAATATATCAATTAAGTAGTGTTTTTCTGAGTAAATGCGTACTGCTCAGATAATTAGCTTTTTACATGTAAATATTTTTGGAATATATTATTGTTACTAGTAGTAGTAGTACACTGTAAAAAATTGCTTGTCATTTTAACCTAATAATTAATGTGGTAACAAGCAACTGAACTAGTTTTATTTAACCTAAATTCAAATTACTTTGATGAGAATCACTCATTTATTTAGGTTCAATGAAACTAGGTAATGAATAAACATCACTGATAAACAATTATTTTTCAAAATAAATTGCAAACTGCATAAGGATTTTGCCCAATCTGGCAACCCTGAATAGATTTCTGTCTGTTTAAACAGCAGTGACCGTTGTAGAACAGCAGAGAAAACAGCATCTTTTCCATCATCCATCATCTTAAAAATGAAAACTATTTTGGTCATCTCTTGCCAGTGTACTGGGCAGTGATGAATGTTTTTAAGCCCCCTTCAGTTTCAAGTTTCAAGTTTATTTGTCATTTGCACAACATGTCAGGACATTCATGCATTGAAATGCTTGAGGCTCAAGTAATCACTCTACAGAAAGTAAACAAAGTAACAATAAAAATACAAGAAAATTAAACCACTTTATACTGGGGAACTCACCAAAATTAGCCACATTGTCTTTAATGCAGTCTACAATCTGAATAATATTCCAATAGCTCAGGATAGCTAGCTTGCCTTCACGCTCTCATTTGTTAAAACGATCAAGATGACACGAGCACGACGCAACTAGCAAGACCCTCATGATTTTATTCCGACATTGGAAAATTGTCTGCGACAGTGAAATCACTTGAAAAGTCATTTGGCCGGCATTAGTCAACAATTACTAAAACGTTGGGTGAGGGAGGAGCAGGGGAGGAGAAAGAGCCCATTACTTCTGTTGCTGGTGGTTAGTTCAGGCTGAGGTGGTGGTAGGGATCCATGCCATTTCCGCTGTGATAGAATCCCAACCCTGAAGACTCAATCTGTTGTCTGGACAGGTGAAGTTTATTTGTTGCGCGCGCAGGTTCCAGACACCCAGCCAGCCCCCCTATACAATGGACTGTCCCACTTTTATAGCTGGACTGATGCCAAGATTAGACCCAGCGTATACAGGACAAGTAACAGGTGTGACAACATGACCATATAAGGAGAAACACAAGAATAGGCAGCCTAAAATACAACTTCAAAACACACACACACAACACAGCACACTAATTTCCTTCATTCCCCCCTTAGAACATACTACAAAAGGTATGTTCTCGCAAGCTTAATCAATCTATCCTTTTCTCTTCCAGAGAAATATGGCCAGTATTTCCCTCTTTCTTCACGTCCTAAAGACGAGTCTCTTTTCCTTCAGTCCGCATACAGGCAAATTGGGGAAATGAAGTGGTTCCATGGTTATAGGGAACGCCTATGCCGGTGGAGTTTAGTCATTAAGCACCAGAGAAATTTGAGGCAAAAATAAATAACAATAGCAACTATTACTGGTGCTACAAAGGGACTTCATAACAGAGCAGTTGCTGTAAGATTCCAGAAAATATACCTCCAAAAATGTTGCCAACCCAGTTAAAGATCTTATCAAGCGATCCCTCCGGAGCAGGATTTGGAATGAGTCTATGAAGGTCTGCTACGTATTTATGAATATTTTCATAGTTATTCTTGGACATAGATACAGCAAGAGGTATTGAGAATGTGACATACGCCTCCTTTTTCTAAGGTCAGCAAGTCTAAAACCTTCCTATCCTCCAGCACTACTTCTCGTAACGCACGAGTTCATCGTTTACTAAGCGGAGAGCTTCACTAGTCTCATTAGCTAGTTTCTGTGTGGAATAAGCCAAATAATTTATCTTCTGTAAGGCATCTACAACACCTCCAAATGGAAATATTCCCCACCCTACTGTCTGCGCTATACTAGACCAGGGGTCTTTTATAATGTGACCATTCCATGTTTGTTTACCGGTTAGGGTAACGCCAAGTTCTCTTTTCATACAAAGTAAAAGTCCATGAGATTGTAATGTGGTCCATGGGTCGGTATGGACCGTAATAGGAGGCATGACTACAGCCATGTAACAGGAACCGCACCATGAATCAGATGGGAGTGATGGATAAGCCTTGTTTCCACAAACCCAGTAGAAACCCAAAGGGAGTGGTTCCTTCATCCAAATACCGCATGGGTTGGTATTTGTGGTGGTAGAATGTTTACACCAAAATGTGCCATTCATAGAGAAGGCAGAGATTGAAACGGAACATGTACTGTTACCAAGATAAGTGTCCTCTGGATAACAAGGTTTGTCAATACATACCCAGCCTTAGGAAGCCCTCACAGGAATGGGATCTGCTATTCCATAATTCCAGCTAGATTTATCCCGATAATCACGCGCTATAGTTAAATTTGGATAAACCATAAAGTTGCAATTAGTACTATCAACTCTAACAGTATACTGCCAGCCAACAATCCAGGCGCTATCAGCATTAGGATTGTAACAGGCAGCTCTATTTGACCTGAGACATCTAACAATAGGCAATGGCCAGTTATCTTCACTTATACCATCTACCATCATTTGTGCTATTATTCTCATGGATTCAGATGCAGAATGGTCTGTACATAAAGCTTGCGCAGAAATGTTAGACATTGGAATCACATAATAGCGGTGATGCAAGGCATGACAAACAAAACACCCATCACCTCCTAAGGTATGATTTTGTGCCCACAGGATGGCCTGAGCACAGACCATGTTGTGGTCACAAACATCCTCCATCATGCCTGCAAAAGCTATTGTCAGGATGTTTATGAAAACCACAGATTTCATTCTTCTTTATTCCCTTTTTGTTATAAAAGTCTTTTTATTTTGCAGCTTGTCATCGTGGTAGCCGTCTTCTCTTCCAAAATATAGAGAGAAAGTGTTGATGTGTCCACACAGCTCACAGGGCAGCGTCAGGGGACCTAGATAGGCTTTGATGTCAGTTCGTCGACCACCATTCAGGAACCCGTCTGATGTCCTGTTCCTTCGTCACAGTCTCCGGCCTGCTCTGGGTATATCCTGGAAACAAAACAGACAGACACAGCGGCAGCATCATATTCTTAGTACACAACCCATGTCGTATGCCCTTGTGTAAAGGTTTGGTTTAGCCCTTGTAATGGATACCTTCTTTCCCTACCTAAACTGGGTCCTGGCCTCTGATGGGAGTAGGGGAGCGCTAGCCGCAAAGGGGAATTAGGAAGATCTTCACTCCTGAGGTTGACCCCCATGACCTAAACATCATAGTTCCTCCTCAGAGCATCTCCCAACCAGAGTCACCCATTTTATCCCTAAACTAGCCATCACCATCAGGTGGTGGCACCACCATGGTATAGCTCACATGTATCCATTTTGCGTTTCCTTGGCATTTTAGAGCAGAGGGTGTAGTAAGGAGGACCTGATATGGACCTTCCCACTTTGGCCCTAATGGCTGAGTGTTATGCACCTTAACCATTACCCACATACCTGCAATGATAGGATGACCCCCCTTTGTGGGTTCTTTCCATGCATCCAACACTTGTTTCTGAGCAGCGGCAACAGCCTCAGATAATGTCTGGCAGTATTGCAGCAAACTATCAGACATAACATGTATGTCTGCCGCTCTTAAATCAATAGTTCCTGGAAGCGACATAGGATGACCAGTAATAATCTCATATGGTGACAGCCGGGTACTTCTGTTAGTTGAAGCTCTGATGCTGCAAAGTACAGCTGGTAAAGCTTTCACCCATGAAACCCCTTCATGATGTAACTTGGTCAGTCTGGACTTTAAAGTTCTGTTCATTCTTTCGACCTGACCTGATGCTTGAGGTCGATAGGGACAGTGGAGATGCCACTTTATCTCCAACAACCTTGCTACTTCTTGACAAACCTTCCCAGTAAAGTGAGTTCCTTGATCACTCTCAGTGACCCTTGGGAGACCCCACCTTGGGATAAAATCTTTCACCAGACATTCAGCGGTATGCAGGGCGGTGCCTTTAGTAGTGGCATATCCCTCAATCCACCTTGAGAACCTGCAAATTATTATCAAATAGTCCTGTTTTCCCTGGCATCTTGGCAAAGTGATGGAATCTACCTGCAATTCTTGAAACGGGCCACTTGGTGGTGTTACAGTTTGGTAGGGGAGGGAGACTGCAAGTCTTGGGTTTGCCTTAAGACAGGTGGTGCAAGCTAGACAATGACTCTCTGCATACTTGCGGAATTTAGGATTCCACCATACTTGGTTGAAGCGGTGTACCATCTGGGTTACTCCAGGGTGACCTAGGCTATGTATGGTAGCCACCAAAAAAGGGAAGCATGGCATCAGGAGCCACATATTTACCCCCCTTTACCCAGATACCATCGCAAAGAGCTGCACCTCGCTCAACCCAAGTCCAAACTTCCAAACCCAGGGCCTGCTGGTATAAAGCAAGTGGATCAGCCAAATTTTTAACAACAGGTTGTTCACAGGGTGACAGGATATATTCAGTAGGCAAAAGACAAGCCCTTTTTGCTGCATTATCAGCTAAACAGTTGCCTTGGTGTTCAGCAGATGTGGCAGAAGAATGGGCTTTTATTTTAATAATAGCAACCTGTTTTGGAAGTGCGAGCGCTTCCATTAGTTCTGCCACCTGCTGAGCATTTTTCACTGGGGTTCCATTTGCTGTCAAAAAATGTCTCTGCTTCCATAACAAGCCAAAATCATGGCATATGCCATGGACATACTTCGAATCGACAAATACATTTGCTTTTAAACCTTCAGCAAGCACACAGGCACGAGTTAGTGCTACCAGTTCTTCAGCATACATGCTCTGCACCGCACTAGACACCAGAGTTTCACAGTCATGATCATCTGAGTCATACTCCAGTTCCACCAAATGATCTGAAATAGCATTCACAGGTGCCCTTTTGATCACTATATTAGGGGCAGTTAAGACTGCAAGCCAGTTACCCCACCTTTGTGCTGTCACTGAAACAATCCTGCCATTTAAGCAAAGAGGAAACTGAGTGTGGACATTTAACAGTAAGAATCTGATCCAAAACAATTGGAGCAACAGCTAAAACAGACAGATAAGTTGCCTGGATTGCTCTCAGGCAAGGTGACATTCCTAGTGCTACCGTGTCTATTTTAGCTGAGTAATAAAACACCGGCCTCTCTCTCTCTCTCTCTCTCTCTCAATGACTTTGGGTTAAACAGCTAGACACAAATCCTAGTGACTCTGAAACATACAGGGTGAATGGTAGGTCCATGTTCACTAAGCCTAGTGCTGGGGCCTTGCATAGAGCAGTTTTAAGGGAATGGAACGCTTGTAACTGATCATCATTTAGCTGAAACTCAGGCTTCTGATTTTCTGTTTTGGTTAGATCGTATAGCGTTTGAGCCGTTTTTGTATAATCTTCAGTCCAAGGCCGACAGTAATTGCACAATCCCAGAAAAGAGCGTAGCTGTACTAGGTGAAACGTACCGCGGCACACCGGTCAGGCAAGATTGACCTCTGAGCCTGCGACACCAGCTGCCCCAAATACTGAACAGAGGATTGGTTAATCTGGGCCTTTTTAAAAGAGGCTTTGTGTCCTACCGAATGTAGGTAATCTAACAAAGCTAGCAAGTCATGTTCATGTTCCTCTGCATTTGAGGAAGCTATCAAAATATCATCTATATATTGTAGAACCGTACTAGTCATTGTTGGAGCATCAGATGATGCTAACTGTCTACGCAGGGCTTGATGATAAATAGTAGGTGAATTATGAAGGCCTTGTGGCAATCTTGTCCACTGGTATTGTTGGGAACCTACAGTAAAAGCTAGCCATGGTTGATAATCTTCATATAAAGGTTCAGACCAAAATCCATTTGCCATATCAATTACAGAGAAAATACAATGTACTGGACGCAATCCATTAAAAATAGTGGACGGATCAGCTACCATAGGTGCAATTTTTGTTATGCATTTGTTAGCTTCACGATAATCTACAACCAGACGAAATGAATCCCCTTTAGGAACCGGCCATACCAGTGAGTTGCTGGGACTTTGGGTTGGACACAATACACCTTGTCTAACCAAATCCTCCACTATAGGATAGCTGCCAATGCTGCATCATTAATTGGATACTGCTTGGTATTCGGGGGAGGAGTACCAGCCAGTTTGACAGATTCAACCTTTAGCAAACCACAATCTGTGGGAGATTTGGACCAGATAGGGTGTTCTTTAATGGTAGACAAACTAATGGTAGCTAATAACCATGTCACAGAATTCGGTGAGATTGTGAGCTTAGATGCAAACTGAGTAATTATTTTCATACCTAAAATAGGAGATGTGGATATCTGTCCCACCCACAAAGGCACTGACAATGTATGTGGACCACAGTGTATCTCTAATGGTTCAGACAAGTGCAACTGAGTCTGACCTGTAACTCCAGAAGCTAAGCTTCCTTCTTTTGACAAAGGTATGTGTAATGACTGTGCCAGTGTTGAAGGTAAGACAGATATTTGGGCGCCTGTATCAAACAAAAAAATCAATGTCTGTGCCACACACGGTCAATGTTACAAACAAACGATTATCATACGGATTAACATTCGACCAAGCGCCCAAATTGCGTTGCACAACGTCTATTAGTTTAAAGATCCTGCTGGAGGAGCTGTGGCTGTATGGTATGCTGTTGTACATATTTTAGGATGGCACCTGCTTGTTCAGGAGAAAGAGCAACAGCCTTACCTTGGCCCTTGTTATAATTAGAAGATTTATGGTCCTGATCACGCTTCTTTTTTCTGCAAACTTTCTGCCAGTGTCCTATTGCCCCACAATAACAACAATGGCCCCTATGTCCGTTAGATTGTGCTACAACATTTCCTTGTTTAGCACTGACCTGTTGCCCTGGTATAGTTTGAATAACATGCACTTTATGGGACTTAGAAAGGTCACATTCTAAATCTGACGTTAAGGTCACAAGGTCCCTAAAATTCCTGACTTTCCAGTCTCTGTATGCAATGGGCAACTGTTGTTTAATTTTGTCACTCAAGCCATCAAACCAACATTGATGTAATGGACTAGGACCTGTAATTCTGTCCAAAGTATCATCCCGATATTCTGTCAAACCAGAATGGGCCAGGAAACATTCACGAAATCGAGCAGTGTAAGCAGGTACAGATTCACCTTTTCCTTGTTTGCATTCAGCTATGGTAGGCCAGGATGTAACATCTGACCCATGCTCTTTAATAAAAGCCTCAATTACTTTCCTGTGCTCATCTATAGTAGAGGTTTCATCCACAACTAGTTCATCATGCAATTCTTGGACCTCCCTTTCAGCAATATGTTGGGATAAAATTAACACCTCATCCAATGGATGCAGATTATATAATCGTCTTTTGTGACGCAACATACTGATGAAAGGAACAGTACCCATAACCCGAGGATGTTTAAAATCCTTGCTTAGTTTATCAAGCTGTTCTGGACTAAGGGGTATATGCTGGTCTTTTACACATACTCCCCCTGTGGCTAAATGCGTAACCGTCCTTACCAGCAGAGCACACTGCAATTGAGATGGTTCATGATTATCGGAATCTGATCCCGACTCACTATCCTGACAATCAGTAGAAAGTTCTGCCCTCAAATCTGGATATAATTTTGGACTACCAGTTGTTGGTGTTGGGTTACAGGGGACTACAGACTGATTTGACTTTACTTTTTCCTCCTGCAATTTAGTTTGATGCTTTTGTTGCAGTTTTTTATACGCTGACTCCAACTTATTAATTCTAGTATTAAGGCGTGTTATTTCTTGCTCATAGCGATTTCGCTCAGCCTCCATAAATTGCCTAGCAACATATGCAATGTGTTTACCACTGTCTTTCTGTATTGCATAACCTAGGGCTTTCTTACACCTACCCCCTCATCTAGAGACCAAATTTTATCTGGATGAACAGGCAATTTCTTTTGATAGTATTTGTCCAAACTAGATGAGTCTGTATGTTCACATAACTGTTCATCCAGTCTGACAATGGACACATCATCAGGCCAATCAGGTGCCACCCTACCACCCCTCTCTGTGGTAGCCTTCTCTCCTGCCATGGGCTTATGGGTACACTACCGCGGTCTTCCCTCTGTTCCGTCAACAAGAGGAGGATATCCTACTGGTTACAGGGTTTGCTTCAAAATGGGCACTCACCTAGTGATGAGATGCCCAATCCGAGTCACGGCACCACTTGATAGAATACAAACCCGGGAGACTCGATCTGTTGTCTGGGCAGGTGAAGTTTATTTGTTGTGCGCGCAGGTTCCAGACACCCAGCCAGCCCCCCTATACAATGGACTGTCCCACTTTTATAGCTGGACTGATGCCAAGATTAGACCCAGCGTATACAGGACAAGTAACAGGCGTGACAACATAACCATATAAGGAGAAACACAAGAAAAGGCAGCCTAAAATACTTCAAAACACACACACACAACACAGCACACTAATTTCCTTCAGCTGGCATTCCCAGACTCGACTTTCCTTTTAGGCTGGGCTTATCACGAGAGTCCCCAGCATATGTGTCAGAGGTCTGGCCTGGTTCAGGTGACATCTGCTCAGCATAGGAGTTGCCCAGGCGCTATTGGCCCCATTGCCTAGTTTCCCATGACCGTCTACAAGTCTAGGTAAACAGGCCACTCCAGCTACACAGGAGGCCTGGCAATATACACCAATCAGGCATAACTGATGCTGGAGTTTTTAAACACCTCAGTGTCACTGCTGGACTGAGAATAGTCCACCAACCAAAAATATCCAGCCAACAGCGTCCTGTGGGCAGCGTCCTGTGACCGCTGATGAAGGACTAGAAGATGGCCAACATAAACTGTGCAGCAGCAGATGAGCTGTCGTCTCTGACTTTACATCTACAAGGTGGACTGACAAGGTAGGAGTGTCTAATAGAGTGGACAGTGAGTGGACACAGTGTTTAAAAACTCCAGCAGCACTGCTATGTCTGATCCACTTGTACCAGCACAACACACACTAACACGCCACCACCACGTCAGTGTTACTGCAGTGCTGAGAATGATCCACCACCCAAATAGTACCTGCTCTGTGAGGGTCCTGACCACTGAAGAACAGGGTAAAAGATATAAAAGCTCAGGCTAAAAAAAACAATTAGCCATGCTAGCTTAGCTTGTGTTGGGCTAAGCTAGGCTGCTCTCTGTCGCTCGCATTAATGACACTGTGTGTCAGACTGCTATAGTGCAGAAGAAGCATCAGCATCAGACCACACAGGATGGGCAGTTGTTCAACTCGGCAAAAAAAAGAAGACACACAGAGAGTTAGTTCTGTGTTGTAGTTGAGTGAGCTCAAGGCTCTGATTCAGCTTGGGGTGCCAAGTTGTTTTCTCGTCTGTATAACTCACCTTGTCTGGCACACATGGAAACCATTCTAGTTATATCAAATAATGAAAACATATATATTTAGTATGAAACAATGAAAACATTGTCGACATTAGTAAGTCTACTCCAATTTATAAATTTTCCAAAATTGCATATCCTAGTCATATTGGTCTCTTTTAGTTATTTATTTTTTTGCTTTTCTGTCTAATTACATTGATCTCAGAGAAACAGAAAGAGATTGAGAGAACAAGAGAGAAAGGAGAAAGAGATACAGAGAGTCAGAGTCAAGAGAGAGAGAATAGATAGTGTGTGTATGGTGCTTTCTGAGAGTGTATATTATGATTTATAGTGTGTCTCAGCAGAAACCATTAATAATTCTGACTCATTTCTGTATCTGCAGGTCCAACCTCCCATAAAAATAAACTTTGTTATAAAATGTATTTGCCAAGTGTGTGTGATGGAAGATACAATGCTTAGAGCACACAGACACACACACACAAACACACACATATGGATACCCAACCCAACTGGGGACGCAGCAACACTGAGTAATTACTGTCTCAAAGTGTGTTACACTAAATACTGGTGTAATAATGTCTAAGTCCTGGTGTTATAAAAGCTAAGCACTGGTGTAAAACTTACACCAATTACTGGTGTAATAATTGCTAAGACATTCTTACACATTCAACAAACATACAGTGGTATCCAAAGTGTTGATGCCCTTGTCAAATTACATGTTTTGATGATTTTAAGAAAAATAGGTACGTATCGTCTTCGGAGAACACACTTCTGCACATTTTAATGTTTAGTTAGTGTTTATTTGTAGAATTCAACATATTGGAAACAGATAAAAGGAAGAATGTGGCCTGTAGCACATTTTATATTTTATGTTTATTTTTTAAATTATGTTAAACACAGTAACTAAATAGAAATTGAAATTGTGCACAAAAATCAACAAAACATGAAATTTGACTGGTGGTGAAAAAACTTTTGTTCTTACAAATGACTGAACGTTGATCCTGCACTGCACAAACACTTTGCTGAATTGTCAGAACTGTTGAGCAACTCATTACATATTCCATTTGTGTTTGAGATTGGCAGGTGTGTAATGTGTCTGCGTGTGAAAATGATGCGTGTATTAGGAAGACTCTCAGTAAAAACATTTCCAATTTACCCTCATCAGAAACACACTCAAAAAGGAGTATAAGAAAGGGCATGAAAAAATCACTTTAATGAGTGATGTTTCACATCCTGCTGAAAACAGTGTGCTTTGTAATGAATATAGAAAACCCTTTCTATAATCTGGTCCATGTAATACTGAAAGGTACTTAGGCAGTTTTTACAAAGATTCTGACATTCACCAGTGCTTTGTTCTTAGATAAGAACAGCATCTATGCACATTGAAGAGTACAAAGGTGCAAACAGTTCTGCGGTTTAAAAACACATCATGAATCTGGCATAGACTTCTTCTTAGGACCTTTCTCAAAAACAAATTTAAGAAAAACTTACATTGGTGAATGAAGGCCAGTGTTCCAGCCATGACACCCTGCAGAGTAAAAGATTATATTCTTAGTCTCATTCTGACTGGAATGTAGTGAAGAAGAGTGCTGCTATTTGAGTGAATAGGTGGTCAGAGAGTTAATAGTCTGCACAAATAAAAACATATTACTTTGAACATAACACTTTGCTTTGCCGGATTTGATGTGGGTACAGATATCAGCCTTTACAAATATCCAAAAATAAGCTCACTCAGGTGCTGAGGAGTAAGGCCATTTAGAGCTTTATGTCAATAAAATAATTTTATACTCAATTATTAAAATAATAATTATTAAAATAATTTTTATTAAAATAATTTTATACTCAATATTTTTTATTTACGTAGCACTTTTCATGCCGGTGGCAGCTCAAAGTTCTTTACAGGCAGATGATAAAACAATGTTACACAAGAAATTATAAGTTTTATAAAAAAAGTTAGAAATTACAAATTAAAAGATATATATCATGAGACATAGAGTTTTAATTAAATGCTAAGTTAAAGAGATACATTTTTAGATGCTTTTTAAAAATATGCGCTTGACTGTCTAATAAAAGGTGGAATTGAGTTCCACAGTTTAGAAGCATCATAACTGGAAGAGGCCTCTACATGTTTTCTGTATTTTACAGAGGGTATTTGTAGAAGGCCACTATGTACAGATCTTAGATTATGTGCTGGAACATAAACAGACAGACACTCTGTGATGTAAGCAGGTGCTAGGTCATAAGAGCCTTAAAAACTAGAAGCAGAACTTTAAAAACTATCCTGAACGATACAGGTAGCCAGTGCAGTTCTTTTAAAATGGGAATGATATGATCTCTTTTTTTTGTTTTTGTTAGTATGCGCGCTGCTGCATTTTGTACCAGTTGTAAGGGATGTATTGTTTTCTTAGGAAGTCCAGTAAGAAGAGCAGTACAGTAATCAAGTCTGCTGGTAACAAAGAAAAGGCGGAACTTTAGCAATATTTCTCAAATGATAGAAAGCTCTTTTGGTCTAACATCACACCCAGGTTTTGTACTTCAGGTTTGGTATATCGTATTGAATGCTTCAAGATCAAGCAGAACTAGAAGATGCATTTCCTTGGTTAAAGAATAAGAAAAGATTGTTGACAATTTTCACTAGTGCTGTCTCTGTACTATGTACTTCTCTGTACTGCTCTCTGTACTATGATGAGGCCTAAATCCAGACTGAAATTTTTCATGTATACAGTCCCTATGCAAAAAAGAACTTGTTGTGCCACAGCTTTTTCCCCCAAATCTTTGATATAAAGGGACGATTTTAGATAGGTCTATAATTTAATAGCTCACAGGGATCAAGATTAGGTTTCTTAATCAGAAGTCTAATTACTGCTAGGTTGACAGAATAGGCTTGGATATTTCTGGCAAAATTATTTGAGTAAACTTGTAGGAATTGGATCTAATAAGCAAGTAGAAGATTTTGAGGAGGAAATAATTTTAACTAGCTCAGTTTGTTGAAGGTAAATGGCATCTGGGGTTCAGTAGCTGTTTGGTTCTTCGTCAATTTAGAAATTGTGCTAAATAATATTCTACGATTATTATTATTATAATTTTCAATCAGAGAGGAGAGATAGGTTGAGTGTGCTGCAGTTAGTGCTCTTTTGTAGTCTATAAGGGTATCCTTCAAGGCAGACTGGAATAATTCTAGTTTAGTCAGGTGCCATTTTCTGTTTTAAAGCCCGAGTATGATCATTGTGCCATGGAGCAAGCTTTTTCTGCCTTATTATTTTACTCTTTACTAGGGGTGGGAATCTCTAGGCACCTCACGATTCGATTCGATTACGATTCAGAGGACTGCAATGCGATTATAAAACGATTATCGATGCATCTTTTTTTCTATGTAGCATTTTCTCACTGTGTGAGCTCAAGTTTCGAGTTCAAGTTTCAAGTTTATCTGTTATTTGCACAACATGTCAGGACATTTATGCATTGAAATGCTTGTGGTGAGGCACAGCTAATCACTCTACAGAAAGTAAATAAGTAAAAATAAAAATACAAGAAAAACCAACTGAAATATATTAAATATACACAAAATATACACAGAATATACAGACAATGTACATTTTAAAGTGACTAAGTGACTCGGTGTTATTGTTATTTAAAGTGACTTGGTACTTTTAAAGCAAAGTATTTGTAATGATCCATAATGAATTTACTTCCAATATCTTTTTTAATAAAACAAATGGAAGTGATGTCGCAAGTGAACTAGAAGGCTCTCATTCAGTGCTCTTGTTTGGAGCACGAGAAGCTGCTGCTACTCATCTGCGATAAAATGCGCAGTTACGGTGAAATAAGATCCAGTTGTAATGGATCTCCACGCAGCACATGTTACAGCTATTCTACCCGTTTTCTTTAGTGATTTTATAACTTCGGTTTTGGTCTCGTTGTAGAGACGAGGGGGAGAGAGATCGCTGTGTCAGCAAAATGTCTTTGAGACGGGTCGTGTGCAACATGGCGCGAAAGCCCTGTTTCGCAACGACTGAGAACTGCAGGTCACGTAGCAGCGATGCGTTATTCGCATTTATAAGCAGCGCAGTTGGTTTCCTGGTACGTTAAATCTGCAACGAGAGACTGTCAAACACTAAACGGTTGCGAAGATGAAGTCGCTTCTCTTTCGAATTCTCCCGTTCCACCTTAAATGGTGCCGCATTTACATTCGGCGCCTCAGTTAGAATTTAAGGTGGAACGGGTAAATTCGAACAAGAAGCTGGAGAATAAGAAGCGACTTCAGCCTCGGAAAACAGTCGAACGATGAGAAACATTTAACTGATCTACTTCTGAGGAAAAGTTTTCTGGCGGAGATGGGAGGAAAGCGGCTATAGCTGAAGCTTAAAGCAGAGCGAAGTAAATCTGCGTTTTCGTTTGTATTATTTAGCCTATACTAGGACATTATCACATACTGAGACATACTGGACATTAAATGTTGTGGCTCCCAAGCTGGTTTGATTTTTGTTGAAAGGACAAAATGGCTCTTCTTATCATTTGGGTTGTGACTCCTGATCTAACCTGGCTTTTAATGCAGAGGGAGCCGGTCGGATTTCTCGCTCATCCAGTGGTGTTTTTGTTATGTGCCGCCACAGACTGTCCGGGCGCTGCACTTCCGCACTTCCAAGTTCCGCCTTTTGCGTTCTGTCAACATTACGTTACAAATTAAATATTTAGAGATTTTTGACATTTGTGGATCGATTCAGAATCGTTCACGTCACTCGGTAGTTTCAGATGAACAGCTGATGGAAGCTGATAGATCTGGAAGCTTTTTGATAAAGCTACTAGCTGTGGAGGATGTTATAGATTGTAGTAAGTGAAAATTAATTTTTATTTGTTCCTCGATTACTTATATTCAGAAAAATTTGTAGAATTTTAGAAGAAGAGAATTTGTAGAGAAGAGAATCTGCTTTCTGGTTCATGCCTAAAGCTTTTGTATAAAAGGTTGTTATACCTCCACCCCGGCCGCTTAGATGAGGGCTATATTAGTCTCAATATTCGGAAACCTATGTGGCGTCTAAGGCAGCTAGCTGACGGTTGTTTTAGCCTGTTTGTCAGCGACTGACTGTCCTATACTGATGGCTATCTAAGAGACTTCAAGCTATGCTACAGGAAATGAGAGCAGCATCCTCCTGCAAGGGATGGATACGGTCCCAGCTGAAAAGACCAGGCTTGCCCTCAAAAATAGACCAATTATCTACAAAGCCCACATTGTTTTCTGAGCACCACTTGGACAATCAGCAGTTCAGAGACTGTAACCTGCTGTAGATTTTGGCACCTCGTCGAACTGGGATGCGGCCAGAATGTAGTACGGCATCGGACACCGTCTGGGCTAAAGTGCACACCTCCTTAATGTTCTCTTTAGTTATTTCTGACTGCTGCAGTGTGTGTGTCTACGTATATATATACACAGACACAGACACACACACACACACATATATATATATATATATATATATATATATATATATATATATATATTAATTAGAGAGGACTGCTTTACCGTTAAACAGCTTGGAAAATACACTGGGAAACTGGGGTTCACGTTTAAGAAGTGTGCTGCCTCACACACCAGTAGTCAATTTCACACACAGAGAGACAGGCAGAGAGAGAGAGATAGGGGGAGAGAGGTTTGTTAAGAAACTGCCTGTGTTTTTTCTGTCTGCTGTGCACTGTAATGCTAGCTGGATTCCCCTGTACATGAATGGAATTTAAAATAAACCCCACGAAATTGACTGAAAGTTACAATAGAGCAGCTAAATTAACTCTAACCTGTAGAGAACAATCCTCTAATCCCTAATTACAGCCGGCGTGCAGTATTTTCTGTACAGATTTGGAAAATATTGTGCTAATTATTTTTAGATATTGCCTAGGCCATTACAACAGCATGGCTCCATTGTAAAAGAGTCCAGGTCAGGGGCATGTCTATGGGTGGGCTGGGGTGGGTGTTGCCCACCAGGAGTTAAGCCTTGCACACCCAGAGGAATCATCTTCCCATCCAACCTTCCCAAAAAAAAAATCACTGTTGTAGCTATTTTTATGAGTGTTTATATATTTTGTGTCATAGATAATTTTGTTATTGCACATCTAAAATGCACTGCTTTCCTGTTGCCCGTTTTCAAGGTGTGGGTGTGCTTTATCAGAGCTCCTCCTTCACATTATTGCTAAACCAAGCACTTCTTCACACATGCAGAAAAGACATGGTGAAGTGAACTGCTAAACCAGTGTAGCTGCTCTCAGCAATCCAAGTAAAACAGTTAATGCCTTTGATAAGTTAATTCTTTTCTCTGGTTCTTATAAGTTATATCAGTAGTCTTGTTTAGTTCCACAGTTGAGTCTTCACGTTTTGCAAGCTGTGTATTTCTAAGTTACCAGATCACTTGGTAGCCACTGGTTTAGTGATTACCCATCTCCACGCAAGCTATAGCTGATTTGTTGCTATTCACTGGAGTTGGCTTATTGAGTAGGTGTAAATTATATTTACAGAAGGGGGCACGATTAGTTTTATTTAGATAGCTATCCATCCAGCATGGATAGGTGGTTCATTAAAAAGAGTGACCTTCAACCCCAGTGCATGCTGCCTCCACTGTCGAGCCCAGCACGTCTGCCAACACCGAGCAAAGTGATACACTGTTAGAAATAAAGGTTCTGTGCAGGTATATTTTTCATTCATCAATATACAAACAATTTAAATGTTGCCTCAAAGGTACAACAGTGGCTTTAAGGTCCAATCATGTACCTTAAATAAGTTAAATAAGTTTTTCCAGGTGAAAAGTATGTATTTGCATCTTTTCATAACCTAATGTTTTAAAACAGAACAATAAAATAAAAAGCCTGGAGGTGAGATGGGGTGTGTGTGGAGTCAGTACAACTTAGAAAATATAATTACAATGGATTATGGTACAGTTATGTTCCCTGACTAAAGGTACTGAGATGTACCAGAAAGTTTAGTGCCTTTTTTCTGAGAATGTACGGCAGCAAACTTCCATCCTCCACAAAATTCAGAAACACCATCCTCCAGCTCTGCCATGTCCGCTCCTGACTTAAATATAGCCTGTCCCGGCCAATTATATGTAGTTATCCCAGGTGCCGATTTGGACAAACTGCGAGAAGCTTAGTGCAGGATGATACCTTTCTCACATGATGCTTGCTTTTGCTTTGCCTGTTTCAAATTTGGTGTTTTCAATTCAGAACGAGAGGACATATTCACAACCGTGGACACAGTAATTGGAAGAGAGCATTTGAATGAGACTCTGTATTCCTCACATTAGAGCAATGTCTGAATGGCAGGAATATCAGCGTTGTGCGGAGATAGGTGGAAGTATCGTGCAACTACTGGGTCAAACCCAGACAGAAAAGAACAGGCACTATGTTTACGCAAAGTTGTTCAGTTTCTCACTGTAAATGAGCTAGCTCTCAGTGGGCACCATCAGGGGGATGAGGTGGGTTTTTTGATTACTTGCAGAAATTGCAAAAGGCATCGCTGAACACACTAAATACACAACAAATGCTGTTCAAAATAAAAAAAAGGAATTTGTATATGCTACAGACTGACATCCTAACTTGCCATATAGGGAAGTTAGGATGTCAGTCTGTAGCATATACAAATTATAATATAAATATTAAATATACATATATACATATACATATACAAATCAGTCTCAATACAACTGCATTGAGCTGCATTTTACTGTTCTAGTTCCCCCCTGTCCCCCCTTCACTAACCTATGTTATATGTGATGATTTGATCTTTTATTTAACATTATCTTAGACCTAAACGCGGCATTCAGCAAGCAGCCTGAGTGATTAATTGCATTCAGTAGGTAAACAGAACATCTCTTTATACTGTCTCCAATCTAGCTTACTCACCTTTGTCTTCTTTTACCTTTATTGATGTTTAACTTAGCTAGCTATCAGTTGCAATCTAGATGTTTTACAATAGACACAGAAGTAAACAAAAAAAACCCCCCACAAAATAGTAAAAAAATAAAAGCTTTATTGCATCTGGTAATCATAGTGAACCTAGACATTGTTCTATTCTAGGCAGAACTATAGTAGTTCATTATACGGATGTTCATCATACAGCCCTGCTGCCTGACCCTATGCATTCTGTTCTGTTGTAGCTACTAAAGATCCAAACTAAAATTTGTTCACAAGTTTTCCTCTCTAGTTCATACAAATGCTCATTGCTCATCATAAATTCTAAGTCAAAATTTTACAGAGTTGCATTACTTTTTTTCTTTTTCACAAGGTAATGGCCTTGGCACCCCTAAAAAATCGGATACTGTAATTGTATTCATTTTGCCCGCCCCCATTAAATTATGTCGTTGTTTACATACCCTACTTAGGAAAAGCAACATTGTTGTTGTTGCCCACCCAAATAATTCAAATGCCCACCCAAAGATCCTGGTAACACCTCTGGTCCAGGTGCTAAACTGGCCTGCCTGTAGTCCAGACCTGTCACCCACTGAGAACATTTGGGGCCTTATGAAACAAAAATTACAACAAAGGAAACCCCAAACTGTCAAGTAAATGAAATCCTGTTTCAAGCAAGAATGCGAAAACATTTCACTTTCAAAACTACAGCAACTGGTCTCTTCAGTTCCCAAACGCTTACAGAGTGTTGTTAAAAGAAGAAATGTTGGAACACAGTGATAAACATGCCCTTGTCCCAACTTTTTTTAAATGTGTTGTTGGCATCAAATTCAAAATGGGCATTTAAAAAAAAAGAAACTCTGTTTCATCATTTGATATGTTGTCTTTGTACTATTTTCAATTAAATATAGTTTAAATCATTTGCACATCATTGCATTATGTTTTTATTTACATTTTGCACAGTGTCTCCTTTTAGGAAAGAGGATCGTATTTTATACATTTGTATTTTATATATATATGAATGTATGTATGTATGTATGTGTGTGTATATATATATAGGTCAGGGCTCTGTGCGTGCCAGTCAAGTTCAGTGATGTCATGCTGGAACAGAAAAGGTTCTTCCCCAAACTGTTCCTACAAAGTTGGCAGCATACAAATGTCCAAAATGTCTTGGTATGCTAAAGCATTAGGATTTCCCTTCACAGGAACTAAGGGGCCTAGGCCAGCCCCTGAAAAACCCCATAGCATTATCCCTCCTCCACCAAACTTTACTGTTGGCACAATGTAGTCAGGCAGCTAGCATTATCCTGGCATTCGCCAAACCCAGACTTGTCTTTCAGACAGCCTGATAGGGAAGCATGATTCATCACTCCACAAAATATGTTTCCACCGCTCCGAAGTCCAGTGGCAGCATGCTTTATACCACTCTATCTGATGGTTAGCATTATGCTTGGTGATGTAAGGCTTGCATGCAGCTGCTCGGCCATGGAAGCCCATGTAATGAAGCTCCCAGTGCACAGTTTTTGTGCTAATGTTAATGACAGAGGAGGTTCGGAAGTCTGCATTTATTGAGTCAGCAGAGTATATAATACCATTCCTATAATACCACTTACATTTGATCGTGAAATGTCTAAGTGGGAAGAAATTTCGCAAACTGACTTTTTGCAAAAGTCGCATCTTATGACAGTACCACATTCAAATTCAGTGTGCTCTTTAGAATGACCCATTCTTTGATAAATGTTTGTAAAGGCAGACTGCATGGCTAGATACTTTATTTTATACACCTGTGACAGTGGGACTGAATGAAACACCTGAATTTAATGATTAGTAGTATTATGCCAATACTTTTGTCTGTATAGTGTATACATGTATGGGTCAAATAAGGTGTTTATTAAAAAGGACATAATGTGCATTTGTATACCTGCATATATGTATCCATTTATATCTATGTGCACATTGTTAAATATGGTTGGTGTTATCAAAGCCTTTAATTGCCTATTTCAGTTATTAAAACTCTACCAGTCTGGGTGCACCATTTGACTTTGTGCCACCTGACCTCTCAGACTAATTTCTTATTAAACAGGCATCTTATATTATAGAAGATAACTACTTACAACGCCTTTTTTGATGTGTGTGGTTCTGTGTGTGTATGTGTGTGTATACATGTATGTGCATGTGTGTGCACGTGTTTGTGAGCAGGCTAGCGATTATGTGGAGCGGTTGTGTATGTTTGAATAACTAAGAGAACTGAGTCTAGTGCATGGGACAGGTTGAATTAATTGGGTTTGGGAGGTTACCATTGTAGGAAGTTTTTAATCAAGGCTGTTCCATTGATATATAATCTATGAGTAAGTTATTCCAGTGAGTGATGTTGGTAGTCCTCCTTGATTTTTTTTTTTACTGTTTTTCATTACTGACAGACTTTTTTAATGTGTGATTCTTTCTCCCTGTGTGTGGCAGGAATTGTGTCCAAATCATTTGAGTGCCGACTGAAGGGTCAGGGGGCATCATATGTTGAGACTGAATCTGCGTTTGCACCGGATGAAGGGCGGCTGGGCTCGGAGGCACTGCAGCAAGTAATCATCATCCAAGGCTATGGTGAAGCAGGAGCTATGGAGCAGGAGCTGGAGGAGTCGGCTGCTGCCACACTGCACACGCTCGCCATGACACACACACACACACAGCTGCAGGTGGCCCAGGTGCTGCACATCACCGAAGACGGACAGGTCATACCCTGCCACAAGGTGGCGCCATCCGGGACCCCTCTGCCTGAGGGAGCGACACAGTACCTGCTGGTGGAGGGCCAGGAAGAGGGCCAGAGCAGCCCAGAGCAGGCTGGGGTCAGCCAGGTGCTGTCTGAATCCTCCACTGCACTGGACGCCCTGCTGTGTGCAGTGTCAGAGATTGGCCAGCAGGGCAGCACCGGAGAGACAGAAATCATCACCTCAGAGCAAGAGGGCCATGCCCAGGGTGAGGGGCATGAGGAAGTACAGGTGTATGGGGAGGTTGTAGAAGGTGTCGAAGGTGAGGGAGCAGAGTCAGTAGACGTTGTCACGCAAGTGGTTGGTCATGGCGACCAGGACACACCTGAAGGGGTGGTGCAGGAAGTGCTGCAGTTTGCCGCCAGCCAGTTGATGATGAAGGAGGGGCTTACACAGGTAATTGTAAACGATGAGGGGACGCATTATATTGTAACAGAGCTGGATGACTCCACCCTGCAAGTAGAGGGCGCTGTGTATGCTCAGAGTGAAGGGGTGGAGTCTGGGGAAACCAACCAACCAAATGAGGGCACAGTAACCTATTCACACATCAGCCTTAACCAAGCTGCTCAGGAATGAAGGGGTGGGTCCCAAAGAGCTTGTACCCCCCACCTTTTTCTCTGAGTCCATTTGGCTCCACACACTAACTCAGGAGCTGGAGAAGGCTGGTTTGGGCACTGATGATGGATGATCAACAACCTCCTGCTGCCATTGAAAAGCTGTAGTAAATCCTTTTCAAGTCTACTGATTTTTTCTCCTTATTACAAGCTAAATCTTTTTAAGAGGCAATGTTGTAGCATCATGATCAGAGATCCCTTCATGGAATAATTAATTTTTTTCATAAATAAAATGTCACACCAAATTGTTCATGACAGCTCAATGGAAGGTACATTATCATTTAGCTAAAAGTTGTCCAAAAAAGCCATGTTGTATTTTGTTTTTTATTTTTTTTCTTAACACAGAGTGTTCTACAAGAAAAAAAATGCATTTCAGACTTCATCGCAATGTTTGTTTTGTTTTTGAATATTTCAGTAAGCTTCTTTTTTTACATTTGTTTAGATGGGAATTTTCTTGCTTTGTTTGGTTCATTTTGCATGTTGAAGGATTTGACAATGTCAGGTTGTGAGCAAATGGATGGTCAGTGTTCAGCAGCAGACACTCAAAATCACACTGAAACTCATCACTGCTACGCTTCCCTTACAATGGTTTTGAATTAATTTTAAGCTCATTAACTGATTAATGTAATTCTTTTGCAGGAAATAAGATGTTTTTTCTGGCTGTCATCATCCATTTTTATTTATCCGTGCTCTGCCCACAAAGGCATTCTTTCATAGCTACTGTAGCACACAGAGATTTGCAATAGTTGAAATGGATAATTAAATATAATAGTTCTGTAAAACTTGTCGAAGAACACATTTTAGGCAGATCATTGATAGTATAATGAAGTGGCTGTTTGGATTGTTTGCTGACATCTCTCCCATGTTGTAAATGATTCTTGTTGTTTTCTATATTATGCTGACGGTTGTAGGTCTGGGAAGTTTTAATTCAGACCAGACAGTTTCTTTTTACATTCTGCTTATAAAAACCCTTACTTAATACTACTATATTTTCCTGTGTTGATTCTTGTCTAAATATAAATCTCACTCCACTTCAGTGCTGATTTCTCTGAAATTAATTCTGAACACCTTCAGCTCAATTACATCAAAATTACACTGAAAAAACTTGTTTCTGAAATTTTCCACTGTGATACGTTTTGAGGGATCCAATATGAATAGCAGAAATCAGTAACAGAAACATGTTTAATCGATCAAAAATAAAAAGAATAACAAAATGCGTAAATAAATACATGTACTTCTGTGCATGTCTGTGTGAGTTGTTTAATTAGGTTTAGATTTAAGAGTCATTAGGGTGTATTAGTTTAGGGTTATTATTATAATTATTATTAGTATTATTATTATTATTATTTTTTATCTTTTATTATTATTACTGCATGAACTACGAAATACGGAAAAATTTGAGTGGACAAAATAAACCTTATCGAAATATATATTACTTTCAATTAGTGGTATAATGATACACACATTTTATGATACAGTGCATATTGCCATATTTGAGTGATTGCAAGAAATGCTAATGTAACTTGCCCATTTATTTATTTTCCTAAATGTTCTGGCTAAAACAAGTGTGAGGAGGGAATTTCTAACTTGGCTTAATCACTCCCAGCAAACTGCAGAATCTAGGAATCTCCACAACAAACTAGAGGTGCAAATTGGAAGCTATAAACATCCCTGTGGAGTTAAGTGTTTTACTCGTTCAGAATCGACACATGGCGGCTGCTTGATTCGTGTGGAAAAGTAACTGCTGCAACTCATGTTTTCTTCTCACTCCTGTAACTGAGATATTTGGGTGATGTATTCAGAAATGAGTTAGAATATCTGGGGTATTATCAAAGGTATCTGACACGCACACAGTGTCAGCACACTATCACTATTCTGTCTACCACTCTTTGCCAAGCATTACTGCACACAGCATGGACACCAAACTGTTCCCAAAGAGGAGATAAATATGAGGATACCTTTTCTTCCAGCTAAAGTTTGCTCTCTCCACACACCATTTCAAACAGCTTAGCTCATGAAACATCCAAGGTTGACAAAGCTGAAAGTAGCTTCTTATTGAAATTTTCCTCTGATGCTTCAGAGCGTAACTGCTGCACCATTGAAGGTGAAAGGGAAAAAGTGAAAAGAAGCTGGCAAATAAGAAGCTAACTTGAGCTTCATCTTTTAAGAATATCATGCGTTGTGTTAAAACTATACAAATCATCCCCAGGATTGCACACTTTATAGCATGAAATCTGACTGTATTTGATTCACAGCATGTATTGTCTCAACTCCATATAGAAAAAAATATTAACATGTGTATTCTGACACCATACTTTCAATACTACAATGACAGTTATAATAATGATTTTTATCAGAGTCAACACCGTTTCCAGTTTTCATCACCAACATCCAATGAGAGTGTTATTATTTCCGGGATAATTATACTTAATTTCTAAGTGCAATAATTTCACAGAATCTCAATTGGTTAAAGCGCTAAAAGGAGGAGAAATCAGGCTAAAACTGAATAATATAAACAAACAATGAACGGTGTTAGCGGAGTAGTGTAGAGGACAAAACAGCACAAAAAAGCACAATAAAACGTGTGGAAGAGCCATCACTCAGTGTTTGGTCACCAACAGGTCAGACTGAAAACTGTTCTTTTTACCCTACCATCTCCACCTTCACGCTCAGTGCAGCAAAGAATTCAATTTCAGACCTAAAGCAGCTGCAAGACTTCAAACTGGCACACATAAGAGATGGAAAAGTGTGTGTGTGTGCATGGGGTTATCCCTCGAGAAAGTGTAAATGATAGAGTGATGGTGCACTTAAAGGAAAAAGCTCTTCTCCAAAAAATTACTTCTTTGATTATTTCACCCATTTCAGTCTGCAATATTAATTTTGCTTTTATTTCACTTCATCTATTTTTGGGAAGGCTGTGCTTTACTCTACCAGCTTCATATATGCCATTTGGTATATAAAAAACTTTGTCATTATTTTAGACTAAGTTTACAAGGAGCACCATGTTGTTTAATGCAGATCCAGCTCCTCTATAGCCAGATTTATTTTAAAATGTTTTAAATGTTTATTTGGATAAAGTCACTTATGAAAGTAAAAATCCAAGAAGAATCATAATAAGGGATGACTTAAAACTGACCAAAAATATATCACATTAGTCCAACTTTACTGACCCTGTTTGACTCAAAACATATGAGAATATTTACATACACAGCCTCAAAAAACCCTCTACATGATTTAAAGAAAATTGTCTTCTTACATTTGGAATATCATATAATGTTAATCAGTCGATGTTCATTATGTCTCTGTAAAAAAAAACAA
This sequence comes from Colossoma macropomum, assembly GCF_904425465.1. Taxonomy (NCBI): domain Eukaryota; kingdom Metazoa; phylum Chordata; class Actinopteri; order Characiformes; family Serrasalmidae; genus Colossoma; species Colossoma macropomum. Next base: position 13,857,573 of record NW_023494807.1, on the reverse strand, counting down.
AGTTCATAAAATTAGCTTTGACATCTAAATGGCCTTTTGTGTTGTTCATTGTGCTCAAGCATTTGGATTTTACCTTAATTTTCTTAAGAAGAATGTAAAGAATATACAGAGGATGCATATATATGAATGTATGGTGCCAATGCTATAAATCATCTTTTCTATCTTTGGTTATATAGTGTTCTCTTTTTTCATGTGAATACTAATTTTTTGTGTTCTACTTTAGGTTAACATAAAGAACCAACAATGCCTGAGCTGTGAGTAAGTATACAGGTCACTGGGCAAAATCGACCATGGGATTTACAAAAGAACAGCAAGCAGTTTAAATTCTTAAGGAAAAAAAAAATCTTTACTAACCAGGCTGTAGCCTGACAAAACCCCATTGTAGCCAGGCAGATTTATCTGAATCTGACTATAGCTCGACAAAATTCTGAAACTGACTGCAACCTGACTGCGACCCGACAAAATTATTCTTTCTAAACCCAAGTGCACCATGACGCATTTCTGCTTGAACCTGACTGTAGCTAGACAAAATTGTCCCAGCTTTTGAGCAGCGCTATAAAATTCTGTCTGAATCTAACCGTGGCTCTACAAAATTCTGTCCCAACCTAACTGTAGCCTAACAAATTTCTGTATAAACCTAACCATGGCCTGACAAAAACCTGTGAAAACCCAAATGTAGCTGAACCTGACCATGGCCTGATGAAATTACTGTCAGGACTGTAGGAAGACAAAAACTCTGAATCCAAGCATAGCCTGAAAATTCTGTCTGATCCTGACTGCAGCTTGACAAAATTCTGGGTAAACCCAAATGTAGGCTGGCAAAATTCTGTCCCAGACCATATATAGTCTGGCAAACTTCTTTCTGAACTGACTGTAGCCAGTGAATTTCTGTCTGAACCTGACTGGTAGCCTAGCAATTTTTTTTTTCCCAACCTGACTGTACCCCAACACAATTCTGTCTCGACCTTACTGTGGCCCTACAAAATTTCTGTCTGGACCCAACTGCAGTCTGACAAGATTGTGTCCAAACCCAGCTGTAGCTCTACCCTACTGTATCCTGACAGAATTCTCTCAGCTTAACTGTACCTTGACAAAATTCTGTCTTAACCCCACTGGAGCCCAACAAAATTCTGTCTGAACCCAAATGTAGCCTGACAAAATTCTGCCTGAACCTGACTGTAACCAGACAAAAATCTCAGCCTGACTTTAACCCAACACAATTGCCTGAACCTGATTATGCCCAAAGTTCATACGCATTTCCCAGTCTGACAGAATTCTTACTGAACCTGACTGTAGGCCAAATAATTCACTTTGAACACATCCGTAAGCCAACATATTTCTATCTGAACCTGACATGATGAGATTAGTCAGGTCTTGTCAGGTATAAGTTATACCGAGGGCTGTAGAGACCATACAAACAGAATCACATTGTCCATCTGTCTCTCTCTCTCACATGCACACATACGCAGTGGACACACTGATCCCTCTCTGCTGCTTCCCTCTAAGGCACCCGGCCATGGCTCAGAGCTCAGATCAGAGAGGCCAAAAAACACCCCGGGAATTCCTCACACACACACATACACACATCCTTGAAGGATGATGGCGGTGTCTCTGCGGGTGTGTAAAGTGTGAATAAGCTGTCAGTGTGTGTATTGTTGAGGCTGAGCTGGAGCGACAATGGCAAAGTGTCAAACTCCCAGAGTTACCCACAATCCTCTGCAGAAAAACACACCAGCAGCATCTGCACAGCTATAGACAGATAGTTACAGAAGGAGGGGAGTGTGAAAAAAAAGAAAAGAGGATGAGACAGATGGATGACAGGAAGAAAAAAAAAAGAATGGGAAAAAAAGAAAGAAATAACGCAAAGGAGAGATGAAAGAAGCAGAGAATGGTTCCCACTGAGGCACTGCATGTGTTCGGCAGGTTAAAAGGAAAAAGAAAAGAAAAGCACATACAACGATAAGCTTTTAGCAAATATCTAACAGGGAATAGAGGACACAATTAAAACAGAAGTTTTTAACTTCATTAATATCTTCATCTCACATTTATCAAAATAATTAAGCATAAGATAGTGATGAATAATGATAAATAAGGAACATGTAAATTAAATCTCTCTTGGCTGAAGTATGATTAAACCCTTTGTATAATGTAGTTTACTCTTATGGTATATTTTATTTTACGTGATGTGCTGTTTGTATGAAAAGGTTTGCTGGATAAGCGGTTTCAACAGGAGAAATAGACCATTTTTATTACTGATTGGGTGATGAGCTACATGCCACTGTCCTTTTGGTGAGAGTTACAAAAACTATATAGTGTCATTGCTGTCAATACATATATTGCCAAAAAAAATCTTAGATTTTTATTAGGGCTGTCAAAAAAATAAATAAATCAATCATGGTTAACCTCATTTATTTATGTAGTTAATCGTGGCCAACTGCATTTGTCGTATTTGCGTAAATATGACTATAAAGAAACAATTTTTTTCATTTAAAAAGCAGTTCATTTTGTTGTAGCCATGAGCCGACAAAGTAAGCTTCACTCTTACTCTCATTCATGAAGCTTGGGGATTCTTATGAAAATGGAAGCTTTTGAGGGGAACTATAGCTTTCCACTTTGCTATTGCTTTTGTTACTTTGCTCCTATAGGTGACATGTGAGCACTATCCAGGGTAGCCTGCTGAAGGTGCTAAAGCTGTATTTGAATGCAAGGGTTATCATAGCAAGTAGGGATCTGCGACTAATATTTATATTTAAGTATAGCAAAAGTTTATGAATGGATATTCAGTTGACCGCAAGTGGTGAACATATGATGTATGGCTATAGTTGACAGCCCTATGTTTTGTTTGTGTCATAACCTACTTTTTGAGCATGAAAACACATGAACAGGAGTTTACTTCACACATCAGTGACCTTTTATTACTACTCTAATTAAACCAATTAATTAACATCACTTGCAAATCCAAATTCTGCACTGAATTTGCTCATACTCTCTCTCTCGCTTGGAGTGTGTCCAACAATGAAAGGCAGCATGGCACTTCTTTAACATAATGATTAAAAAATAGCTCCACAGGCAGTGTTAATACATTTTACCAAACTGAATGTAGTTATCATAATTACTCTGGCACCATATTATAATGAGTTAAAGGGTTAAAGCCAACGTCTCTGAATCTATCACCAGTGAGACTTTATGTTTGATAGGGTTAAATAAACTCCACACTCAGTAGCTTACAAGTGAAAAGTATAAATAAATTTGATAACAGTGGGACAGCTTATGAGCTTAAAAAATATTAGATGTCAACCCAGCTAGCTACTTCTTACAGTCTTGCACTAGTGGTTCAAGTCACAAACTCATTTTTGGAAAAGCATGATTTTTGTAGCTTATATAGCAGACAGCTCACCAAATTATTTAAACATGTAACAAGCACACATGCACTCAAAAAAGAAATCACATCAATAGTTTTCTAAGTAGATGATCCACTGTAAAGAAGCTGCATCCTGCTAAACATAAAAAATGCAGATCAAAGCACTCAGCCAAAATTACGAATGCAATATGGAGAAAGAAACACAAAAAACAGTCTCCAGATCAACCGACGCTCACAACTTGAAACAGGAATAATGGAACAAAAATGGAAAAGGAACAAAAATGATCCCGCAACTGGAATTCCTACTTAGAAAGTCAATAATGTATCCTCAACTTGAATTTAGCATATGATGTCACATCAACAAAGCTACTTACACCAAAGGTAAGTACTTTTAAATGATGTAATATTTGCTTTAGATCAATTAATATACACAGTAGTTGGTTAAATCTATTTGAACTTAAAGTCTGCTGTTTGGAGAAGGGAAACGCATCATGAACTTTAAAGGTATCACTTATACCTTATATATCATTAACATCAGTTAGCTATTTTGTTGTTGCAATTAATATTTGCTTTTAAAGAGGTGTCCCTGTTTTTACCCTACTTGTAGCTCGAACATATAGAGGTCAAAAATAGCATAATTTCAAGCATTAGACCATAATTCTAATGCAGCATCCAGACCGATGCAGACCGAGCTGAACCCCCCTGCACAACTGTTCTCTTGCTTTGGCATTTTTACATTTTGGCCAAAGTAGAACATCTGCTGTCCAAACATGCTTTTTGAAATAAATCTATGCACTGATTTGTTTTGCCATGCTAATATTATCCACAGCTAACTATTCAGAGCATAAAATTTGGGTTGGGAGTTGATCTCAAAAAGAATTTCAGATTTCAGGCATTTGGGACTCGAGACTCAAGTCCTTTGTTCAAAGATTCCACAGAGTGATGCTGAAGTTTGCCTGCACCTACGCACATGTGATATTTTGCTGTCACTGTCAAGACAGCCTGTCTGAAAAATGCATTCATCCACAACATCAAAAGATTTGCTGTATTTTTCCTTTAAAAATCAAAGAAAAATGTAAACTTTGTAACAAAACATGGCTTACAATCGATGTGATTGTATATCTATGGTGAAAATAAAAGCATCACAGAAATATTCAGCATTGCTCGTCATGCAGTAACAGCCATCTACACTCAAGTGACAGATGTTGATGCTTTTTCGAGCCGAATGTCTTTAGAATCATGTGCAAAACATACTTGTTTTTTATGTTTTTTCAATCATAACCTGAAAACTCAACTGTAAAAATAAAAGCTTCATATAAACATTCTTGTTGGCTAGACATAATCAAGACGTCATTGCTTTCCCAGTAATATATCTGCTTCTGTTTACACAGGAGCTCTCCTGGTAATTTCACAGGAATTGCTCTAGATCTTGTGCAGGTCAATCTTACCAGTATTCTGAATTCGACTTTCATTTGCACTTAATCCCTCTCGTTTAATCACCATTAAATTCTAGCTTGAAAGGGGTTTATGTTTTGATTTTTGGTGGGAAAGTTTTGGAATCGACTTCACTGGTTCATATCATATTGATTCAGAATCTAAGTCAACTCCAGAAATTCTGGAACTTAAAACTCTACATAAAAGAAGCCGAGGGAAAATGTATTTTTTTGTTGATGGTGTTGAGTTTTATTCACTCACTTTATTTACTCACTCTGACCTCTAAAGGGGTCATAATTTTGAAAAAGAAAAGCAACCAGAATCTGATTTATTCAATTTATAAATAGAGACTTTACTGTAACAAAATAATTTCTCTTTGACTGGGAAAAATAATTTATTGTCAGATAATTGTTTCAGCCCCAGAACATACAGACACATGAAAGGCAGTAATTATTATGTGTGTGTGTGTGTGTGTGTGTGTATGTGTGTGTGTGTATGAGAGAGAGACAGAGAGAGAGTAGGAGAGATAGGTAAAGAGAAATAATAATTTTCTCAGTGTTTTTTTTTTCCTCTGTGTGAATTAGGCATCATTACTGTGATACTAATTGTCATGTTTGATATGCTAACTGTCTTGTTAATTTGTAGATGTCATGCTCCTGGATAATGCTCCATGTCGAGACATTATAATTAGCTGCCTGAGCTCCACTGTGACTGAGTACTGTGTCCATGTCACTACATTGCCGTGTTAACAATTAGTGTCCATAATCAACTGCTTAAATCTGTTAGCTGAGTCAGGAGTGAACAGATCACACTCTGGAGATTTTATACAGCTTAAATGTGTAAATATACACCTCCTGGCAACTTTAGTGGAAAACCCTTACCTGTAGCACCTCACTGGTGTACAGTTAGACACTGTAGCCCACCCTCCAGCCCTTCATCAGTGGTAAATGTCTGACTAGAGAGCTGCTCTTGGCTGGGTGTTCTTGAGCAGTGAACTATGCTTAACATAGCCATTTACTGTGCACCTGATAACAGCACTGCTGTGTCTGATCCACTCATACCAGCGCATAACAGACAAACACGCCACCACCACTTCAGTGCTGAGAATGAATCCACCACCCAAATAATGCCTGTTCTGTAGTGCTGCTGTGAGGGATCTGTTTGAACCTACTTGATGATTTAAATTATTATTTTAAAAATAATACTAAATTTACTTCAATTAAAAGTTTCTCTCATATTTTTAATGTGTGAGTTAATAAACCACAGACATTTGTATGACCTTTTTCACCTTCATCTTTAACAAGGGTGCCCATAATCATGTAGCTCGCTGTATACACACACACATGCACACACAGATATATATATACCATGCTCATGAAGTTTCCTGAGTAAAACTTCATCAGCTCTTATACATCCACTGACCAGAAGCTGAACTCCTATAAGTGAACCTCATTTTTAATGCCTGCTGAAATAACTGACAGTACGTGTGTGACTGAAGTGCCCTTGAACAAGGCTCACTGCCTCCTAGTGTGTGCGTGCTCACTAGCGTGTACGTGGTCATTCACTGCATGGATGGGTTAAATCCAGAGGTGAAATGTCCCCATTCTGGGACTGATAAGGGTCACTTAATCTAAAAAAAAGCTCTTATTCTTACACTCAGCCAAACGCTTAAAATATAGCAACTTTTCCTTCAAACCATGAACAACAGGAGCAAAAAAAAAAAACACTCAGTTATCATATGGCACTCTTTATTACACACTTTAAAAAAATGTTTTAGCAAAAAACACATTCTCCTGCCAAATGTAGTCAATCAGCTGAGACATGCTTGGCGTCCAAAGTTTGATTCTGTAGTTTTGTACTGAAACTTTGAGGCTAATGTTGGATTGTTTCCATGGCAATCACGATGGTCAAGCAGCCACACACAGGTCTAAGAACACTATCACCATGCACAATGCCAAGCATCAATATCACCAATGGATTCTGGAGCAGTGGACTCTTTGGAGTGATGAATCATGCTGCACCATCTGGCTGGGAATCTGGATTTGCCAGAGGCCAAGAGAACGCTACCTGCCCAAATGCAAAGTGCCAACTGTAAAGTTTGGTGGAGGAAGAATAATAGTATGAGTGTGTTTTTCATGGTTTGGGCTCTTTCCAGTGAACCTTAAATCTTAATACTACTGCATACAATGACATACAATAAAAAAGACATGACTGGCCTGCACAGAACCATGACCTCAACCCTTTCCGACATCTTTGGGTGAACTGGAACATCAACTATCAGCCAAGCCTTATTATGCAATATCAGAGCCCAACCTGACAAATGTTTCTGTGGTTGAATGGAAGCGAATCCCTGTAGCCATGTTCCAAAATCTAGTGTAAAACCTTTTTGGGCTCTGATTTTGCATAATAAGGCTTGGCTGATAGTTGATGTTCCAATTCACCCAAAGGTGCTGGAAAGGGTTGAGGTCATGGTTCTGTGACAGTGAAGGGCATTGTAGCAAAAAAGGGGGGCTAACTCCATATACAGTTTACCTAAAAATTTCAAAGACCATGTAGATGTAGATACTTTTTGACTTTAACTCAAATACATTCTTCCACATTCTTCAACAGATGAAAATTAGAAAGTTTCGTAGAGATACTTTGGACTATAAAGAGAAAAGAGTATATCCATAGTTACATCAGAAATATACTCCAAGTGGATCTCAACAGAAAGTCAGTTTTGTGGATGAAGCCTTCTATGCTTCAGCATCAAGAGGTGAGAGTGATATAGATTTGGTGGGAGAACAGTTGAGTGATACTGACATTCAAACAGCAGTGTGCAAATATCCCCATCACTGAAGAGGACACGCCATGGTGGACCTGGCAGCTCTAGGAGGGGAATGACAGTTTACGAAGAAGAAGAAAGGGGCTCATCAAAGGACAATTTAATATTCAATCTCTCTTGTCAGGATCTACATGAAAGTCAAGTAGGCCTTTTGAATAAAGGCCCAAGTTTTGTTCATTCCTGCACATAGTACTGATCCATTCATTACTAAGGTTGAACTTTTTTAAATTCTTTAGATCTCTGAGATTAAAATGTTATTATAATATTCAGAGAATATATAAATTTATTCAGTCGTGAGAAATTTAAGCCTAAGATTACTTTCTGTCCTGTAGTTTCAAATCCTTCCACTGAAACCTATTGTAAAGTGGTAGAAGGAATGTCAATTTGCTGTTTACTAACCCTTTTCAAAATGAAAAACAAACTCTTTCTAGACTATGTTAAGACAAAGACGTGGTCATAAAATCTGGTGGTGGTTTGGTAATCATGCCTAAAACATTATATAACCAAGAAGCGCTTTGCCATTTACAGAATGCAACCTTTTACAAAATTTTACCATCTGACCCTACAAAACAATTTCAAAAAGAAACAGAAGCATTCCTCAGAAATGAACATTCTTAATCTAATCAAAGATTTGCAATATCTGTTTATTAGCTCTGTATAGACTGTATTTTATGTTTTGCCTAAAATGCATAAATATTTAGTCAGTCTTTCTGGCCATCCCATTGTGGCAGATAAGAATAGTTTGACTATCCTCAGTAGACAAGATTGAGTCTAATGTCACCTCGGCTACTATGGACGTTACTTCTTCATACATATATTTATCCTAACATCCCTCACAGGGAGGGTCTTTTGGCTCTTAAACATTTTGGTAACACTTTACAATACTGTATTATAGTTTATAAGTTTATAAATAGCAGACAGTACTAAGCAGAAAATAAGTAGTGCCACATTGACACTAAGTAACTATTATTAACTACCAAGCACTACTAGTTTATTACTCAGTAGGTAATAGTGAACTAATGATTAGGGTAGTTCGTTATTAACTAAACAATAACTACTGAGTCTCATTGAGAACTAATTGGTAAATGTGGCTTCTTAGAATAACTACTCATAAATTACTGATCTATTCCACATTATTTGCTCAATAATTGAGTCTTACAAGGTTCCTGGTGAACTGATGCAGCGTACTCCAACACTTCTAGAAGTATTGGAATATAGTACATAGTGTGCAGTCTCTACGATATAAAATTTAAATTCAATTAAATAAATATGAACATGATTAAATATAAAATCATGTTATCTATTAATATTTAAAGGATAAGAATAGAATCCTCAGAGAAGGTGAAAGGTACCACAACACACTGTACTGACTGGTGTCCCTCATTTGCTTGTTTTGATCAGAAACCTTAAAAGGCTAATGCACATCTTCATATTTGGTAGACAGAACCAATTTACACATCAGCCTACAAATGAGACAACCCTCTATTCAGTAGACCAGTCTGCTTACCTCTCATCTTAAGACTAGAAACACCATTTTGTCTGTAGGAACATGTGTGTTAGTGTTGTTTCTTCTGAACAGTAGTTATCCTTCAATATACTTCAACCGAAGAGAGGGCTTACAGAGATATATGGTTGTATATGTGTTCTACCTTCAAATTCACTTGGCTCTAAATATTGCCAAGTAATTATGTAATTACTGTCTGTTAGATAATAAATGAGGTGTTGTCCTTTGGTAGGAGTTTCTGGAATGTTATTTTCTGAAATAACATTATAAAATGAAACACATGGTAACTCATTACTAGTGGTTTTACTGTGTTACTGTGTCACAAGGTGTTACTGTGCTATTCATCAGGAGTTAATAATGATCAGGAACAAAATAAATTAAAACACATGGTAATTTGTAGTTAATTAATTAAGTGTTACTGTGTTCTTCATTATGAGTTAATAATAATACAGAAAAGTATTATACAGTGAAACACATGGTAACTCCTTACTAATGAACTAGGAGTTAATGATGATCAGGAACAGTATAATAAAGTGAAACACATGGTAACTTATTACTACAGAACTAGGAGTTAATGATGATCAGGAACGGTATTGTGAAAGTGAAACACACTCACTTTATAGTAACTCATTACTAATGAACTAGGAGATAATGATGATCAGATATAGAGATGTCAGCTAACTTTTGAATTGTGCCAGACTTGTTCTTCTAGGTCATGAGTGTGGTAACCAGTTTTGCCAGCACACTAGCTGTTTTTTGTACTATGCTATTGTGATTTAGCTGAAGAAAGTGCTAGCCTAGGTAATGCTACTGTTATTCAGACAATGTCTTTCAATGGTTGACCCAACTATAATTAGGGTTGTACTGGAAACACTCTCCAAAAAAGTATTCAGTAATGAATTCTGTTACAATACATTAAAAAGTTTACTTATTCAGAATGTATATTTAATATACAATTCTATTACATCTTGGTAAAGCACATGCTAAAACTTTTTTAAATTTAATTCACACTGTTCCTTGCTGTTAGTGTTTGGCAGTTTTTTTAAGTAATTATTGTTTTGATACATTTCAATAAAAATGCTTATCACATAAATGAAATTCTCAACGTATCTCTGAGCAGATTATTAGTTTCATCATCTCAAAGAAGCTCAGTAATGCTGAGATCAATAACTTGCCACAAGGGTTTATCAGTCTACTCAGACTCAAGCAAGAACTTAAGAACTTGTGAAGAAGCCATTAATTGGTCCTCTTTAGAATTAATCAAATTAGCATATTTGCTGCATACCATAGTTAATAAACAAGCATTGATGTTATTTCAAAGAACAGTTTTATTACTCAGTGGGTAAGTACTCTAAAAGTATTCTCCTAAAATGTAAAAAATAACTCTTTTCTAAATATGCTTTCCCAATACTTGAATTACATTACATCCCAACCCTGCCCATAATTATATTATGATGACTAGAAATTATAACCCAGAACCCAGAAGAAAAGCAGAGAGGGCAAGCAGGGCTAAAGGTCACTAGCACTGCTCTTTAATGAAACCAGCTGTGGAAAATGTCAGAAAGAAAAGAAAAACAAATAACAGCTCGCATTTTCTTTAAAAGTCTGAAATTATCATTTTAGTGTGTAGTGTATGAGTGTACAGTGCTGAAGTAAGTATGTTTGTGCTAACGTTAATCCTGCGGCAATATTACAGCAGCCGGACTGTGCAGCACTTTAGTCTCTAAAGACTAATTACGATCTCTCACACAGCTTCCTGCTTTAGCAATTAATCAGGCTGGAATGTGTATTTTTCCGCAGTGAAGAAAGTGGCTGTGAGTGTGTATGTGTGTGGTGCAGGTAGAGGAGGTGATTAAAGTCTGGTGGCGAAAGGCGTCTCTTCTCCTTTTGGGACTGCTACTCTAAATGGGTTTAAAATTAGATAATAAGATAATAAGAACCAAACCAACTGACTGAGTCTGGCTGCATTAGTGACAAGTATGTTTGAATGGTGATAGCTCTGTTAGTGTGTGTGTGTGTGTGTGTGTGTGTGTGTGTGTTTGTGTGTAATCAGACAGGGTTGCCTTTAACCACCAGCCTCAATACATCAATACTTTAATTTCACAGCCAAATAATTATCAACAACCCAAAGAGCTTCAAAGGTCTCATTTCACTCTCCATATACGCTTTCTCAATTTATTTCTTCTTATCCCTTTGGAGATTTTAAAGGGTATTCACTCTGAATTAATTTAGTATAGTACATCAACTCAGATTTCTTAGCAGTGGTGGTAATATACTGTTAATGTTAATGTTAATGTTATAATGTTGATAATGGTAAAGCCAGTGGCGAATCATGACTATTAGATAGACATATAGATAAGTAGATGGATAGATAGATTGCATATTTACATGGCATGAGACTTGTTGTATTTACATGATAGCACGCTCTAAGTGGTATGAGGTAGTCTAAAAGCACAATGAGTATAGACATAACTAACTCGGAGTTGCATCAATATTACAGTGTAAAGTGCTTAGTGAAAGTACCATTTCAGTAGCAGTTATGATATATTGCACAGTGTGTATTAATCAGAGTGGAGATACAGTGATGAGGTTCAGCACAGTTCAGACAGCAGGAGATCAGTACCATCTCTGCAGTAAGGAGACTTGTTGTAGAGCCTTATAGCAGTGGGTAAGAAAGATCTCACATGGCGCTCTTTAACACAGCGCAGCTGTAACACTGAATGTGCTTCTGTTTATCCAGTGTAGCATGCAGGGGGTGTGAGGTGTTATCCAAGATGGCTAACAGCTTGTTGAGCATCCTCTGTTCTGCCACAACCTCCAAAGAGTCCAGCTTGACTCCTACAAAAGAGCCAGCCTTCCTAATTAGTTTGTTTATTTTGTTCAGAGCACTTTTGTTAATGCTGCTGCCCCAGCACACAACAGTATAGAATAAAGCACTCACTACAACAGACTGGTTGAATGTCCAAAGGAGCTTTGTGCACACACCGAAAGACCTCAGTTTCCTCAGGAAATAGAGAAGGCTTTGGCCTCTCTTGTACACTGTGAGAGTGTTACAGTTCAGCTCCAGAAGTCCTAAGCAATGAGAGAGCTTGCTTGGCTGTGTCTACATAGATACTAGAAAGAAAAAATCTGATTGGACAAATATCCATTGGGCATTTCAAGAATTTGTTTCCAATCAAAACAGAAAACATAAAAATGAAATGAGTAATAGTACAATACTTTTTTAAATACAATAAGTGTGATGATTCTAATAATTAAAAATAAACTAACATGTACAGACATTTATTTTTTTATTTCACAGAAATCATCATCATAAAATAGAAGGCCCCTAAGAATTCCCCTCTGGATAAAACAGAAGTAAAAGGTTTCTATGGGTAGGCTAAAGGTTTAAATCACAAAGGGAAGACCACTGCGGTGGACAATTCTAACTAGGTTAGTTTTTCTAGAATAGTGCATTTCAAATCAAACCATTCTGAATGAATTTGTTTATGTCTTAATGATTTAATTATGCAGAAAATATGCAAAAATATTTGTCACACATTCGGCAAGAGGTCAAAGGAAAACGGACTCCATCTCCCAGAATCCCTTGGGAGATCACGTCACGGCACAACGTCTTTCAGAGATGGAGGAAGACACGGACTCCATTACCCAGAGTTCTAGGGAAACTCACGTGATCACTGACTCTCAGACGCGCTCCTATCAGAGATCTAGTTCCCCTGAATACTAATGTGTAGCACCTGTGTAGGATGTCATATGACTCATGTTGTTTAGTTTAAAAGCCCGGGCTTTAGGTAGGCAAGTTGCAAAGTATTGTTTCCTCGAGAACTACTGAGCGTTTGAATTCGTATTACCGATACTCTGTTTTTGACCGTTGCTTTGTTTGTCTGGATTCTGACTTTTGTCTTACCCTTCGGATACTTTTGCCTGTCTTTACTGACCTGTGTTTTTGACCCCTTTTTCTGCTATTTAGATTATGTTTTTGCTCTACCCTCTTTGGATTGTTCGCTTGGTGTTTTTTTGAAATACGCTTTGGCCTAGTGTTACTAAATCTGCTGTTCTGGTTTTTTTTGTCATTGCGTTACAATATTAATTGGGGGAATCCTGAATTAGTAAAACTCTCCTTCTTACAGTGTGCATTTCAGCAATTGGTTAGCTGGTGCATAAACAGATAAATTGTGTCTGTGCTTTGGTGTCGCTCTTGCAATGACAACTGGCAGCGCTTCAGGTGATGCACTGAGAAACCGAGCATTAATTAATGAAGTCATTGCTGGACTGCAATTTCCTTCTGTGGGATAAAAAAAGTCCTGGGAAAGGTTACAGAGCCCTTTTCTGTGTCAGAATTACCATTCATCATGAATATTAATGTTTCTAATGAAGACAACCTTTGCTTCATCAAGAATGCTCTGGAGCATGAGCCAGGCACACTAGCTCTCTTTCTTTCTCTCTCTCTCTCTCTCTCTCACACACTCTCACTCTCTCTCTCCCTGTGTATGTTGCAGATGGGAGAAAGTCTGTCTCCCACTGGCATAGACAGGCATAGAGAGAAGCTTGGTCTTTCTGGGATACAGCTTCAGGTGGTGGGCTGCCAATAATGATGAGATTTCAATAGAAACTACAGATTATGATGATTGGAAGGACAGGATGTGTCATGATACAGTCTCCTTCAAAAGTACTGGAATGACAAGACCAATTATTTTGTTTTTCCTATAAGACATTATAGGCTTTTGTGGTTAAGATCAAAATATGAACATGAGACGATAGATCAGAATTTCAGCTTTAATTGTCTGATATTTACATATAGATGTGTTAAACAACTTAGAACTGACATTTTATTTGAACCCACGCATTTCTCAATTGAGCAAAAATACTGGAACATGATAATAATAATAATAATAATAATAATAATAATAATAATAATAATAATAATTTATTTATATAGCACTTTTCATGTCAGTGGTAGTCAAAATGCTTTACAGACAGGTGATAAAGCAGTAACAGTAATACAAAAAATTATTTTGAGTAAGTATTAATAAGTATTAATATAGAATCATAGAGGAAAATAACAAAGATCAAATTAAAAGACAAATATCAACACACGTAGAGTTTCCATTAAACACTAGGTTAAAGAGATACGTTTTTAGATGCTTCTTAAAAGTGTGCACTGAGCTTGACTGTCTAATAAAAGGTGGAATTCCACAGTTTAGAAGCATAAGCGTTTTCTGTATTTTACAGAAGGTATTTGCAGAAGGCCAGTATTTGCGGATCTAAGATCACGTGCTGGAACATAAACGGATAGACACTCTGTGATGTAAGCGGGTGCTAGGTCATTTAGAGCCTTAAAAACTAGTGGCAGAACTTTAAAATTTATACTAAACAATAAAGGTAGCCAGTGCAGTTCTTTCAAAACAGGAGTGATATGATCTCTCTTTTTTGTTTTTGTTTGGATGCATGCTGATGCATTTTGTGTGAGTTGTAGAGGATGTATTGTTTTCTTAGGAAGTCCAGTAATAAGAGCATTACACTAATCAACTCTGCTTGCAACAAATGCACAAACAAGTTTCTCTGCATCACTCTAAGATAGAAAAGGCAATATTTCTCAAACGATAAAAAGCTACTTTAGGGACTGTTTTTACATGCGGTATAAAACAGTTCAGAGTCTAAGATCACACCCAGGTTTTTTTACTTCAGGTTTGGAATCGAACCAATGCTGTCTCAGTACTGTGCTTAAAACAAAAACCTGACTGAAACTTATCATATAACTTGTTTGACATTAAATTTACATTTAATTGTTTGAAAACATCTTTTTCTAAGACTTCACTTAAAAAAGGCATGTTTGAAATTGGTTTTAAATTATTTGCTATGGAAGGATCCATGCTACTTTTTATAGCAGAGACTTCACCAAGGCAGTTTTAAAAGAGTCTGGAAAAACACCTGTCGACAGAGAACAATTTCGAAAATGAATTGCAAACACTTCACAAATTTTAGAAGATAAATTACTTTGAGACACACTAGCAGAAAAGCTGGGGTTAATTAGTTGGTCTATGGTGGAAAAAAGGATTTTGTTATTATATTTGTGTCTATTAATTACACTAGAGACTGTATGGATATTTTCACAGCATTTCTGTAGATGGAGATCTACTCTTTGAGAAAATGTACCTGTATCTTAGTTTTCCTCTACACATGCTCTGAATTACAACAATTTCTCTTAAACTGACGTATTTTTGCATTCATCCATCTATTTGTATGAGTACATGAGTTTTTCTTCTTTGACTGGAGCAAGAATGGATTTCTCTTAACGTAACATTCAGATCAGAGATCAGATTATAAATGCTTTTATACTTGTCAACTGTTTCTGAGTCAATGTAACTCTTTGTAAAGTAACTCTCAGACACTTTCTCACGTTTGTGTTTAAACCTTTATTGATCACCAGATCCAGGACGTGGCCTAGCTTGTGGGTAGGCCTGTCCACATACTGCTTCAAATCAAATGTATCTAGAAGTCTAATGAATTCTACCGTTTACTACCGTTAAGTCCAGTTAGGCCTGGTGCCGTATCTTCTCTATATTCTCGGACGGAATGAGAGACCCACAGTGGCTTGGGTGTAGTCCGTCCCTGTGGTAGGAGGTTGGTTGCTCCCAGAAAGCACTCTAGTTACCTACATAGCCAACGCTGTTGTTCTTACCACAGCCTTGGAGCCAGCAGTGCAGCACATAGAGTCTGCTAAACACCTCGCTTCCTCTCTGGTAGGTGGGCAGAGGTTCAGAGATGATGATCCTGGCCTCGGTTCTCTTCTAAACAGTGTCTAGAAGTTATCTGAAATGCTCCTTGAGGACTTTGCTCTGACAGAGCGAGATGTTGTTCACCCCAGCATAAATGACCATAATGCAGATCTTGTGTTTGTTTAGAGCCACAGGAAACTGCTTGGAAATAGCCAAGACCTGGGCACCTGGAACACAAGCGATAGCAGCATTATCTCTAGAGAACTACTTTCAGAAGTCTCACTACAGTCTCCAATGATTAGAACACTCTCTTGAGTCACTGTCCAAGGCACTGAAGCAAGTGGAGAGCTGAGGGCTGATAAGTGTTTCTTGTCGCCCAGATGTGCCCTGTTAGATTGATTGCTTAAACAATTCATAGCTCTAAATGTCTGCTCATTTTTTTATTTCATTTAAATTCTGTATACCTCACTACATCTAATGAAGCTGTAACTAGAGCAAAGGAATAATGAAAATGAAAACTAATAAGAAGGAAAAATAAGCATGTATTAATATGCTTAATATTAATGTGCTTCTGGAAAATACAACAGCAAAATAAACATGAAATTATTTTTTTAAACTTAATTCCAGGGTAAATTTTTCAGTGCAGCAATAAAATTGCAAAATTGAATTACTCAAAGACAGGGAGTTTACCCCTTTGAAAAATTTAGCTTTGCAAATATTACAAGTTGCTGTGCTACTAGCAGCTGTGTCCAGAGTAAAATACTTATTAGCTGATGTTTAAACTGAGCATTTTTAAAGTGATACAATTTAACTATAACTGATAATACTGCAAATGTAGCTGAGCTGAGACAGTACAGGGAAAGTTTCCTGTACAGGGCATTTATTCTGACACACTGCAGCATAGAGAAAAAAACTGTGGCAGATTTCACACTTGGTAATTTAATTTCCTTAAATTAAGAAGCTTGCTAGTAATCTGATCATTCATAAGTATTACATGTATGAGCTTTCTGTTTATCATGCTTTGGAATAATAACAAGTTTTCAAGTGTCAAGCAACTGTGGCTAACACTGTGTTCACATGTTTGTGTTGAGAAAAATGTTATTCTTTACCTCATAGTGGTTTGCGTCCTGCATCATCATGTGTGTTGTCCTGAGGGCATCATCTTCATCATGTGTGTTGTCCTGAGTCCTTCATCATCAAGGGTGTTGTCCTGAGGGCATCATCTTCATCATGTGTGTTGTCCTGAGTCCATCACCATCATCATGTGTGTTGTCTTGAGTCCTTCATCACATCTCCTGATTTTGCCAAGTCGCGGCTGTCCTGAGGGCAACAACTGTGATGAAGCCCTCAGGACAACAAAACACATCAGCCAATCAAAATCTCTTAGCGTCTGTGACATCATCAGTGTGAGCCTGTTTTCTTTTCAAAAGAAATTTGAAAGAAGGAGCAGAGCTAAATCAGGAGCTGCAAGCAGAGCTAACCGACCAGCTGAAGTTTATAATCTTAAAGTATGTACACTTCAGACTCCTGCTTATTCTCTTCTGCAAAATTGGTAGTTAGGCACAGATACGTGTAGGTTTTGTTATTTTTGTACTAAATATACCACGAAAGATAGCAAATGTTAGCCAGCTAGGTGAGCAGTTAGCCTGTCTTACAATAAAAGTTATTAATGTTGGCTACTTTGAACGAAAGTTAACATGCTCCACAGCGCAAAGCAACATAATATTATCTGTAAATTTGTACATTATATGTAAATTTGTGAAGGTATCTATTTTAATGCAGAGTTAAGTTTTGAGAATTAAGTTTCTTTCCATCACAAGAAACAGATTATTTTCTCATTTGGTCCTTTGTGAGCTCAAAATGGAAAAAAATAGTATTTTTATGAATTGAGTAATAAGCTAAACTGAAATAATTAGGCTATAATAGCATGTTTTCACCAACATGTTTAGTCATTGAAATTAATGTCTTTGTGTGTTGCTGTAGTGTTGTCCTGAGTCCATCATCATCATGTGTGTTGTCCTGAGTCCTTCATCATAATGTGTGTTGTCCTAAGTCCTTCATCATCATGTGTGTTGTCCTGAGGGCATCATCTTCATCATGTGTGTTGTCCTGAGTCCATCACCATCATGTGTGTTGTCCTGAGTCCTTCATCATGTGTGTTGTCCTGAATCCTTCATCATCATCATATGTGTGTTGTCCTGAGTCCATCACCATCATATGTGTTGTCCTGAGTTATTCATCATCATGTGTGTTGTCCTGAGTCCATCACCATCATATGTGTTGTCCTGAGTTATTCATCATCATGTGTGTTGTCCTGAGCCCTTCATCATCATGTGTGTTGTCCTGAGTCCATCATCATCATCATCATCATGTGTCCTTCATCATGGGTGTTGTCCTGAGTCCATCACCATCATGTATGTTGTCCTGAGCCCTTCATCATGTGTGTTGTCCTGAGTCCATCACCATCATATGTGTTGTCCTGAGTCCATCACCATCATATGTGTTGTCCTGAGTTATTCATCATCATGTGTGTTGTCCTGAGTTATTCATCATCATGTGTGTTGTCCTGAGCCCTTCATCATCATATGTGTTGTCCTGAGTCCTTCATCATCATCATATGTGTTGTCCTGAATCCATTATCCTCATATGTGTTGTCCTGAGTCCTTGATCATCATAATAATCATTTTCAGCATTGTGCATCGTCCATCGTCGTCATATTTGTTGTCCTGAGTCCATCATCATCATTGTGTGTTTTGTCCTGATTCCATCAATGTGTGTGTTGTCCTGAGTCCATCACTGTGTGTGTTGTCCTGAGTCCATCATTGTGTGTGTTGTCTTGAGTCCATCATCATCATCATCATATATGTTGTGCTTAATAATGTGAAATGTAAGTCTTTATTAATGGGAAATGTAAATTATTTGTTATTTGTACAAAGCCTCAAATTATCTGCTGTTCTTTCTATCTGCCTCATTTACTGATGGAATCCTGATCACACTATTTTGATGTGGAATATACTACTTACAATATCAATTCTACTACAACTACTATTAGTAATTGTAATTTGCTCCAAATGTTCTGACCACAATTATGCAATATACTGACCATAACCTATGCACTTCCACATGTTTTGCCCATTAGAAAACAGTTTAGAATGCCATAGTCATGATGCACTGGCTGTCAAGAGGAGAATCTGGCATGAATGGCCTGATAAGACAGAGACAAGACAGGACTTCATGCAGTTTTTCTCAATACTGAAATCATTCTTCATGGTATGTAATGCTATTTATTCATTAGTATTTTTAAAACTCTGTTCTGATGCTTGTAAGTGGATAAATGATCAAAAATGTTTAGTAAATATAGACAAAGCCCAGGAATGTTTAACATAGAAAAACACTGATATAAAGCCAAATATTAATGTATTTAAAGTATGCATTTGTATGACAGAAAGAAGTATTTGAACAAACATCATGGAAGTTTCTTCACCAGGTTGCTAACTTTGTAAAGGTATGTATATACTTCTGAAAACAGAATATTTAGTCTTATAATACAGTAGTTTATTTCATTATGATGTGATTAGATCATATTGCTAATCCATTTATAATGATATTCAGCTGTCACAAAAATGCTTTCTTGAAATGTATCCATATCTAAGGGGACAGCAGTTGTCTGGAATATGCATATGTAAAATATTCTGTATGTTGTATGAGAATGTTTAATAATTTGCTACTCTGCTGTATTTTGTTTTAAAATTTAATTTCTATCATTTGTCATTACACTTTTTTCACCACCTCAAGTTTCTAAAGTGAGGTCAGAATCCGTGCTGAGCACATGCAAGTTTCTCCTCATTGTCTGTATGGTTTTCCTGGAAAGAAAAAAAATTCAGAACAATGGATTTTTTAGCAGTCCGCTGGAGTTGAAAAACGTGTTGAAGTACATCCATAATATGGTATTAATTTTATAGTGTCGTGTAGCTCAGTGCAGATTTTAAAAGGTAGCAAACAAAAACATACTTAAAATTTCCTGTTGAGCCCATATCCCAATACATGATTAAATATCATTTTCATGTAAATCAACTTACTTCATGACTTTTGCATCATCATGAAGCCTGGGTCTGTGTCTTCCTGGGTTGTGCAAGTGCCTCCCAGGGAAAGACCCACTTCCCAAAATGTTAAAAACCAAAATAATTTTATAAATAAGTAGTTAACTTCAGCTATATAAAACCACCATTCTTCGTCATTATGTCAGTAAAAATACTATATTGTATAGTTTTATTCAAACCATAAAGAATTACACATCCTGATTCTCTGAATCTGTTTAAATGCATACTAAACATGAATTACATTTAAAAAAATCATCATCATCACCATCAGACATCCATGTTTAAAAAAAAAAAACAAAAACAAAAGCAAGGCAACAATATACGCAAATAAACTAAATGTAAAAATTGTTTTTTGGTTATTTTTTACCATTAAATGAAACTAATGAAGGGAAAATTAGATTTAAACATAATAAAAAGCAGCATCACAAGCAAAAAAAGTATCTTCTTCTTCTTCTTCTTCTTATTATTATTATTACTATTATTAGTGGTAGTGGTAGTGATAGTAGTAGCAGTAGTAGTAGTAGTATGATGACAGGGAAACAGAAAATAAAAATTATGGATTCAGAATAACAAACATGAAGACAATAGACGCAGGATGACATAAATGATGATAGAAAACACATATGATGATGGACACAGGACAACACACATGATGATGATGATGAAGATGATGGACTCAGGATAACACAAACAATAATGATGATGGACTCTGGACAACATATATGATGACGACTGACTGAGGACAACACACACAATGATGATGATAAAGATGGACTCAGTACTACACTCATGATGATGATGATGATGGACTCAGGACAACGCATATGATGAAGATGATGTCCTAAGTACAACAAACATGATGATGAAGATGATGATGATGATGGAGTCAGGACAACAAGCATGATGATGATGATGATGGGCTCAGGACAAAACACATGATGAAGATGGACTCAGGACAACATATATGATGACGACTGACTCAGGACAACACACACAATGATGATGATGAAGATGGAGTCAGGACAAAACACATGCTGATGATGATGGACTCAGGACAACACACATATGATGAAGATGATGTCCTCAGCACAACAAACATGATGATAAAGATGATGATGATGATGATGGACTCAGGACAACAAGCATGATGATGATGATGGGCTCAGGACAAAACACATGATGATGATGGACTCAGGACAACACACATGATGACGATGATGCCGTCAGGACAACACACATGATGATGAAGGACTCAGGATAACACATATGATGATGGACTCATGACAACACATATGATGATGAAGGACTCAGGACAACAGACATGATGATGATGATGATGATGATGATGATGATGATAATGGACTCAGGACAATAAAAATGATGATGATGATGGAATCAGGACAATACACATGATGAAGATGATGCTCTCAGGACAACACACATGATGAAGAAGGACTCAGGACAACACACATGAAGATAAAGGACCCAGGATAACACATATGATGATGATGGACACAGGACAACAGATATGATGATGATGATGATGATGATGGACTCAAGACAACACACATGATGAAGATGATGCCCTCAGGACAACACACATGATGAAGATGGACTCAGCACAACACACATACTGATGATGATGGACTCATGTCAACACACATGATGAAGATGATGCCCTCAGGACAACAAAGATGATGAAGTTCAGGGCAACAAACATGATGAAGATGCACTCAGTACTACACTCATGATGAAGATGACGCCCTCAGGACAACACACATGATGACAAAGGATTCTGGACAACACACATGATGATGATGGACTCAGGATAACACATATGATGATGATGGACTCAGGACAACAGACATGATGAAGATGATGCCCTCGGAACAACACACATGATGAAGATGATGCCCTTAGGACAACACACATGATGATGAAGTTCAGGAAAACACACATGATGATGATGATGATGTGCTCAGTACAACACACATGACGAAGATGAACTCAGTACTACACTCATGATGATGATGATGGACTCAGGACAAAAGACATGATGATGATGACGGTGATGATGATGATGATGATGATGATGATGATGGATTCATGACAACACACATGATGATGATGATGCCCTCAGGACAACACACATGATGATGATGGACTGAGGACAACACGCATGATGATGATGCTCTCAGGACAACACACATGATGATGAAGGACTCAGGACAATACACATGCTGATGATGAAGGATTCATGACAACACACATGATGATGATGATGCCCTCAGGACAACACACATGATGATGATGGACTGAGGACAACACACATGATGATGATGCTCTCAGGACAACACACATGATGATGCAGGACTCAGGACAACACATCTGATGATGA
Source organism: Colossoma macropomum (assembly GCF_904425465.1). Taxonomy (NCBI): domain Eukaryota; kingdom Metazoa; phylum Chordata; class Actinopteri; order Characiformes; family Serrasalmidae; genus Colossoma; species Colossoma macropomum. The sequence continues at coordinate 13,835,233 of NW_023494807.1, read as the reverse complement.
TGGGCTCAGGATAACACGTATGATGATGATGGACTCAGGACAACACACATGATGAAGATGATGCCCTCAGGACAACAGAAATGATGATGATGGACTCAGGACAACAGAAATGATGATGATGGACTCAGGACAACACACATTATGATGATGATGGACTCCTGACAACACACATGATGAAGATGATGCCCTCCGGACAACACACATGATGATGACGGACTCAGGACAACACATTTGATGATGATGGACTCAGCACAACACACACAATGATGATGAAGAACTCAAGACAACACACATGATGAAGATGATGCCCTCAGGACAACACACATGATGATGATGCTCTCAGGACAACACACATGATGATGAAGGACTCAGGACAACACATACAATAATGATGGACTCAGGACAACACAGACAATGATGATGATGGTCTCAGGACAACACTCACAGCAACACAGCAAGACATTAATTTCAATGACTAAACATGTTGGTGAAAACATGCTATTATAGCCTAATTATTTCAGTTTAGCTTATTACTCACTTCATACAAATACTATTTCTTTCCATTTTGAGCTCACAAAGGACCAAATGAGAAAATAATCTGTTTCTTGTGATGGAAAGAAACTTAACTCTCAAAACTTAACTGTACAATAAAATAGATACCTTTACATATTTACATTTAATGTACAAATATACAAATAGTATTATGTTGCTTTGCACTGTGGAGCATGTTAATTTTCCTACTAAGTAGCCAATATTAATAACTTTCATTGTAAGACAGGCTAACTGCTGGCTAACATTTGCTATCTTTCGTGGTATATTTAGTACAAAAATAACAAAACCTACACGTATCTGTGCCTAACTACCAATTTTGCAGAAGAGAATAAGCAGGAGTCTGAAGTGTACATACTTTAAGATTATAAACTTCAGCTGGTCGGTTAGCTCTGCTTGCAGCTCCTGATTTAGCTCTGCTCCTTCTTTCAAATTTCTTTTGAAAAGAAAACAGGCTCACACTGATGATGTCACAGACGCTAAGAGATTTTGATTGGCTGATGTGTTTTGTTGTCCTGAGGGCTTCATCACAGTTGATGCCCTCAGGACAGCCGCGACTTGGTAAAATCAGAAGGTGCGTCCTTGCACCATCATGTGCGTTGTCCTGAGGGCATCATCTTCATCATGTGTGTTGTCCTGAGTCCTGCATCATCAAGGGTGTTGTCCTGAGGGCATCATCTTCATCATGTGTGTTGTCCTAAGTCCTTCATCATCATGTGTGTTGTCCTGAGTCCTTCGTCATCAAGTATGTGGTCCTGAGGGCATCATCTTCATCATGTGTGTTGTCCTGAGTCCATCATCATCATGTGTGTTGTCCTGAGTCCTTGATCATCATGTGTGTTGTCCTGAGTCCTTCATCATCATATGCGTTGCCCTGAGACGTCCTTCCTCATCATGTGTATTGTCCTGAGTCCTTCATCATCATGTGTGTTTTACTGAGTCCTTCATCATCATCATGTGTGTTGTCCTGAGTCCTTCATCATCATGTGTGTTGTACTGAATCCTTCATCATAATTATGTGTGTTGTCCTGAGTCCTTTATCATTATGTGTCTTGTACTGAGTCCATGATGATTATGTGTGTTGTACTGATTCCTTCATCATCCTCTTATGTGTTCTCCTGAGTCCTTCATCATCATGTGCGTTGTCCTGAGTCCTTCATGATCATGTGTGTTTTCCTGAGGGCATCATCATCATTTTTGTTGTCCTATGTCCATCATCATCATTGTATGTGTTTTCCTGAGTCCATCTTCATCATCATGTGTGTTTTCCTGAGTCCATCTTCATCATCATGTGCGTTGTCCTGGGTCCTTCATAATCATGTGTGTTGTCCTGAGGGCATCATCATCATTTGTGTTGTCCTATGTCCATCATCATTATTGTATGTTTTGTCCTGAGTCCATCATCATCATGTGTGTTATCCTAAGTCCATCATCTTCATCATGTGTGTTGTCCTGAGTCCATCATCTTCATCATCATGTGTGTTGTCCTGAGCCCTTCATCATTATGTGTTATCCGTAGTCTATCATCCTCATTCTGTGTGTTGTCCTGAGTCCATGATCATCATACAGGATGTGTTGTCCTGAGTCCTTCATCATCATTTGTGTTGGTCTGAGTCCTTCATCATCATGAGTGTAGTCCTGAGTCCTTCATCGTCATGTGTGTTGTCCTGAGTACATCATCTTCTAATGTGTTGTCCTGAGTACTTCATCATCATCATGTTGTTTGTCTTGAGTCTTTCATCATCAAGTGTGTTTTCCTGAGGGCATCTTCATCATCATATGTGTTGTCCAGAGTCCTTCATCGTCATCATAGGTTGTCCTGAGTCCATCACCATCATCATGTGTGTTGCCATGAGTCCTTCATCATCATGTGTATTGTTCTGAGTCCTTCATCATCATATGTGTTGTCCTGAGTCCTTCATCATCATCATATGTGTTGCCATGAGTCCTTCATCATTACCTGTGTTGTCCTGAGTCCTTCATCATCATGTGTGTTGTACTGAGTCCTTCATCATCATCATATGTGTTGTCCAGAGTCCTTCATCACCATGTGTGAGGTACTGAGTCCTTCATCATCATGAGTTGTACTGATTCCTTCATCATCATCATATGTGTTGTCCAGAGTCCTTCATCATCATGTGTGATGTACTGAGTCCTTCATCATCATCATGTGTGTTGTCCTGAGTCCTTCATCATCATGTGTGTTGTACTGAATCCTTCATCATAATCATGTGTGTTGTCCTGAGTCCTTCAGCGTTATGTGTCTTGTACTGAGTCCATGACGATTATGTGTGTTGTACTGATTCCTTCATCATCCTCTTATGTGTTGCCATGAGTCCTCCATCATCATGTGTGTTTTCCTGAGGGCATCATCATCATTTTTGTTGTCCTATGTCCATCATCATCATCATTGTATGTGTTTTCCTGAGTCCATCTTCATCATCATGTGTGTTGTCCTGAGCCCTTCATCATCATGTGCGTTGTCCTGAGTCCTTCATAATCATGTGTGTTGTCCTGAGGGCATCATCATCATTTGTGTTGTCCTATGTCCATCATCATTATTGTATGTTTTGTCCTGAGTCCACCGTCATCATGTGTGTTATCCTAAGTCCATCTTCATCATCATGTGTGTTGTCCTGAGCCCTTCGTCATTTTGTGTTATCCTTAGTCCATCATCCTCATTCTCTGTGTTGTCCTGAGTCCTTCATCATCATCATGTGTGTTGTCCTGAGTCCTTCATCATCATGTGTGTTGTACTGAATCCTTCATCATAATTATGTGTGTTGTCCTGAGTCCTTTATCATTATGTGTCTTGTACTGAGTCCATGATGATTATGTGTGTTGTACTGATTCCTTCATCATCCTCTTATGTGTTCTCCTGAGTCCTTCATCATCATGTGCGTTGTCCTGAGTCCTTCATGATCATGTGTGTTTTCCTGAGGGCATCATCATCATTTTTGTTGTCCTATGTCCATCATCATCATTGTATGTGTTTTCCTGAGTCCATCTTCATCATCATGTGTGTTTTCCTGAGTCCATCTTCATCATCATGTGCGTTGTCCTGGGTCCTTCATAATCATGTGTGTTGTCCTGAGGGCATCATCATCATTTGTGTTGTCCTATGTCCATCATCATTATTGTATGTTTTGTCCTGAGTCCATCATCATCATGTGTGTTATCCTAAGTCCATCATCTTCATCATGTGTGTTGTCCTGAGTCCATCATCTTCATCATCATGTGTGTTGTCCTGAGCTCTTCATCATTATGTGTTATCCGTAGTCTATCATCCTCATTCTGTGTGTTGTCCTGAGTCCATGATCATCATACAGGATGTGTTGTCCTGAGTCCTTCATCATCATTTGTGTTGGTCTGAGTCCTTCATCATCATGAGTGTAGTCCTGAGTCCTTCATCGTCATGTGTGTTGTCCTGAGTACATCATCTTCTAATGTGTTGTCCTGAGTACTTCATCATCATCATGTTGTTTGTCTTGAGTCTTTCATCATCAAGTGTGTTTTCCTGAGGGCATCTTCATCATCATATGTGTTGTCCAGAGTCCTTCATCGTCATCATAGGTTGTCCTGAGTCCATCACCATCATCATGTGTGTTGCCATGAGTCCTTCATCATCATGTGTATTGTTCTGAGTCCTTCATCATCATATGTGTTGTCCTGAGTCCTTCATCATCATCATATGTGTTGCCATGAGTCCTTCATCATTACCTGTGTTGTCCTGAGTCCTTCATCATCATGTGTGTTGTACTGAGTCCTTCATCATCATCATATGTGTTGTCCAGAGTCCTTCATCACCATGTGTGAGGTACTGAGTCCTTCATCATCATGAGTTGTACTGATTCCTTCATCATCATCATATGTGTTGTCCAGAGTCCTTCATCATCATGTGTGATGTACTGAGTCCTTCATCATCATCATGTGTGTTGTCCTGAGTCCTTCATCATCATGTGTGTTGTACTGAATCCTTCATCATAATCATGTGTGTTGTCCTGAGTCCTTCATCGTTATGTGTCTTGTACTGAGTCCATGACGATTATGTGTGTTGTACTGATTCCTTCATCATCCTCTTATGTGTTGCCATGAGTCCTCCATCATCATGTGTGTTTTCCTGAGGGCATCATCATCATTTTTGTTGTCCTATGTCCATCATCATCATCATTGTATGTGTTTTCCTGAGTCCATCTTCATCATCATGTGTGTTGTCCTGAGCCCTTCATCATCATGTGCGTTGTCCTGAGTCCTTCATAATCATGTGTGTTGTCCTGAGGGCATCATCATCATTTGTGTTGTCCTATGTCCATCATCATTATTGTATGTTTTGTCCTGAGTCCACCGTCATCATGTGTGTTATCCTAAGTCCATCATCTTCATCATGTGTGTTGTCCTGAGTCCATCTTCATCATCATGTGTGTTGTCCTGAGCCCTTCGTCATTTTGTGTTATCCTTAGTCCATCATCCTCATTCTCTGTGTTGTCCTGAGTCCATCGTCATCATACAGGATGTGTTGTCCTGAGTCCTTCATCATCATTTGTGTTGTTCTGAGTCCTTCATCATCATGTGTCTTGTCCTGAGTCCTTCATCGTCATTTGTGTTGTCCTGAGTACATCATCTTCTAATGTGTTGTCCTGAGTCCTTCATCATCATGTGTGTTGTACTGAGTCCTTCATCATCATCATATGTGTTGTCCTGAGTCCTTCATCACCATGTGTGAGGTACTGAGTCCTTCATCATCATGAGTTGTACTGATTCCTTCATCATCATCATATGTGTTGTCCAGAGTCCTTCATCATCATGTGTGATGTACTGAGTCCTTCATCATCATGAGTGTAGTACTGAGTCCATCTTCATCATCATGTCTATTATCCTAAGTCCATCATTATTATTATATGTGTTGTACTGAGTACATCATCTTCATACAGTATGTGTTTTCTTGAGTCCATGATCATCATCATCATCATGTCTGTTGTCCTGAGCCCTTCATCATCATGTGTGTTGTCCTGAGTCCATCATCGTCATCATCATATGTGTTGTCCTGCGTCCTTCATCATGATGTTTGTTGTCCTGGTTCCTTCATCATCCATCATCATGTGTGTTGTTCTGAGTACATCATCATCATATGTGTTGTCCTGAGACCATCATCTTCATCATGTGTGTTGTCCTGAGTCCTGCATCATCAGGTGTGTTGTCCTGAGTCCTTCATCATCATGTGTGTTGTACTGAGTCCTTCATCATAATCATATGTGTTGTCCTGAGTCCTTCATCATTATGTGTTTTGTCCTGAGTCCATGACCATCATGTGTGTTGTACTGATTCCTTCATCATCATCCTATGTGTTGTCCACAGTCCTTCATCATCATGTGCGATGTACTGAGTCCTTCATCATCATGAGTTGTACTGATTCCTTCATCATCATCATATGTGTTGTCCAGAGTCCTTCATCATCATGTGTGATGTACTGAGTCCTTCATCATCATGAGTGTAGTACTGAGTCCATCTTCATCATCATGTCTATTATCCTAAGTCCATCATTATTATTATATGTTTTGTACTGAGTACATCATCTTCATACAGTATGTGTTTTCCTGAGTCCATGATCATCATCATCATCATGTCTGTTGTCCTGAGCCCTTCATCATCATGTGTGTTGTCCTGAGTCCTTCATCGTCATCATCATATGTGTTGTCCTGAGTCCATCATCATCATACAGTATGTGTTGTCCTGTGTCCTTCTTCATGATGTGTGTTGTCCTGGTTCCTTCATCATCCATCATCATGTGTGTTGTTCTGAGTACATCATCATCATATGTGTTGTCCTGAGTCCATCATCTTCATCATGTGTTTTGTCCTGAGCCCATCATCATCATGTGTGTTGTCCTGAGTCCTTCATCATCATGTGTGTTGTACTGATTCCTTCATCATCATCATATGTGTTGTCCAGAGTCCTTCATCATCATGTGCGATGTACTGAGTCCTTCATCATCATGAGTTGTACTGATTCCTTCATCATCATCATATGTGTTGTCCACAGTCCTTCATCATCATGTGTGATGTACTGAGTCCTTCATCATCATGAGTGTAGTACTGAGTCCATCTTCATCATCATGTCTATTATCCTAAGTCCATCATTATTATTATATGTGTTGTACTGAGTACATCATCTTCATACAGTATGTGTTTTCCTGAGTCCATGATCATCATCATCATCATGTCTGTTGTCCTGAGCCCTTCATCATCATGTGTGTTGTCCTGAGTCCTTCATCGTCATCATCATATGTGTTGTCCTGAGTCCATCATCATCCTACAGTATGTGTTGTCCTGCGTCCTTCTTCATGATGTGTGTTGTCCTGGTTCCTTCATCATCCATCATCATGTGTGTTGTTCTGAGTACATCATCATCATATGTGTTGTCCTGAATCCATCATCTTCATCATGTGTGTTGTCCTGAGTCCTGCATCATCATGTGTGTTGTCCTGAGTCCTTCATCATCATGTGTGTTGTACTGAGTCCTTCATCATCATCATATGTGTTGTCCTGAGTCCTTCATCATTATGTGTTTTGTCCTGAGTCCATGACCATCATGTGTGTTGTACTGATTCCTTCATCATCATCCTATGTGTTGTCCAGAGTCCTTCATCATCATGTGCGATGTACTGAGTCCTTCATCATCATGAGTTGTACTGATTCCTTCATCATCATCATATGTGTTGTCCAGAGTCCTTCATCATCATGTGTGATGTACTGAGTCCTTCATCATCATGAGTGTAGTACTGAGTCCATCTTCATCATCATGTCTATTATCCTAAGTCCATCATTATTATTATATGTGTTGTACTGAGTACATCATCTTCATACAGTATGTGTTTTCCTGAGTCCATGATCATCATCATCATCATGTCTGTTGTCCTGAGCCCTTCATCATCATGTGTGTTGTCCTGAGTCCTTCATCGTCATCATCATATGTGTTGTCCTGAGTCCATCATCATCCTACAGTATGTGTTGTCCTGCGTCCTTCTTCATGATGTGTGTTGTCCTGGTTCCTTCATCATCCATCATCATGTGTGTTGTTCTGAGTACATCATTATCATATGTGTTGTCCTGAGTCCATCATCTTCATGATGTGTGTTGTCCTGGTTCCTTCATCATCCATCATCATGTGTGTTGTTCTGAGTACATCATCATCATATGTGTTGTCCTGAGTCCATCATCTTCATCATGTGTGTTGTCCTGAGTCCTGCATCATCATGTGTGTTGTCCTGAGTCCTTCATCATCATGTGTGTTGTACTGAGTCCTTCATCATCATCATATGTGTTGTCCTGAGTCCTTCATCATTATGTGTTTTGTCCTGAGTCCTTCATCATCATGAGTGTAGTACTGAGTCCGTCTTCATCATCATGTCTATTATCCTAAGTCCATCATTATTATTGTATGTGTTGTCCTGAGTCCATCATCATCATGTGTGTTCTCCTAAGTCCATCATTATCATTGTATGTGTTGTACTGAGTCCATCTTCTTCATACAGTATGTATTTTCCTGAGTCCATCATCATCATCATCATGTCCATTGTCCTGAGCCCTTCATCATGATGTGTGTTGTCCTGGTTCCTTCATCATCCATCATCATGTGTGTTGTTCTGAGTACATCATCATATGTGTTGTCCTGAGTCCATCATCTTCATCATGTGTGTTGTCCTGACTCCTTCTTCATCATGTGTGTTCACCTGAGGGCATCATCTTCATCATGTGTGTTGTCCTGAGTACATCATCATCATATGTGTTGTCCTGAGTCCATCACCATCATGTGTGTTGTCCTGAGTCCTTCATCATCATGTGCATTGTCCTGAGTCCATCACCATCATATGTGTTGTCCTGAGTCCTTCATCATCATATGTGTTGTCCTGAGTCCATCACCATCATGTGTTGTCCTGAGTCTATCATCATCATACGTGTTGCCCTGAGTCCTTCATCATCATGTGTGTTTTCCTGAATCCTTCATCATCATCATATGTGTTGCCCTGAGTCCATCACCATCATATGTGTTGCCCTGAGTCCATCATCATCATTGTGTGTTATCTTGATTCCATCATCATCATTGTGTGTATTGTCTTGAATCCTTCACCATCATGTGTGTTGTCCTGAGGGCATTATCTTCATCATGTGTGTTGTTCTGAGTCCATCATCATCATCATGTGTTGTCCTTTGGGCATCATCATCATGTGTGTTGTCGCTAGTGTTAAAAGGTTGAATAGTCAACAGTAGTTATTAACCCTGGTAAAAGTCAAAATGATTTATGAGTTATGCGTGACATCACGTGTGAAATACGTAAAGTATTTCCCCATAATGTTGATGTGTATAAAAATGTAAACAACAGTAGTAGGACGTCAAGTGTGAAATATGTAAAAAAATTTCCCAGGGGTTTGTTGTGTGTAAAATGTAAACATCAGTTGTAGGACGTCACGTGTGAAAATTGCATCTAATTTTCCCAGGAGGTAACGTGTGTAAAAATGTGAACAACTTTTGTAGGATGTAAAGAACTTTTTTTCCGGTGATAAAATGTTCAATTTTTTCCCAGCGTGCGTGTTGGTGTGGAAAGCGTGAGCAAATTTTTCCCCCCTTGAGAAGTGTTAATGAAAAAAAAAGATGTGAATTTTGTGTAAAAGTTTAAAGGGGGGTGAAAAATTTGAACGGGTGGGCATTAAAAGCGTAAGCATGAAGAAAAAAAAAAAAAGATGCGAGGACTTACCGTCGGTGGGTGGGGTGGTTGGGTCTGGGGGCATGGTATGTGTGTGTGTGTGTGTGTGTGTGTGTGTGTGTGTGAATGCTTTTTGATAACTTCCCAAGGTTTGTCCGGCATGGTACATGGGAAGAATTTTCAAAAGATTCCCGGGATGTGTTTTGGAAAAAAAAATTCCTAGGATGTGTTTTGGAAAAAGATTTCCACGATGTCCTTGTTTTAGTGTTTTTGAGTGACAGTAGCAAGTGGGGGGCTTCCGTTCTGCTAAGCGTGACTAATGATTGAACAGGTGTCGTGGTGTTTTTCTCCTCACAATACTATAAAAACTGGCCGAACGCCATAATAGTTGTAAAAAGTTGCTCATTATGGACCAGTTTGCGAGCAATTACAATACCCCAGCGAGTCTGACACCGAATCTGCGAGAGTGGAGGATGGTGTTATTCGCAACACCACAGAAACGGACACGCCAAACTCAGCTGTCGTTCAGGAAAGACCCAGCGTGATTGTGTGGCGATCTTTCGGCGGCACAGGTTCAGACGAATCACTCAGAGCGGTGGCAGTGGGGGATGAAGTTATTTGCATCACCACTGAAAAAGATACGACAAACTCGGCGGTGGTTCAAGAAAGACCCAGCGTAATCCTGTGCAACGTCGCCAACTGTGTCAACTGTATCACTGCCACGGTCCGGTCGCCACCGCGAACAGACAACGTTGTCATTTCGGACGACGAGGAGGAGGAGGAAGAGATTTCTGGGGTTTGTCAGCCACGACCCAGCGACCGTGTTTGCAACACGCCGAAAGTCGGTGCCAACACAGGTGACGGACCGTCGATCGCAGATTACAGCCCGGTCTCCGATTACGAGGAGCGAGTTGATGAGTCGAGAGTTTCTGCTAATTTGACGTCAACGATGAGGTCTGTGTTATTTAACGACAACGCTGTATCTTTTTTTGATGACAGGATACAGAGCGATGCCTATGACCATGTTGCGACAAACAGAGGTGTGAACCTTCTAAACATCGAAGATCCAGTCGATTTGTTTGAACTTGAAACTTTAGTGGACAGAACTTTTCGCTGCGACTTCATTCAATAGAATGAGTGTCGCTCAGCGAAACGATACAGGAATATTGACCGAAGCTGAGGATGGATTACCGTTGCAGAACAAATGGGATTCATCGGATTTTACCTCACACGCTGACGATGGAGCGAATCAGGATGTTTTTATGCAGGATATCAACGCATCGACTTTGGGAGGGTTACCACCGCAGAGCGAAGGACATGCGTCACACGTTAACGACGGAGCAAACGGGAGTGTTATCAATGCTTCGACAGGGTGTGAACGGAGGTGTCAGGCGGCAGACCCTGAAATTTACACAGAAGACTGTTCGATCAGCAGGCCCTCCACAAGCGGGGATGGGGATGGGGTGAGGGAGAGACACAGACCCATGTTTAATCACAGTGAATACAATCATCAAATAAATTTATCGGATCTAGGTACAGGTTTGAATTTAATTCAGTTCACGCAGGCTCTACACAACCGAGTAGACAGTTTGTTACAAAAAGCCAGACAGGTTTCACAAGGGGATGACATTATCCAAATAAGTTTGAAAAGTGAAAGCCTGTTCTCGCCTGTGATATTTCAAACTAACGCAGAGGAGCTGAACGCTGAACATTTTCTGAATTACGTAGAATCAGTTGTTCAATCCAATAAAAAACTGTTAAGCGACAAATCACTCACACTGAACGTTCAGATAGTGAGAAACTTTCGAGGCGGAATAGGTTATTCCAGAATGATAAACAGTATTTTGTCATCAGAAATACTTACAAAAAAAAGTAGGCATTTAGTTATATTTTAAACGCTTACCAAAATTCCTGCTTCGCGTGTAGTTTGACGGGTGTGATGAAACCGGGTTTGACCCAAAGCGAATGTCAAAAGGAAGCTTTATTACTTTTAAATCAGTTAAATATTTCACCGGAACATTTAGTTTCATTTAACGACGTGACTTTATTCGAACAGTTTTAAACGTCAAAATTGTGATTCTTCACAGAGTAAACAACGGTGGTTCGTTTCAGACTTTCCAAACGCATGAACAACCGCACGAGAAGACCTTCTTTTGCTAAACAATCATTATTATGGTATTTTGAATTTAAAAGGTTTTTTCGGTGTTAAACATGTGTGCAAAGCCTGTCACAAGCCGTATTCGCACAGTAAATACACGCACCGCCGCGATTTTATGTGTAACGTGTGTCAGAGGGTTTGTTTAAAAACCGAGAATGTTTTGAGGTGCGCGGAGTATCTTAGATTCTGCAGGTCACAGGATTGTTTTTCACACCACAAACGAATGGGTTATTGTGAGAAGGTTAAATGGTGTCAAAACTGTAATCGCTCATACATAGTGACAACCAAACTCCACAAGTGTCCCCAGACCACGTGTAACATTTGCAAGTCACCTTTAGCCGAGAAAGAGGATCCCTCTAAACACCAATGTTTTATCAGACCCACTTTGCCGAGGCCGCAAACACAGAAATATATATTTTTTGACATAGATTCCCATTTTACGGAACAAAACGAGCACGCGGTGATACATATACACGCCGTCACGTACGAAGGTCAACATTGGTGCGCCACGGGCCACGACTGCATGGCAAAGTTTTTTAAACATTTTAGAAACAACAGATACAAAAAGTATACATTTATCGCTCACAACAGCAGCGGTTATGATTCGTATTTTATGCTAAATTACCTAACAAAGAACAAAATAGTATCGCATCTCATTACTCAAGGAAATAAAATCTTATGTAGACTGATATTTTTTTCAAACAACGTTACATAGACAGCCTGAGCTTCTTCCAAATGAAACAGGCTGATTTACCCAGAGGTTTTGGTTTTGTGATGAGAAAAAGGGTTACTTTCCTCATTATTTTCACACAAAAGATAATGTGTTATGTTGGACATTACCCGAAACCTGAAATGTACGGATATTCACAAATGTCCCCTACGGAGCGGACTGAATTTATAAACTGGTACGAATCGGTAAAAAACGGTGTGTTTAATTTAAAAAAGGAACTGTATCAATATTGTAAGAATGATGTGGTTATTTTAAGAAAAGCCTGCATGATATTCAGAGAACGAGTGCTGTCCATGGCCAACGTGGACCCGTTTCAACATGTCAACATAACAAGCGCCGCGCTAAGCCTGTACAGAACAAACTTTTTGCCAGATAGGTGTCTGGCGATAATGCGTCCGCGTTATTTTATGAAAAAAAAAAAAAAAAAGTTTTTCAAATTGCAGTATACAATGGCTAGAATTTGTCAAGTTCAAGGAGAACGTTTTTATCCAACATGCGCTGAACATGGGCGAAAAGAAAGTCGGATCTGTTTTTGTGGACGGATTTTGCGACCAGACCAACACGTGTTTGAATTTCTGGGCTGCGTTTCATGGGTGTCTGAAATGTTCGGACCCTAACGCTGAAAACCCTCTGACCGGTGAGTTACAAGTTGAACTTTATCAACGTACCACGGAACGGTTGGAACATCTGAAATCCTTGGGTTATAACGTTAGGATCATGTGGGAACATACGTGGATTAAGCTGAAAGCGGATAACGGGGAGCTAAAGACTTTTTTGAAAAGCTGTGATTTTCCGGAGAAAATGAACCCGAGAGATGCTCTGTACGGCGGACGGACCAACGCCATCCATTTGCTGCACAAAACCGCCCCAGACGAAAAAATCCATTACTTGGACTTTACGAGTTTATATCCTTACTGCAATAAACGTATGGAATACCCCACCGGACATCCGACGGTGATCGTGATTGATTTTAAAGACATCAGAGAGTACTTTGGCATCGCCAGAGTCAAAATCTACCCCCCAAGAAATGTTTTCCACCCCGTGTTGCCTTTTAGATTTGATAAACTAAACAAATTAGTTTTCACCCTTTGTAGAACGCCGGGGACGCGTGTCGACATTCGGAAGAAGAAAGAGCCATAACGGGTGTTTATTGCACGGAGGAGATCAAAAGGAGTTTAAACCACGGCTACACGATCGGGAAAGTGTACGAGGTTTGGCACTTTGAACAAAAGTCCCGTGATCTGTTTGCAAGATACATCGATTTACATTTGAAAAACAAGGTGGAAGCCAGCGGCTACCCCCCCGGGCGTGAACACCGACGCTGAGAAAAATGACTATTTGTTTAAGTTTAAGCGACACGAAGGTGTCGAACTGGATATGTCAAACATCGAATCGAATGCTCTCTGGGGGAAATTTGGACAGAGAACGAATTGGATGAACAATTAATTAATAACGGAGCCTCATGACTTTTTAGAACTGATGTTTTGCAAACATAAACGCATTTCTTATTTTACTTTTATTAACGACCACGTGGCTTTGGTGCAGTGGCAGTACAAAAAGGATTATTTGCAAAAACCTGTGGTTTCTAATGTATTTGTAGCCGTTTTCACGGCGGCTTACGGATGATTAAAACTGTACGATGTACTAGAAAAATTACAAAAGCGGGTGTTATATTTTGATACGGATTCTGTCATGTTCATGGCGAAACCGGGGGAATACACGCCTCCCCCGGGGTTTTATCTCGGTGATCTGTCGAATCAGCTAACGCATGGAGATTATATCAAGGAATTTGTGTCTACAGGACCCAAAAGCTATTGCTTCGTCACAGCCGGCGGGCATGTTTCTCTGAAGGTCAAGGGATTTACAGTTAATCCGGAGACTTCTAAAATTCTTCATTTTGATTCTTTTAAACGGCTGGTGGAGCAGCACGTTCGGACAGGGCGATCCGACACTCTGCTGACCGAGACCCATTTAATTCAAAGAAACAAAAAACGCTTGGCTCTGCGGAACGTCAGAGCTCTGAAAAAATTTTCATTAATTTATAACAAGAGAATACTGAGAGCCGACTTTACCACGATGCCTTATGGATTTTGACATCAGATTAAAATTGCTGTTTACATGTATTTTGGCAGGACCGAACTGTTCGGGGAAGATGTGCTTTGTGCAAAGACTACTGGAATGTTCTTCCAAAACTCAACGGAAAGCCTGACAAAATCATGTGGTTTTATGAAAACTGGCAAAAAAGTTACGACGAACTACTGGAGCTGATGCCCGATGTCGTTTTCGTTCAAGGAGCACCAAGCAGCCTGCACGACGCGGAACTGGAACAGTTCGGGCGATGAGGAGGAGGAGTAGGGGGCCCTCTGATCGTTCTGGACGATATGATGGACGTTATGAGTCAGTCGGTAGAATTAGAAAGGGCTTTCACGAGATATTCTCACCACAATAATCTTGGCAGAATCTATTTTATAGAGGAAAGAATTCTTGCACCCTTAGTTTAAACGCCTCGTACCTGGTACTCTTTAAAAACCCTAGAGATAAGTTACAAATTTTCATTTTAGCTAAACAAATGTATCCTGGACAATCGAAATATTTCCTGGAATCGTTCCAGGACGCTATGAGTAAACCTTTTGGTTATTTAATAGTGGATCTTAAAGCCGAAACGCCAGAAAGATTTAGGTTGCGGAGCGTGCTGTTACTCGGACAAGAATCTGTGGTGTACGTACCTAAAACCTAGAATTTTTTTAAAATGACGTCAGCCCATTTAAGAAAAGCTGTCCCTTTTCTAAGCGCTTTGATAAACGCCAAGAAAAAAAAACAAGCCGACAAAAAAAAAAAATCCCAAATACGTGATTTTGGCCATTTGTGAAATCGTTCTAAACATTTTAAAAGGCAACGTTCCGCTGACTGACTCTCAGTATAAACAGTTCAAGAAAAGGCGACGCTGTTTAAGGCATCTGGCTGACAAAAGCTATCCGTTTGGGCGCAAGCGTAAACTCATTCAGAAGGGGGGTTTTATCGCCCCGTTAATCACCGCGGCCCTGCCTTTTGTGTTGCAAATGCTGACCCCTAAGTAGCTATGAACCACGCGCGAAAACTGTACCTAGTCTCTGCCGACCAATTGCAAAAACTCACGCCCTCCTCTAAAGGAGACATTAGGGAAAACAGCGAGAATGAACTGGAGCGGGAGATTAAATCCCTACTGGAGAGAAAGGATTTATCCGCGGACACCAAACTGGATTTGTATTCTCAACTTTTGTGGAAGTATCTGACTCTGGTCAAACAAAAATCTTTGGAAAAAATGAACTGACTTTAAGTTTACCTCCTCCTAAAGAGGAAGAAGAAAAACAAGAAGGTAAAACACCGGACGGTTTCTCCATAAAGGTTTAATATGTTTTTACTTGTGTGTGTTTGAATAAAGTAAACATTTTTTTAAAGCGTAGCAATTTTATTGAAATATACAATCACACAGACTTGAAAGATCATTTTGTAATCATTTATTGATAAAATCACAACGGTAAACACAACTTTGTACGCCGTGTACAATATGACAGTAAGAATCTATCCGCAGCAAACTTTTTACATATTTTTAACCGAGCGATCATTTTCTTGTAAATCGGGGGAATAAGAATTTAGAACCTGAGAAAACGTAAGACCCTTCATACGCTGTTTTATTGTTAAATATGTCGGGACCCGCATAGGGGGGCGGCACGGTGGCGCAGTGGGTAGCGCTGTCGCCTCACAGCAAGAATGGCCTGGGTTCGATTCCGGCTGGGTGACCAGGGTCGTTTCTGTGTGGAGTTTGCGTGTTCTCCCCGTGTCTGCGTGGGTTTCCTCCCACAGTCCAAAAACATGCAGTCAGGTCAATTGGACGTGCTAAATTGCCCCTAGGTGTGTGTGTGGATGTATATGTCTGTTTGTCTGCCCTGCGATGGACTGGCGACCTGTCCAGGGTGTATCCTGCCTTCTGCCCGATGACAGCTGGGATAGGCTCCAGCACCCCACCGCGACCCAGAAGGATAAGCGGTTTAGATGATGGACGGATGGATGGATGGGACCCGCACAGGTTTTCCGCTCGCTCTTTTCTTCTTATTCCTTAAACGAGAGTTCTCTGTTCAGACTGAGGCCTTTTGAAAAAACGCTTTTATTTTTAAAAGGTACGGAACCGTGTCGCCCCGGCGGGCGCATGCGCTGATTCTCACGGCTCAAAACCACCAGACCTTCGCCCTCCTGCCGCCTTTCCGATGCGATTCCCAATAATTTCCCCGCCGCTGTGGAAACCACGTCTTTCACGATATTTTTAGCAGCGGTCTTGAGGTGCGGTCTGACCAAGTTGAAGCCCGATTTTAGCAGAGGCACCGCCAGTCTAAACAAACCCCGAAAAACGTTGCCGATCCCTCTTCCGTACTGCACGTGCGCTCTGCCTGTCGCGTATAATAGAGGACGTAGGGGCTAGGGTCGGCGTAATAAGCAGACATTTTTATCGGATCGGTCTAAAATGTAGCTTCACGATCACTTTTCCGAATTTGACATTTCGGTTTTGATCCGTCTTTAACTCTATTAAAATTTCATCAAACACGTGTTTGCTGAACGGGTTGAAATGCACCTTGTCAAAGTTTAGCGTGACGAAATCCAGATGCGCTTTGGTATTTGAACGGTTCGCAAAAGAGGTGCTAAGGTATCGGCTACAATCTGATGCGAGGAAATATCCGAATAAAGAAACAAATAAAAAATTTAGTTTCGGTCGGGTCCACTTCTGTTCCTCGAAGCCCAGAATGTGCGCCAACTGTCCGTGCGTTCGAATCTGAATAGGCCATCTGTTTAGCGAGGTCAGTCATTTAATCTCCTCTGGTGTGACCCCTAATTTTACCCGTCTCGTGACCTTATCCAAATATAATTCGACGTAGGTTTTGGTGGTTCTAAAATATTTGTTCATTTCGGTCAAAATGTCACTAATGTAAGTATAATAACCGCATTTTACTTTAAAGGACACCTGTTTGCTGAGATGGGCGGCACGGTGCCGCAGTGGGTAGCGCTGTCGCCTCACAGCAAGAAGGGCCTGGGTTCGATTCCCAGCCGGTCGACCAGGGTCATTTCTGTGTGGAGTTTGCATGTTCTCCCCGTGTCTGCGTGGGTTTCCTCCGGGTACTCCGGTTTCCTCCCACGGTCCAAAGACATGCAGTCAGGCCAATTGGAAATGCTGAATTGCCCCTAGGTGTGAATGTGTGTGTGATTGTATATGTATGTCTGTCTGTCCTGCGATGGACTGGCGACCTGTCCAGGGTGTATCCTGCCTTCCGCCCAATGACAGCTGGGATAGGCTCCAGCACCCCACCGCGACCCAGAAGGATAAGCGGTTTAGATGATGTATGTATGTGTGTTTGTTGAGATCCGGCCCTTCACACACCCAAAAGCCCGTTTCCTGCCGTCCGCCAGCGTGTACCAACTCTGGGGAAATGATATTTGGGCTACACCGACCTCCCAACCGCCCCTGAGATGAATAGTTTTGGCTAACTTCACCCTGTAGCTGGATATATCGTTTTGAGTGTATAATTTGTCGCTAGCGTTACTCGGCAAAGTGATGAAAAAATCTCTGGTTTCTTCCATGGTGGGTCCCGCGCTTCCGAATAGGCCTCGCCCGCTCTCTCACGGGGTTTTTATCGAGCGTCCTGGATAGAATTTTCGTTTACCCAGGAGTCAAATTTTTTATCCCAACCTTTCCATCTCACCTCAACGAGAACCTCGGATTTAGTTTTTTTCCTAGCCAGTATTTTTTCTACACGATAGACTTTATTTTCAGGTACAATAATTTTCTGCATTTCTTCTTCATAAAAAGAACCTTCTATTAATTCATTATCGAGGTCTTTTAGTTTATACATCGGCGGGTCTCGTTTAATAATTTTATCCACAAAAAATATTCATCCGTGAAAGACTGTTCATAACCTTTCGTGAAGACCCAGTGCTCTTTCGAAATCCGAACCGAGTCACCTACTTTAAACTTGGGTCGGGGTAATTCGCCTCTCATTCTTTTCCCGTACAGATGATGGAACACCTTTATCTGATTACCCTCGTTCACTTCTTTGGGACGCATTTGGATAGATCTGTGAAAGGCGCGATTGTAAGCGCTCACTAGTTCCTGAAGCACATCTAAATATCTCAAGGTGTTAAAACCTGTAAAATATCTAAACATCCGCGTTTTGAGGGTTTTGTTAAATCGCTCCACCACAGAGGCTTTCAATTCGCTAGCCGTAGTAAAATTTCTTATTTTATATTTGTTTAAAAGTTTTTTTTAATAAATGATTACAAAATTCTCCCTTGTCAGTTTGAAGAGTTCCGGGTTTTCTGCCTTGTAAAAGTATTTGTTCAAAGGCCTTTGTTACACTCTTGGCGTTCTTATTTTCCAACGCCTCCACCCACGCGTATTTTGAAAACACATCTATGCAGGTTAAAATAAACTTTTTCCCATCGTTGTGTTCCGATAGAGAGGATAAACCTGCCAAGTCTAACTGCCATTGTGAATCTCTTTCGGACGCTAGTACGAAACTCCTTTTAAAGTTTATTCTTCTGGGTTTGTGTAGCGTGTGTCTGAACTTTGTAAAAACCTATCAATTTCATCTTTATTTTTATTAGTCAACCCCACCTTCCTTACGTTTTTGATAAAGGGCTCCCTACCACACAGACCGCCTTCCGACCCGGGTTTATGATACAACTCTTGCAGCGTCGTCTGAGACATGTTCAAATGGTCAAGGTGTGAAACATGTTAGGGTTTTTATATTTTCTTCTGGGTAAAACACAGTCTAAAATAAAATGTGGAGAAAACAAACTGATGACAGAAAACCACTTCAAAAGGTTTTTATGTTTTTTTATTTATTTTTTTTTGTTTAAAGGTTTTTATGTGTTTTTTTATTTTTTGTTATAAATGGTTTATTTCTTTTATATTTTTTGGTTGTTAGTATCTAATCTACTGACAAACCGTTAGTCCGAGATATAGGTAAATTAGTTTCAAACTAAATGTGATGAACATTGAAGTATAAAATATTAAAATATAAAAATGAAAAGGTTACACATTTCTACTAAAATATTAAAATGAAAAAATGGTTACATGATTTAAAATATAAAAATGAAAAGGTTACACATTTCTACTAAAATATTAAAATGAAAAAATGGTTACATGATTTAAAATATTAAAATGAAAAGGTTACACGTTTCTACTAAAATATTAAAATGAAAAGGTTACACGTTTCTACTAAAACATTAAAATGAAAAATGGTTACATGATTTAAAATATAAAAATTAAAAGGTTACACGTTTCTACTAAAATATTAGAATGAAAAAATGGTTACATGATTTAAAATATAAAAATTAAAAGGTTACACGTTTCTACTAAAATATTAAAATGAAAAAATGGTTACATGCTTTTAAAAATATTAAAATTAAAAGGTTACACGTTTCTACTAAAATATTAAAATGAAAAAATGGTTACATGATTTAAAAATATTAAAAAATATTAAAATGAAAACACTACACAGTTTGTCTAATAAACATGCACAAAGGGGTTCAAAAAAGATATGTAAACTACTAGCAGTGATCAAAAGATGTCATAAAGGTGCTATAAACAATTACACAAACTCAAATGATTAAAATACAAAATAAAAAGACACAAAGTAGAAACTTACTAGCAGCAAAAAAAAAACAAAACATCGGTGTCATAAATGTCTTATGTACAAATACACAATCTCTCTCGCGAATCACTACACTGATCTGTCATCCTCAGACCCCGTCAGAATTTTACACACGTTGGCGGCCGTTGATTCCGCAGCGCAGTCCAGAGGTTCATCTAACCGCATAAAGAACCGTCTCAGAATTTCGGACGGATCTCTGCTCAGGTACTCGGACAGCGGGTTATTCAAAGTGTTGCTTTAGAGACTCTTTGATCTCCAATTCACAAGTGGGTATGAGATTCAGCCACTTCTGTTTTAACTCGTTGTCCAGAAATCTTACGGGAACGCCTTCAACGCAACTGTGTTGTTTTTGTGAAGGGTGTTGAATTTGA
The DNA here is from genome assembly GCF_904425465.1 of Colossoma macropomum. Taxonomy (NCBI): domain Eukaryota; kingdom Metazoa; phylum Chordata; class Actinopteri; order Characiformes; family Serrasalmidae; genus Colossoma; species Colossoma macropomum. The sequence goes on along the minus strand of NW_023494807.1, from coordinate 13,815,043 downwards.
CACCCACCGCAATCTCTCGTGATCCATTCACGCACGGCCAGACGATCACTCTTGCCCAAATAAATTCCACAATTTTCGTGGCTCGGTCCTTCAGCCCGGGTCCGAAGGCTTCTCGCTCTGACCTTCCGACACTGGCGCCAGCGTCAAGAGGTTCCTCGCATTGACCTTGTGACCCCGTTCCTGAGAAAGCGTTCGCGTTCTCTCTCTCACGCTGCTCGATGTCAGCCGGTGAAGACGGTCGGCTTTGTAACCCGTCCTCGTCCACCACGATAAATTCATCGCTGTCCAGATCGGTCACGCCAGACGCTTCATCTTCCTCTTCTTCTTCTTCTTCTTCTACCTCACTCGCGCTGGTCGAATCTGAAATATCATTTCGGCCGCTTTTTTTACGTTCCACGAGGTCTAGATCAGAACTCTCTTTATCTTGCTCTGGGTGTGTCGGGGAACACCCCCAATCCCTCCCGCTGGGCATGTCCTTGCACATGCGCGACGCCGTTTTGTCATCTTGGTATTTAGATATCAGATTTGTCGGGCGTGGAATATGACAGCTGTCGCAACCGCATATTACGCTGGCTGGTGATAGAGAGAGAAAATCGTTAAAAGGTTTAACGGGCTCGTACATGCTTACTCTTCAGCCACACGCTGCAACTTGAAACGGAATAACCGTTTTCACAGCTTATATTCACAAACTACGGTCCCTCAAATGGTCAAAATTAATTCTTAAGAAAAAAAGCGTTTTTTTCTTACCTGTCAGAACATGTTTGACTGCGTGATAAATATCCAGTAGTTCGCTCTCCCGCAAACTTATTTCAATCAGCTGGACGTGCTCTTCTTTTTCAGTAGGGGCAACATAAAAAATCCACTGGTCGTCATCGCTGGAGCACACGTTTTCATGCCTTATCACAGGTGACGTGCACACTTCCAGTCGAACTCTGTAGGTAAACTCTGGGGTCCTGAGGCCTGTGATGGTCAGGGTGTTTTGACGCAAATAATGCGCGGATCTGACCTTCAGTGTGATTGTGGCAGACCTGGACAGTTCGGTCTTGTGTTTTGTGTCGCGAACCATACATGACCTGTTTCTGGCCTGTAAGATCATAGCATGCAATTCCCCCACTTCATTCGTTTTCGGGATGGTCTGGTTTAACAGGTACAACTCCTTTTCGGAAATGGATACTTCGGCCGGTTTATTACCGTGACACAGCCTGCTCTGGCGGAAAACGATGTAGCGATTGTTCAGCCGGGTTTCTTTCGGCAAAATTGTCAAATACGTCATCGAAAGACATCTCCTCTTTATGCTCGGTTTAAACAGACTGTTGTCCGCTCTGAATCTGTCGATTTCCTGCTTTTCCTTCTGCGAAGGTTTAACATCGTTTTCTGCCCGAATCGAACGGGGCCAGCAGTGTCTAGGTATGTCATTGCGAACGAAGGCCTTCCTCGCGCTCAAAATTTGACTGGTCCTCGGGGGCAGCTCCTTCAGTTTCAGTCGTTTTAGACTGTTCGGCCTCACAAAATAAGGTATTCCACGCTTCTGTAAGTTGTCCCGAATGGATGTGCGATAGCGCCATTTGCTCAAGGAATTTAACATCGGAGATCCATCTTGAGCCTTAGACGGTCTGTCTGGAGAATCCATGACGGTGGTTTTGCAGAGAAGTCACTCTCCGCACCAATCTGTCTCTTTTACGGCCAGTTTTTATAGTATTGTGAGGAGAAAAACACTTGTTCAATTATTAGTCACGCTTAGCAGAACGGAAGCCCCCCACTTGCTACTGTCACTCAAAAACACAAAAACAAGGACATCGTGGAAATCTTTTTCCAAAACACATTCTGGGAATCTTTTTTTCCAAAACACATCCTGGGAATCTTTTTTTCCAAAACACATCCTGGGAATCTTTTGAAAATTCTTCTCATGTACCATGCCGGACAAACCTTGGGAAGTTATCAAAAAGCATTCACACGCACACGCACACACACACACACACACACACACACACACACCATACCCCCAACCACCCCACCCACCGATGGTAAGTCCTCGCATCTTTTTTTTTTTTGATCCTTACGCTTTTAACGCCCACCCATTTAGATTTTTCACCCCCTTTAAACTTTTTCACAAAATTCACATCTTTTTTTTTTCATTAACACTTCTCAAGGAAAAAATTTGCTCACGCTTTCCACACCAATACGCACCCTGGGAAAAAACTGAACATTTTATCACCGGAAAAATTTTTTTTTACATCCTACAATAGTTGTTCACATTTTTACACACGTTACCTCCTGGGAAAATTAGATGCAATTTTCACACGTGACGTCCTACAACTGATGTTTACATTTTACACACAACAAACCCCTGGGAAATTTTTTTGCATATTTCACACGTGACGTCGTACTACTGTTGTTTACATTTTTATACACATCAACATTATGGGGAAATGCTTTACATATTTCACACATGACGTCACGCATAACTCATAAATCATTTTGACTTTTACTGGGGTTAATAACTACTGTCAACTTCAGAGTATGAACCTGGCTGAAGCAGAAGTAAGCATGGCTACCCCACTAGCTCCAGCAGAGACCTCACATGCGGTATTCCCAGTTAGTAAACCTGATAAATTTGAGGGTGATCCTGACAAATGTCGTGGATTCCTACTCCAGTGTTCAGTTTTTTTTTAAATTCCCCAACCAGCTCTGACCAAGCCAAGATATCATTTATCGTGTCTTGTTTAGCGAATAAAGCTCTTGAATGGGCTACAGCCAGCTGGGCTCACATTCACCGCTTATCTTATGTGCAGTTTATCAACGAATTGAAGAAGTATTTGACCACTTGTACAAAGGCAAGGTTAGTGGGGAATTACTGTCCAAGTTACATCAGGGGAATCGCTCAGTAGTGGAATATTCGCTTGAGTTTAGGACTCTAGTGACTAGCAGTGGGTGGAATGAGGCAGCTCTCATAGTTATGTTCCGTCAAGGGTTGAATGCGGATATCTTGAACGAGCTTGCTTGTAAAGATGACAAACTGACCCTGGATCAGCTCATCAATCTAGCTATCAGGCTGGATCATCTCTTGCACCACTGCAACAAACCCAAGGCCGAATGAAGCACCAGAAGAACAAGTACTAGAGTCAGAGTCACTCAAGAACCAGCCACGACAACCAAACCCATGCAGTGTGACTCATCTCGACTATCACAAGAGAGACTGCGTCGGATGAGAAATCAACTCTGCCTGTATTGTGGTGATGCTGGACATCAACTTCGTGAATGTCAAGCCAGACCACAAAAAAGCAAGATGCTGACCCCTGGAAAGCACGTGGAGTATACTAATGTGGTGGGTGTTCCCACAAAGGCGTTGGTTTCAAAGTCTTTTCTGTTGCCTGTCACTATATACTGTCATCCCCAATCTGTTGTCCTTTCAGCCCTGATAGATTCCGGTGTGGAGGGAAACTTCATTCATGCCCTGCTAGTGGAGCAGCTACAGATTCCGGTAGAGAACATGGAGACAGTATTGAAGGTGGCTGCCTTGGATGGAGGACCAGAAGGCATGGGGACAATATTCAAGATGACGACACCCTTGTCATTACAGACCAGCGCTCTTCACAAAGAGACTTTGTCCTTTTTAGTTCTCAAACAGTCTGAATTTGAGCTGATATTGGGCTTCCCCTGGCTAGAAAAACATAATCCTTCCATTTCCCGGTCTGAGCACACTATCATAAAATGGTCAGACTGCTGTATCCAGTCCCTCAGTCTCAGTCTTCTCAACTTCAGTAGAGAGCCCTAATGCTGATTCTACCGTTCAAATCCCTTCAGAATACTTAAACTTAATGGAGGTCTTTAACAAGAAAAATGCCACCAAGCTGCCCCTCATAGAACGTACGACTGTGCTATTGAGCTCCTGGAAAACCCAGTTTTTCCCAAGTCTAGAGTATATCTGTTGACCCAAGAAGAGCAAAGCCTTGGATGTGAATATCCAAGAAGCCCTAGAACAAGGATTTATCAGACCCTCAACATCTCCCATAGCCGCTAGCTTTTTCTTTATCAAGTAAATAGATGGCGGTTTACGCCCATGCATAGACTATCGTGCCCTCAACCAGATCACCAAAGCTTACCCTTATCCTCTTCCTCTGGCTCCAGTAGCATTAGAGCAATTATAAGGGGCCAAGTTCTCCACAAAATTAGACCTTAGGAGTGCCTACAATCTTATCACAATCAAAGAAGGAGATGAATGGAAGACTGCCTTTTTGACCACTAGGGGGCACTATGAATACTTGGTGATGCCTTTTGGCCTCTCTGTCACCCCCTGTCTTTCAAGCTTTCATAAATTAAGTGCTCAGAGACATGTTAGGGAAATATGTCATCATCTATCTTGATGACATTTTCATTTACTCCCCTGACAAGGATTCCCACATGCAGCACATTTGAGCCGTGCTACAACGTCTACTAGAAAACAACTTGTTTTTGAAAGGAGAGAAATGTACATTTCACCTTCAGTCCATGTCATTCTTAGGCTATGTCATTAGTCAGCAAGGAGTAGTAATGGATGATCAGAAAGTTGAGGCAGTTGTTTAATGGCCCACTCCTGCTTCCATCAAAGAGCTACAGAGATTCTTAGGATTTGCTAACTTCTATCGCCGATTTATAAGAAATTTCAGTAGTATTGCGGCCCCTCTCACATCTCTACTAAAAGGTGGCCCCAAGAAACTAAAACTCAAACACCCCGATCCTACACAGCCTTTCATAGTCAAAGTGGATGCTTCAAGTCAAGTCAAGTCAAATTTACTGATGTTGTCACAAAGCAGCTTTACAGAAATCCATTAAAGACAAAGTTTTAACATGAAATGTAAATCCTCCAGGTGAGCAAGCCAGCGGCGACAGTGGCAAGGAAAAACTCCCTCAGAGCTGGGGAAGAAACCTTGGGAGGAACCAAGGCTCACAAGGGGGGACCCATCCTCTTCTGGTCAAACTCCCTACAAAATTATTATATTACTAATATTAATAGTAGTAGTAGTAGTAGTAGTAATAGTTAGGAGTCCATGAAAACTTCAGTGTAGGGTGGGCAGCTAGTCCAAGGCAAGTGGCGGTAGCTGGGCAAGTGGTGGTGACTGGGGCGTGGGCAACTGGTCTGAAGAGGGTAGCAGGAGAGCTCCATAGATAATCATCCATCAGTGTCCAGCCAGACAGGTGGGCAGTCGTTTACTTGGAAAAAGATAGGGAGATGGAATTAGTTTTGTTCTGTTTGGGTGTATGTAAAACAGAGAATGTGAACATTTCCAGAGTGTGGCTAATGGCTCCAGCAGATCTGACTATAACAGCTTAACTAAAAGGAGAGAACCAAAAGGACACACAGACACGGGAGCACCCTGAAACAATTTGGCATCCCTCCGATCCACCGTCCACAAACCTGAGTGATCGCGTGCGAGCGGAGGGACAACAGCACCAGGGTCTCAGTTTACTATAATTCCCTGTGTGAAGATTGTGACTGAATCTGAGTCCCGAACATTTTCTGGAAGATCATTCCAGAGTTTGGGGGCTTTACAAGAAAAGGCTCTACCCCCAGCTGAAACCTTCTGAATTCTGGGAACTATTAAAAAGCCAGCACTCTGTGATCTGAGTAATCGTGGTGGCTCGTAATGGGAAATAAGGTCTTGCAGGTATTCAGGAGCGAGCCCATGTAGGGCTTTATACGTCAATAAAAGAATTTTGTAATCAATACGGAATTTAACAGGCAGCCAGTGAAGTGATGATAGAACTGGACTGATATGATCAAATTTTCTAGTTTTAGTGAGGACCCTGGCTGCAGCATCTTGAACTAGTTGAAGTTTACTTAAATTCCTGCTGGTGCATCCTGACAGTAGTGCGTTACAATAGTCTAGCCTTGAAGTAATAAAGGCATGTACTAATGTTTCGGCATCATGCAGCGATAAGGCATTTCTTATTTTGGCGATGTTGCGAAGATGTAAAAAAGCTGTCCTAGTGATGCTGCCTATGTGTTGATTGAGTGATAAATCTGGATCAATTATGACGCCAAGATTTTTTGCTGCTGAACCAGGTATAACTGGAAAGTCAGCAAGATTTAAAATTAAATCTGATAATTTATTTCTTGCCACTTTTGGACCCAGAAGGAGAATCTCTGTTTTGTTACTGTTTAGAACGAGGAAGATACGCAACATCCAGCCTTTCACGTCTTTTACACAGTCCTCTATTTTCTTTAACCTGTATTTGTCATCAGGCTTGGCTGATATGTACAATTGCGTATCGTATGCGTAACAGTGAAAGTTAATGCCATGGTTACTTATAACTGTGCCTAATGGTAACATGTATAATGTAAATAATAATGGTCCTAAAATAGAGCCTTGTGGAATTCCAAATCTTACTTTTGAATAATTGGAAGATAAATCATTTACCTTTACGAACAGATAACGTTCCATTAAGTAAGATTTGAACCACGATAGGGCTGTCCCTGTGATTCCAACCATGTTTTCTAACCTTTCTAGGAGAACATTGTGGTCTATCGTATCGAAAGCTGCTCTGAGGTCAAGTAGCACCAACAGGGATATGTAGCTTTGATCAGAGGCAAGATGAAGATCATTTGTTATCTTAACTAGAGCTGTCTCAGTGCTGTGATATGGCCTGAATCCAGATTGGAATTTTTCATATATGTGGTTCTTGTGTAGATATGAATTAAGTTGTTGGGCTACAGCTTTTTCTAAGATCTTGGATATAAATGGTAGGTTAGAAATAGGCCTGTAATTAGACAATACGCTAGCATCAAGGTTTGGTTTCTTGATCAGAGGTTTAATAACTGCTAGTTTAAAAGCTTTTGGAGCATGGCCCAGGCTAAGGGACGAGTTTACTTTAGTTAAAAAAGGATTAATGATAACTGGTAGTACTTCTTTGAGTAATTTTGAGGGAATTGCAGGTTGATTGCAGGAGTTAAGGTATGGGTTTTATCATTGTACCATGGGGCGAGCTTTTTCTGTTTTATCCTTTTTATTTTAAGTGGCGCCACATTTTCTGAAGGAGATCGAAAGGTATTTTCTAAATAGTCGGTTAGTACATCTAGCTCCATTGGGTCTGATGTAGTGGAGACTAGGGTTGTTAGTTCTGGGAGGTTTTCTATGAATTGTAGGTCGGTAAATGGTTTTATTGAGCGTTTTGTAGAATAGCGAGGGGACGTACATATATTATGACTAAGACGTAGCTCATAAGAAATTAGGTAATGGTCGGAGATTGCTGAGGTTTGCGGTAGGATACAAAGCCTGTCTATGTTAAGACCGAGTGTCAGAACTAAATCTAAAGTGTGACTACAGTAGTGTGTAGGCCCTGTTACATTTTGGGTAATACCAACAGAGTCTAGGATTGAAGTAAATGCCTTTTTTAGTGGGTCATCTGCCTTCTCAAAATGGATATTAAAATCTCCTACAATTATTACTTTATCATTGCACACAGCTAGGTTTGCAGCAAAATCACTAAATTCTTTTAAAAATTCTGAGTAGGGCCCTGGTGGTCTGTAAATGTTAAATAATGAAAATGCGTTCTTTTTGTGGCCAGATTTGTAATGTTGATGGAAAGAACCTCAAAAGAAGTGAAGGTGTCACATTGTTTCTGACTGATATCTAGGGTATTTTGGTAGATTACACATAATCCACGTCCTTTGCCTGATAATCTTGCGCTGTATACATAATTATAGCCTACAGGGGTGGCTTCATTTAGTGCTGAATATTCATCCTGTCTAACCCATGTTTCGGTGAGACAGAAAATGTCAAATTTATGATCACTTATAATTTCATTTACGATGACTGCTTTTGCGTTTAGTGATCTTATGTTGAGTAACCCAAGTTTTAGAATTGAGGTGTTGCTGCTATCATCTGAATATGATTTAATATTGATTAGGTTGTTGAAACGGGCTGATTGAGTTTTTCTACGTTTAGATTTTGATTTAATTCGGGGCAAAGACACAGTCTCAATACAGTGGAACCTAGGTGACGCCTTAAAGCGGTTCGCAGACGGTCGATTTAGCCTGTCTGTCCGCGGCCTGGTCCCGGCTGTGGATTGTCAGCAGCTGTTTACACTACTCTGCTGACTAACTAAGAAAAACTATGTGCTATGCTGCAAGAAAGTAAGGCTGCACCCTTGTGCGTGGGGTGGACACCATCCCTACCTATAAGACCAGGCTTGCCCTCGAAATGTAACCAATTATCTATAAAGCCCACTTGATTTTCCGAACACCACTTGGATATCCAGCAGTTTAACGCTGCAAGTCTGCTGTAGGCTTCAGTGCCGAGCTGCATTAGGATGGGAGCAGAGCAAATTATGGCATCGGACACTGTCTGGGCCAGTTTAATCACCTCTCTAATATTACCCTTAGTTACCTCAGATTGCCGCAGACGAATATCATTGGCCCCTACATGGATGACTATCCTCGAATATCTCTTATTAGCTAACAGTCTAAGGTTGCCACTAATGTCCGGCGCTCTAGCTCCTGGTAAACAGCTAACTGTTACTGCTGGCTCCCCTAAAGGAGTTGCTAATTTCATGTGTCGAACGATCGAGTCTCCTATAACCAGAGCACTTTTAACAGGCTCCTCAGTGGGTGTTACGCTGAGTGGGGCAAACCTGTTTAACACGCGAATCAGAGGAGCATGGTGTTCTGGTGGGCTAGCTTTGGCCTCAGCTTAAGCATTAGCCTTAGCTTTCTGGCTATGTCGCCGAGACGTCACCCATTCACCCCGCTGTGAGGGCTCTAATGCCGGAGTCGAGGTGGTGCTGACTCTCCCTAAGGCACCTGGAGCTGCTAGCAGTGAATCTCGCTGTCTGTCCCTTAATAAATCCCGGATGCGCCCCTCTTGCTGGTCCACCTTATCCACCAGAGAGCTAACTAGCTGGCACTTAGCACAAACACAGCCACTATCATTATCACTAGAGGTGGAAAAGGGGATTAAACTAAACATGCCACACTCTGAGCAGACAAAGAAACCAGCTGTAGCCATGATATTGCAGGAACTTACCGCTTTTGGTTGATTTAGGAACTTAGCAGGACGATAGCAGGAAGATACGCTGGAGCGGCGAGTCGGCAAGAGGACCGGCGTAGGGGCAGTGTTATCACAGCGATCCAGTTCCCCTCAGAAGTTACATCATGTTGCTTTTTATTCCCATAAGTTATCTCCTGCAGAAGGAAATTATGGCATTGGCAATCGAGAATTACTAGCTATCAAATTAGCATTGGAAGAGTGGCGACAATGGCTCGAGGGAGCTCATTATCATTTCACAGTGTTGACTGATCATAAGAACCAGGAGGACCTTTGTAATGCCTGATGCCTAAATGCATGTCAAGCAAGATGGTCCCTGTTCTTTTCACATTTTCACTTCAGCTTTGTTAATTCCTGCTCAACCTGTTCTCAATGTAAGACCCCGAAAACCTTACCGGCAGGCAAACTAATGCCCTTACCAGTGCCAGCCAGACCCTGGTCCCATATAGCCATTGACTTTGTAACTGACCTGCCTGAATCGCAAGGGTTCACTACTGTTTTGACAGTTACAGACCGGTTCTCTAGAGGACTCCCAGAATTCCAGAATATTTGGCATACCTGAGGACATTGTTTCGGGCAGAGGACCCCAATTCACTTCACAGGTTTGGGCAGCATTTTTTGAGCACATTGGTGTCTCCATAAGTCTTACTTCAGGATATCATCCACAATCGAATGGACAGTGCGAAAGGATGAATCAGGAACTAGGCAAGTTCTTGAGGATTTTTGTCATGAAAACCCTTCTGACTGGTCTCACTTCTTAGCCTGGGCAGAAATAGCACAAAACTCTTTAACCAGCTCTGCCACAAGGATGACCCCATTTCAGTGTATTTTAGGATACCAACCACCTTTAGCACCTTGGACTGTGTCTTCTACAGAGGTTCCTGCGGTAGACGCCTGGATGAAGAGGAGTGAACAGGTCTGGGAGGACACACATCAATGTATCGAAACAGCGTTGCAAAAGAACAAGGAGCAAACAGACTGGTACAGGAGTCAAACCCCAGTGTTTCAACCCGGAGACCGAGTGTGGCTGGCCACCAGGGACTTCCGCAGTGCTGAGAGAAGTAGAAAACCCCAGCCCAAATATATTGGGCCTTTTAGAATTGTGAAAAGAATAAATGACGTGACTTATAGATTAGATTTACCCTCAACGCTTTTGAGTCTCACGTTCATTCCATGCATCTCTTCTAAATCCCATTGTTGCAGGGCCTTTGGACGAGGCTACGCCAGACGTCACGCCACCCCCACCAGAGGAGATAGATGGGGCTCCAGTCTACGCTGTCCATAGGTTGCTGGACTCCTGACGACAGGGTGGGCTCCTCCAGTACCTGGTGGACTGGGAGGGTTATGGCCCGGAGCAGTGTTGGGTGCCTGCGAGAGACATTTTGGACCCAGGTCTCATAGTGGACTTCCACAGCCAGCACCTGGATAAGCCTGCTCCTCAACCTAGGGGTTGCCCAGAATCCTCTGGGAGATCACATGACTGATGAGCTTCCCTCACACCCTGAGGCTAATTCGGACTGCATTACCCAGAGTTCTCTGGGGAATCACGTGACTCCTGACCTTTTCTCGTGCTCCTATCAGCGCTCTAGATCTCCAGAATATTGATGTGTGTCACCTGTGTATTACTCATATGACTCCCATAGTTTAGTTTATAAGCCCGGGCTTTAGGTAGAGATGCGAGGTATTGTTTCCACTGTGAACTACTGAGCGATTATCTATTGTTTGTATCCTGTTTTTGATCATTGCTTCTGTTATTTTGACTCTGCTTTTTGCTCTGCCCTTTGGATTGTTTGCTGGACTTTTTTGATTCATGTTTTTGACCCTTTTTGCATCTTTCATTGAGTACGTCTTTCGCCTGCCCCTTTGTGTTTGTTAGCATCATGTAATGCTTACCGTTGTCCTTCTGCTGTGTTTTTTGGATTTGAGCCACGCCTGTTTTTTGACTAAGATTCTGGACTTTGATTCTGCTAGTAGTCTTGTATTTTCAAATCACGAGCGTCTGACTTTTGTTGGCATGTTACAAGAATAGAACAATCCTTTCTTTACATGTTTAAATAAAATCTGTTGGTTGCCTGTTGAGGATCTAATTGATCTTTCCATGATGCCTTAACTGGGTATTATTTTTTTGTCGATGTTCATTGGTTCTAAAAATAAAAATCCTTGCAGATCAGAATGTTATTATCACTATATATTATCTTATATATCTAAAATATATTAGTATATGTCATGTATAAAAATGGTAATGAATGTGTAATGAATTACAAATTCATTTAATTTTTTCTCCTTGCTTCTTTTTAGCTTTATATTTTAAAAAATCTCATCTCGGCCACTCCTTGTCTCAGTCTTGACTGGAACTCAACCTCTACAAAGTTTTGGTCCATGAGTCCAGGTTTTGACTACAACAATACTAACAAACCACTCTTGACTTTATATACATCTTCACAATTGAATTCTGCAAATGAAAACCCATAATATTCAATATTTCACTTATTTGTCCAGCACCTCTCTCTTCCTTTTGCATTACCTCCAATTAAAGCAGCGTGATCCATGTAGTCTTTTTCCCCAAAGGTGTTGAGGGAAATTAAAAGGGCAGAAGGGAGCAGAAAAAGCCTGTGTGTCTGCTAGTGTTGTCTGCTAGCAAAATGCTAAAGGGGCTGTAGCCTGGAGAACCAAACAAGCACAGACTTACTTCACCCCAGCAACACCTGTCTCCTCCAGTGACACAACCAGAAAATGAGACAAAGACAACAGTACTTTTTTATTTTTGTTTTTATTCCTCCTTTGAGTCATTTTCTGAAGGTTACACTAGAAAAGTGTCCTGGCCTCATAATATATTCAACATAGAGTGACCAAATACAAATCTTTTATGTAAATCACATTGTTTTAAGTGGAATAGCTGGTTTTGGTTGTCTGCACTGTGTTTGTTACTGCTGACAGATAAAGCTATTTCTAATGTATTCCCTCTGAAGGGACATGCTGAGTATGTGTACACAGCGAGCCATGTGGGGGGTAGAGGACAGGACAGGAAAAGAAACCTTCACTTCACACTCATGCTTTTCATCCCTTTATTTTTATTTGCTTGTTTGTTTGTATGTTGACCTTGCCCTGTCAGATGACCTTTGCAAACTCATGAATAAGAGAAGAAAACCGTTCTGACAATGAGGGGAAATTAAAGACATTTTTGTAGTGGGTCATTAAAAGAATCTTTCTGTGTGTAGCTGTGTGTGTGTGTAGCCAGAGAAATGTCAGTGTGTGTAGCCATCCTCAGTGCTTTGGTGTGTGTCTGTGACCCTCGGCTGGAGAAAGTTCCAGATCCCTGCGTGATGTGACAGATGCCATAAACTCTCCTCCATGGCCGTCTGCTTCCTGCCCACCTTACAGCTGTCCGACAGCAGGAGGTCTACACAGTGCTAACAGCTCATACTGCAGATGAAGCTTTATGTCTTTACGTGTCCTTTGCATTTTATAATGTGATTTTATTCATGTAAGACCAGAATACAGGTGATTCATTTTCGGTTCATTTTCAAATTCCACTTCTTACAATATATACATTTTAAATATTTATAAGTACACTGATTTTTAATAGGAAGAATGATGTCTCTGTCATTGCCACTTTGGGCCTGGAATGCTTGCCATAGCACAATGTAATGTTGGAGGAGTGGGCACGAGGCCTCTCAAGAGAACTGCGTAATGCTTTATGGTACCATGTCACATATCACCAACTATGGCTCTTCAGCTAGCTATAAGAAGAAGTTAGCTTGGTATTCCCAGCATGGACATCATAGAAGAGACCAAAGAAGTGAGAAAGAGAAAAAGAGAGAGCGACTAAGCAAGAGAAAATCTCAGACTAAAGTTAAAGCTAAAAGTGATAAAATGATGCTGGACAGTTTCACAGCTAACGGGAAAACAACAAAAATTTGACAACAAAGTGTACAACCCTGCCAATGTTATTATGAAAGATTGCGATGTGGACTGTAATCTTATCGGTGTCATCCCTGTCTCATGGAGTTTGTAGTCATCTAACCTCTGTTCCAATTCCGGCTAGCATGCAAAGAGATAAATGCCAAAACGTTTGGTCAGTCTTTGGCAATCTCATGCCAAATAAGCCTTGAAAGTTTGTAACCTTCTTTAATAAAGTCTTATAACATTACTGTACCTTGTAAGTCGGCATGGTCCTTTTTCTTCTGATGTTGTTCTTTGTAGGCATTGTGCCGAATTTCATCATGGCAGCAGAATCCCACTCCTTTTCATTACTATTCACGTGCCTCACACAGGCATGTGGACACTACAGATTACACTATCTGTTATTTACACATAGAAACATAGAAATCGCGACTGTAATCTGTAGTGTGATGCACATACGCAAGATGCGGCGTCGGATTCTGTATTCTTCAGCTCTTCAAATGCACATGTACATGAGGGGGGGGCTCAACTTTGTGTTTACCAGAGTGATGTAAAGAAGAGCAAAAGTACCAATGCTGCTTTAACTGCTGCTGTAACTGATAAATAACAGGTCCATTAATTTTTTTTATTCCAAACCCCACCATAACGTAGCCTAATATTGTATATGTGCCATGATACAGGCTGTATCTTAATCTTCAAACCAACTTACTATATAGTATGTTCAAAAGAGACCAGTGGTGTACTAATTTGACATGTTAGGCCAGAGGCACAGTAGGCTGTCTGAAGACTGTCAGACACCAACAAGCTATTGGTATGTGTCGGTGGCCTACCATCTTCTGTAGCCAGCGTGGTGTGTATGGCAATGTTGGCTCTAATTGGTCCACATTTTTTTGAGCATGCTGAATTGGCGTCAGCCATGAAGAAAAGAGGAGAGAAAAAGCAAGAAATAAAGCAACATGAGAAAAGGGCACTCTCAAGAGGACACACACAGATCACAATGTTATTTTTCAACACCAATGTAAGTAGCAAGGTTTTAGCAGCAGGAATGGCCATTTAAATTATTTTTGCTATCCAAATGTCCAAATATGTAAACAAATTATTACCTTCTCAATTAATATCATAATTAATTATACAAAAATATATTCTTAATAAACACGGACATGCTGGAGCTCTGAAGGTGCTCTGATAGTCTTATATCATAAAATAAAGCATAAGATACTCAGTCATTTCATGGACTTTTTATCATATAAATCTATGGATGACTCTACAAAACTGATTCAAAGACTTTTGGACATTTCAGTCTTTTGACTGCCTTGGACTTTGAAATAAAGTCTTTTTGCTTTGAATGACCCTATATATATATATATATATATATATATATATATATATATATATATATATATATATATAATGTTTATTTTAATAAAATAACTGAATAAAAACATTAAATTTTTTCACTACCAAAACAATCATAACACCACCAAAACCAAATGTTTTAGTAGTGATTACTTTGAAAATGAAGAATAACTCAAAGACGCTAGCCAGTACATGACTAGCAAGCACAGCTTTGAACAGTTGTACACATATAAAATCATAATATCCTTCATTAAAACACAAAGTTTACTTAATGGTAGAAAATATGTATTTTGTAGTGACAATTCTTAATGTTACACACAGATTTTTTTAGACTTTGGGAGACATTTACAATGGGACATAACTGCCCACCATGTGGCCATGAAGGACAGGGATGCAATGTCGCTTCCTGCTCCAAAATGCAGGGGTGTGGCTAAAGTAAGGCTCTGCCTATAGACTAAAACTGTGTTTCGAACATGAATGTAATACAGTTTTTGGTAGCGCTTTATTATACCGTATGGTAAATAACTAATATTTCATAGGTACAACCTCATTTCCAAAAAAGTTGGGACGTAAATAAAAACAAAATGCAATGATGTGCAAATCATTTAAACCCTATATTTGATGGAAAATAGTACAGACAACATATCAAATGTTGAAACTGACATACTTGATTGTATTTTTTATTATATGCTCTTTTAAAATTTGATGCTTGCAACACATTTAAAAAAAGTTATAAACTTGCAAAGTATGCACAACATTTGTATTACTTGTAAGTACTATTACCATTAAATTCTACTAATTAAGTAAGTACAACTGTACATGCCTGGCACCTACTATGTACTTGCAGTGAACCATGCCATACAATAAGGTGCTACCAAGTTTGTTTTATTAAATTAATAAATAAATTTTTCAACGTCAGTTTAAAAAAAAAAAATCACAAAAAGAATTCACAAACTGAAATTTAAGGGTTAAAAAGTAGCCTATAAAAGTGTCATATAAATGATGATTTTGTATATATATATATATATATATATATATATATATATATATATATATATATATATAGTTACTTTTACATTTGATTTATTTATCTAGATACCTATTTTGCAGTGAATAGCTGACTTTAGCAGGCTAGCTAGCTGAGTATCAGTCATTACACTACCTTCTATTTGAGTCACATTAACTAACATAACTAAATTATAGTGGAAATTTTTAACTGAGCGAACTGATTAAAATCTTCGGAAATAAACATACAACTCATCAAATTATACTAATTACAGTGTGTTGACCACATATCCAAATCAATCCCACTAAGGTTTGAAGAAAATTAGAAAGTGAAACCCCACTTTTATTACATATTTTATATGCCTTCACATTGCAAACACATGGCACGGTGACAGTATTTACCATGGAGACTTCGTGTGCAGACCCTGTTGCAGCACCATGACTTTCCATTGGCTAAATGGGCTTCATGCACACATTTTAAAACAGAGTATTACTGGGACGAAAAACTCCAAAAAAACATACAGAGTGCAAGGGTGTCAGTATCTGCCAGTTGTAGAAGACTTCAAGAGAAGCTACACTACAAGATGGAAACCTCTCCTCTGCACCAAGAACAGAAGGGCCAGGCTGGAATTCACAAAGAAGTAGCCAGAAGTAGACCTAAGTTTTATGGACAGATGAGATACAAACTAATCTTTTTCAAAGTGATAAGAAAGGAAAAAGGGACTGCAAAAAATCCTAAGCGCTCCAATTCATCTGTTAAACATGAGGAGGAGGAAATGTCATGGCTTTGGCATAGGAAGCTTAGGAAATTCAAAATGCACAGACAGAGACTCAAAGCATGGTGCAAGCTTAAATTTTTGGAAATTGTGTGTGTTGGTAGTACATGTACCCTTGTTTTGGGGTGTAGGTCCCTTAGATGGCACAGTTTACCCAATCGGTGTTTAGGTAACGCATTACAAAGTAACACAGTTATAGTAATGAGATAAATTTTTCTTGTAACAAAGTAGTATAAAGCATTGCATTAAATACTTGTAATCATGTTACAGTTACTAAATTAATAACAATTGCGTTACTTGCGTTACGCATGATATATTTAAAACATTTTTTTTAAATGTTTCTACTGTCTGGCTAGTTTCTAGATTTTCAAATAGCAGTCATGCATGCATCACCACTGGTCAAACGATGTTTTGTTAATTTTCCAAGTAAAAATAACACACCCTCTGCAGAGAACACATTTCCTTCTAAATAAATATTGCTTTTTTGTTGCACTATCAAGTTGGTACAGAATTCTATGGAATAGTGAGACTGCATCTTCCAGAAGTAATTAGTAATTTGTAGTTCATTACTTTTTTGAGTAACTACCCCAACAATGATACCCACCTTTCCAAGACACCACTACACCACTCTGCTGAATGTGTATATTGGCACAAAACAGAAACAACAGAAGCTCCCAAAACTATAAAGTTGGGTTCAATTTGATGTATATTCAGTTACAACCAGCAGTGATTGTTTTGGCAATTTTAATATCCTGTGACAAGCAATTCATAGTACTATTAGCTTTTATAGTTTTTAAAAATGCCCCCCATGCATCTTCAGTATTGGCCATAGCACACACACACACACAAACTGTGAAGTGGATTTCAGTATGTACGTTTTTAGAACACACTGGCGGCTAATGGGTTGCATTACACAGCTGAAGAACTAGTGATGCTTAAAAAGAATCGTTAACCCAGCACGTTCCTCATTCTGAATGGTCCGTGTGTTATAATAAGTGTGTGTGTGCATGTGTAGTAAAGTGCAGTGTGTTCAGTGTGTGAGTTGTTATAGCCAATTAGAGCTTCACAGCTTTTCTGCTGCTGTTTTTCTTTCTCTCAGCAGTTTAATGAGCTTTGACTTTCCCTCACTTTTCATTGTGTTTGTGGTTGTGTCCATTGCTGACCAATTAGCCACCAGACCAGACTAAAATCAAGGCTTTTAAAAAAGATGCAAACATATACCCAACCATTTAACATTGTGCAGTCTGCATGCAGAAATCATCACACACCCTAGGACAGACAACCAAAAAAGTGTACCCATTTGTTGAGATTTTCCACTTGGAATTCAGGGAAATCTTCCTGCTCATTACAAATCGTAAAAGTGGGAGTAAATTTTGATGTAGTACAACTAGGATTGCCAGGTGTCAGGTTTTGGACTGCATGTGGGTAGGGGTTTTCAGTTGTGGGGTGGATGCGTTTTGTCGCTGCACCTAAAACCGCATATACCATGCTAAATAAGGCCTGGGGCACAAGCCAATGTTTTATATAATTACACTAAAATATGTTCCCCTGTAACTCTTTTATCAGATTAACTAGGACACTGTAGGCTCTCTGTGTGTGAAACGTGACTGTGTTGAACTGCTAGTGAGCAATGAGGGATAAGAGGGGAGGGATGGGGCCCCTGCTGTGAAATCAATTCACATCTCTTAAAGACAGGCATGCTGAGATAAAACCATCAGCACAACTGCAGCTTTCGTCATATCAAAAGATCTGCTGTAATAAAACATTACATTTAAACACAATAAAAGCACTTTTATAAATGTTGGCCTGCTTGCTCAACTATGAAGACAAAAATACAGTTTGCTTCTGATCTTGTAAATTTCCATCAAAATATATTCCATCAGTGTTATGCAAATTACATTTCGTGGCTATTGTGGAAAGGGGTTAAAGAACCCTTACATAATGTAAATTCTGTACTAATTACATTATGGAAACTTTACATTATAGATTATACATATAGTTCTCTAAAGAAGCACACACTGAAAGGGCTGAAAATGTTTAGGCTTTAAAAATATTTAAACTGTAATTGACATCTGGTGTTTCTTTCACGTCCAGCTCATTTTGAAGCCCCAGGAAACCTAAATCCATGTTTACTTTCTAAGTAGGTTAATTTTGCTTATGTGGGCACCTAATGTACATGTACAATGTATGTGCAAGATTATTTATTTGTTAGTTTGCTTGCTCACTGCACGAGCCACATAAGTATTCCCTGAAGTCCCTGCAGTAAAGTAAATAGGAACTTTAACCTCTGTAAGATGTTGCTAATATAAAAGCTACGTCCATAACTGAGTTAAAAATGAAAATACAGTCCGTTTTGAATGCACTGTTTTTGTGATGCATTGAAAAAACAAAGCATTTACAGTTGTATGCAAAAGATTGAACAACCCCAAATAAGTAATAACACATTCTCTACAGGGAACAAACTACGACTAAAGATGACTGTAGCACGGAATGTGCAACCCCGGGCTAAGGGAGGACGCTGGAGACAGCGTTCACGTTTGCAGCAGCCATTCACTTTATTTACACACCAAATAAACACAACCAAACAAAACCAAAGAAACACTGGCCACTTTCAGCTCTTCTCTCGCTCTCTCTGTTCCCTCTTTGCTATTTTTAAAAGGCGCTCGCGCACCCGAGCCCAGAGGGAACGAGAGCTCGTTGCTCCGCCTCCTCGTTACCGCGCCCCCCTCTCGCAGCTGGTCCGCACAGATCGAACGTGAGGCTAATTAAAGCGGCCTCACTGCGGCACCGGAGGCGGCGCCCAGGAGGCGGGGCTCGGGACTCGCGCGCCGACCCTCCCTCACTCCGTAGTAAAAGAGTCTGGGTGCTAAAATTTAAAATAAAATTAAAATAAAATTTCTCAGTTTCAACATTTCATTTGTTGCCTTTGTACTATTTTCAATTAAATATAGGTTTTACATGATTTGCATATTATTGCATTTCATTTTTATTTACATTTCGCCCTGCATCCCAACTTTTTTGGAAATAGGGTTGTAAGTAAATAGTTAAATAAAACATATAATATAAAATGTACCTTAATTTATGCACAGGCCACATCTTATGTTTTACTCACCCGCTAATCAAAAAACAGAACTTGATTTATTGATGTTGCCTTCAGGTCATTAGATTTAAATGCTGCCTTATTTTCTAATTGTCAACACAAAAAATGAAATGTGGATTACAGGATGTAAACAGAGAACAGTACTGTCAGTATACAGGTGATTTTTGCTAAATAACTGTATATTCAGAACTAAGGTTTTTTTAAGAAAAAAAAAATACATATTTATGTTAATAGTAACAATAACTCTGCAGCATTCAGATATGACACATGGAAAAGATAGTCATTGAAAATAGGACTAGATTTACTGATTTTAGCTATTAAGGCATTTTCAGGATCTTTTGATTGGTTTGATTATAGTTTGATTACAGTTTGCTGTCATTTTGTGGCTCCAGCTCCACCACCACTTTGCCCAGGTTATTTCCTGCGTACATGTACTCCACAGCTCTGTAGACAGACTCCAGTCCCACGAAGCGTCCGCCCACATCTCGCTCACCAGCATCCACCTTACACACCAGCCTGCCTGCAGTCAGCAGCTCCAGCATGCTCCTCAGTGACTCACTGTAGTCCGGCAGAAAGTGATGCAGGAAGAAGCTGCGTATGCTGGCAGATTTTTGCAGCAGTTTGGCGGGGATAGTGCTGCCCCTCACTGGCTGCAGGCCGGACGCGCTCTGATAGCCAGAGATAAAGCCGATAACCAGTAGTCTGCCCCTAGTGGCCAGATTGTTCACTGCAAGGTCAAAAACACTGCCCCCTACTGACTCGTACACTACATCCACACCCAAAGGGTACTCCCTGCGTAGCGTAGCAGCTAAATCTTCCGCCTTGTAGTTGATTGGTCTGTCACAGCCAATAGTCTTCAGGAATTCCACTTTTTCATCTGAAGAACATGTACCCACCACATGGCAGCTGGCCATTTTAGCAAACTGAATGGCGAACTGCCCAGTTCCTCCAGCTGCGGCGGTGACCAGCACCGTTTCTCCCTGTTTAAGCTCCCCTAATTGGTGGAGAGCGATATGGGCTGTCGCTCCACTAACCAACAACGCTAACAGCTCAGGCTGGGCAGATGGAACTGGAATAGCAGTTTTTGCAGAAATGACTGTATACTCTGCGAAAGCTCCAGCTCTCATATATGCCACAGTGTCGCCTACAGTGAATCTGGAACTGGCACTCAGACCCAAACCTACCACCTCCCCCACACCCTCAAATCCAACATCAAAGGGAGGAGTCATGGAGCGGTCATATCTTCCGGCTGAATAATTTATATCAGATGCATTTATGCCAACGTACCTAAAAGCAAAGAAAAAAATATGAGTTACATGAGGATGAAGTAATGACATACCTTTGAATTTCTGTGTAGTTTTGCATTTACATTTATGGCATGCACATTCATGCTTTTATCCTGATTCACGTGTGTTAAGTCACCTTTCGTTTTAACACATAATAATCATTTGGGGACTGAAGACACCAACTTTTACCAGTTTTGAAAGTTTAATTTTTTTTGCTATTCTACTGTTGTACAAGTCTTAAGCTGTGCAACCATATAGGGTATTCATTGTTATATTTTGCACTCCATAACGTAACGTGTTACAACTGGAGACAGGTCTGGACTGCAGGCAGGCCAGTCTAGCACCTACATCCACTGATTCAGTCACCATGCTGTTGTAACAGTGCAGAATGTGGCTGTGCATTTTTATGTTGAAATAAGCATGGATATCATGGGCACACACATTAGACCATGATACACACTTCCAGTGTGCACCACTCCATTTCAGATGAGCTTGAGGAAGTCAGCAGCTTTGCTGTTTCTAGTATATTTTTAGCTTGTATTTATGACATTAATTTCAGAAATAATGTATATTTACAAAAAAAACTTAAGTTGATGAGATAAAATAATAAATGTCTTTCCCTTGTGATGTTTCATTTTAATACAAGTCAAAGTGGATTTACAAGTCACTGCTTTTGCTTTAATTTGCATTTCACATACTGTCCCAACTTTTTCAGAATTTTGTTGTGTATGGATCTGAGAAAATGGACAATGAGTGATAAAAGGTAGGCGTACTTAAAGTGACCAGTGAGTTAAGCTGCAGTGCTTTAGTCTTTTATTATATAAAAAGTATTTTAAAATAATCAATTCTCTGAGCACAATTTTCTTATGATGTTAAGAACTAATTTTTACACGAGTATTCTCCACACAGACATTAACATTAAGATCTTTACATTAAGATGTAAACAATGTCATTCAGAGTAGCTTGGTGTGAAATGCATTGTTCTAGAGAAACTTAAAGGCATAAGAATAATTCACAACCATGGTGATAGGAAACCGGAAAGTTGTGTTTAATGCCCCTAAAAGCCACCTCACAAAAAGATATTACATTAAAAAGTTAGTTGTTTTACAATAGTTTTGAGATAAGATTGTGGATAAAAACAATTTTATTTATTCATGGTGAAGTGGTACATACAGGGCGCTGTAAGACAAACTAGTACCCAAATAAAACTTTTTTTCTCAATTTACCACTATTTTACTATATCAACATTACAAATAAAACAAACTTATAAAAACCTACTCACGTGGGTTCACTGGTAGTTTTGGATAGTAAATAAAATGGCTACATTTGTGTTGTCCACATCACAACCCTCATCACCACCTCTTAGAAGAAATCTGAGTCTGTACCTTTCCCTACAATGCACCATTTGACATCGAACCACTGAATAATTTTGTTTACATCTCATTTAGTCTTCAAAGACTATGAAAAGTGTGTTTATTTTTCTTATAACGATTACTAAACTGAAACCAGAAAACAGCCCTAACGTGTGCAGTACCACACAAGTTTTGTTTTTCAGGCCGCATGGACGTACATCTTTATAGGCCTCATTGTCTAACCTAATCCTGGACTATTAGAGAATAGACTGCAATAACGTGCTTAATGGTCAGGATATGTCCACCCCCGCCCCCCCCCAACTCTTGCCACGACATTTGTGAATTTTAAATCCACTAACCCCATCCTGCAACCCATTTAGCCATGCTATGTTATGCTACACCGACTCTGCTAGCTTAGCCAAGACACCGCAGGCTCACCGGTTTCGAATAAGCAAATCTCCATCGCCCGGTGTCGGTACTGGAGCTGTTTGAAGAGAAACTGCCTCCCTAAAATTCTGGCTCAGTTTCGTTGCTACCAGCTTCTTCATGGAGCTCGGTATGGATGAGCGTTTGAAGTCCATGAAATGTGTTGAGTAGGAGAGGTCGATGATGGAACGGTTTGGTACTGAACGAAACCACTGCAGCTTTGCCTCACTGCGAGTAAGTTGACTGGCCAAGAGCCGCAGAAGAAGCCGGGACATCCCTGCGTTAAGCAACCTCATCCAGAAATGGGATAAAGTTCAGGGTCATCCAGTAATGTAGGATAACCCTTAGGTTAGCTTGCTATTCAAACACAGACCACCAGCAGCATTCACCAAAACTTTCAGACAGTGCCAGCGGCAGTTAGTTGCTCAATACTGCAATTAGTTTTCATAGATTTCTTTAAATCAGTTTAAACCCGGTTTTGGCTGGACATACTGCCTATAAATTGTGTTCGGTTTGGTTTTATTTGAACAGAGTTTCCACCAAACTTTATTGCTCCAAATCTCGATCGCTCGATGTCTTCGTTTATCTACTGAGAAGGTCTGAAAGGAAAGCCCCACCCTTCTACGGTTCTGATTGGCTTGTACTATACGGCCACCTGCGCTCTGAATTGCTTAGTAGTTCATCGGCGTCCCGTCCGTCAGGATGAGCTATTAGCCAATCCTAGCGCAGAAGGGGCGGTATCTGTCGGGATATAGGTGCAAATGTGTGCCGAATATGGGTGGGAAAAAGAATCATAACAGTGCAGTGCTGAGAGCCGATCAGGAGTTTAGAGCAAACGATGAGTCCGCGTCCATCTCACAACCTGGATGTGTCCGAGCGCTTTTTATTTTTTAAAACACTAAAACACGCCCCCTCCTCAACCCTGCGAGACTTAAGAAAAGTCTAGAAATGTAGCTGAGCTAGCCAGCTTTAGCCGAAGTCCTTACACCCCCGTAGCGCACCCGAGTTTTCTCGCAAGAGACCGGGCAGAGAGCCTAGCCGCAGCTCTGCTGACCAACTCGCGAACAAATCCGTTTACGATTTAACCGGCAAATGTCAAACATTCTCCCTCCGCTTTTAGACATTTTTCCTCCACCGGAATCAAGCAACTGAACAACTCTAAAGTTATTTTTTCCAGGTTGGGGAAAGCTTTCTCTCCTTTCTGTTTTTGCTACTTGTTTGTTTTGAGTCTTTTCATAACGTGGCTGAAGAGGGGGAGTGGAAACTGGAAAACACTTTCTATTTTTTCCCGTAAAGATGAACCTTCAGCAACCTCGCTTTTTTTTACTTTGTTTTCACGCTTATTTGTCTCCGAGCCGGTCTCATTTTGTTTGAGATTTAAACCTAAGTGCTAAAAAGTCGCTTTGGATGACCGGTAAAGTTTTGGACAGCGCCGGACAGACCGAGCCGCTGCTGGCCGCTTCAGGAGCTCCGTGTGCCGCATAGAGGAGCAGTTTCTCTGCCGCTGAGCAGGGGCAGCATGCCGAGGAGAAAACAGCAGGAGCCGCGGAGAGCTGCAGGTAAAACCGGCCTTATGCCACATTTACACCATGTACACACACTTTGGACCGCCGCAGCTCGCGCACATTTACTGATATGCACATTCAGAAAAGACGATCTCGATATTCTTTCGAAATTACCACAGATGGATTACATGAGTGTTTTTATTTCCAGCAGCAAGAGTTCAGCTTTTTTGTTGTTGTTTTTATGGCAAGTGGGTTTAACGTTATATCCCAGAGCATGGATCACCACTCGTAACTATAGAAGGCTTTCATTTCAACCAAGCAGGAGCACACCTCATGGAACTAATTAGTTGTTTGAAGACTGAAACCAACTAATTAATCTAGAATAAGATGTGCTTATGCTTGTTTGTAGTGAAAACCTGCAGCCAAAAACGGCCCTTTGTTGATAAGATTGGAGGCCCTTGTGCTAGAGTAGGGGTTCTCAGTCTCTGGGTATCCCACACATATTACATTTTTCCCACATTTAGCACACCACGGCTCACTACCTGATTTACTAATTAAGCTCCTTGTGCGCTGCACCCTGAAGAATAAAGGTGCCAAAAAGAACCACTTTTTTCTTCTTCACAGAATCATTTTGGTATATGAGATGTGAAGAAAGTTTAAAGAATTTCCAAATAATGTAAAGGCTCTAGGGAGAACTAGATAATTGGTATACATCATATAGTTTTTTTTTTGCACCTTTTAAAGGTTCTTCACATTTGTAAATCTTTTTTCCAAAGATATTTTTTTAGGGAAAGAAGTGTTTGTATTCTGGCATTACACAGAAAACCCTCTGTGTGCTATAGAGCAATAGAGGGGTTAAGCCAGGGGTGTTCAAGTCTTGTGCCGGAGGGCCAATGTTGAATACCCCTAAGATAAATTGATGGAGGTCATTATCAGATGTCACTTGGCACCTTTAGATGTGATCATTGCTGATAATCAGTACTCTGGGCACCACTGAATCAGCCTAGCAGGAGAAACTCACTCAAAGAAAAGTTCTTCAGCAAACAGAAAACTTTTAGAGTTAAATGTGTATGTATGAATGTGAGAGTATCTGCATGTGAGTTTAAGGAGATTGGACTGATAATTTTTAGCTGTGTGGGTATATGTCAGTCCATTAAAAAAAAATGGAGATAAGACATTTTGTTCTGATAGCAACAAGATATATGTAATTAATGTAATGTATCATATAAATTATATGAATAATACAGAACTAACAAGAATAACCGTAAATTATATTCTTAGCTAAAAGGTTTCCATATAGTACCAAACACAGGTTCTATGGTTGCACTAATAGCGGAACCTTTTCTGGTGCTATATAAATCCATTTTTAAAGCAGTTAAAACATGTACAACACGTTTTCCCTCAGGGAGAAGATCCATTTAACCATGCAGAGAAAGTTTTATGTATTCAAATGATCGTTTGAGTTGTCATGATTACCATTGCTTTTATCAAAGAACCCTTGAAGAACAATTTTTTCACGGGTGTACTAAACTGATATTATTGATGCTAGGATTGATAGAATTTTATTTTTTATATTCTATCTGGCTTCATCCCCAGCTGCAGTGGTTTTGAAGCTGTAGACGTTTTTTCCTTATTTGTAATGTAAATGAGTGACAGGGATTTTGTGCGCTTTTGCTAATGAGGCTTAGCCTTTGCTTCAACCAGTATGATACGAACAAAAGACATTGAGAGAATTTTAAACAGAGGGAATACAAGGAGCAGTTTTGACCCTGCAGTTTCAGAAAGTTTAAACTGTTCAAAATAAAGACTCCTGAATGGTTCTTAGATTAAATGTGTGGTTCTACAGAAAACATTTCGTTGGATAGAACCTTTGAGGATGTTCTTTAAGCTATAAGAAGGTTCTTCACACTCACACATCTCAAAAATGGTCTTAAAGATACTTTTGGGAACCAAAAGTGTTTCTTCTATGGCATCACTCCTAAGAACTTTTTATCTTCATACTCTTATTTTTAAGCATATATGCGTTTTGTGTGTGTGTGTGTGTGTGTGTGTGTGTGTGTGTGTGTGTGTGTGTGTGTGTGTAATCTATCCAAATTATATACACAGTAATGCTTTTGGTTAATTCATTTTGTAATATTTTTAAACAAACTTTGTTTATTTTGCATACAAAATTAATGAATACTATATATTATATATAGTATTAAATCTATACGTATAGTTTACTGTTATTCTATAATTTGGTGTGAAATTTTGATAGAGTTTGTGTGTGTGTTTAAATTTTGTTGCAGTTATATGATGCATCTTGTAACTACATTTGTCTTCAGTTTTATGATGATTATTATTATTATTATTATTATTATTACTTCAATTTAGATGGCAGCTACTCTTTACGTTATGTGAACGTGTCATAATAAATGCACCAATAGAAATAGTCCAGAGTTACTCTGAATAAAATCTCATTGCTTTCAAATTTGGTCCTTCTTCTGTAGTAAGGTTACCATTTGTTTACATTGTTGTACATTTAATCATTTGCATATCACAACATAACAACATAACAGTTTTTAGAAATGCAAACCGTGGAAGCTAAACCATTATGAAGTACCTGACGGTGTGCGTGTGTTTGTGTGCGTGTGTGTTGTATAAATGCATTTTGAACCCCCTCCACTCACTCATATTTATCACAATACAAACACTCACTATAACAATCCATCCAGATTTTCCCCATTCAGACAGGATTCCAGCAATTTCATGCAGCTTTACTTACTTACTTACTTACTTACTTACTTACTTACACACACACACCCACACACCCCTGCAGGTAGCCTGAGCTAACCAACTGAAATGTAAAGTAAATATAAATTTCTTTCAAAATGGATCTTAATCTCTTAGTGCTGCCAATATTAAATGAGATGTCATGTAAGTAATGTTACAGAAAGAGAGAGAAAGGTTTTATGTAAACTTTGGTGTTAATGGCAAGTTTTTATGAAAACTTTGGTATTTAACAAGCAATTTTACTTATATGCACATAAGAATAAACAAAAACACATGAGAATAAACAAAAAACATTTATTTTTATCATTGTTGGTTTTGTTTTTGTTCTTCTTTTCTTTGTTCACTTCGTCAGCTTTGACTTCATCTGTGTTGTCTTCTTATTATTCTTATTCTGTTTAACATTATTCTTCTTCACCTTTGCAATTTTT
Organism: Colossoma macropomum; assembly: GCF_904425465.1. NCBI lineage: Eukaryota > Metazoa > Chordata > Actinopteri > Characiformes > Serrasalmidae > Colossoma > Colossoma macropomum. Next base: position 13,788,111 of record NW_023494807.1, on the reverse strand, counting down.
TCTCAGTTGTGTCTATTATTTCCTCACTTCTCCTTTCTGAATTGTAGATTTTTAGGTTTTTGGATTTTTGCAAATTAGAGCCAGCATCGTTCAGAATTACAGTGGCTTAAATTGCTGATTTTTTATTATTGCAACAATTGTCAGAACAAAACCTTGTACTACCAAAACTTTATAAGAGAAGGGAAAAATGCTCCTTATTTTTAATGCAAGTTGATGTAAAAATATTCCAAGTACTCGTGGATGAGTCCTATTGGTGCATTCATCAGCAGATACGAGGTTTTGTCCTGACAATCACAGTCTGTGTGTGTCATCTCTGGTATGTGCATTTACTCATGCTTGTACAGCACTGTTTGCGGATTTATTTATGTTTGTTTGTTGTGATATGAAGCTGTTGTTTTGTAGTTAAGCTGCTCTGTGGGTTTGTAACACACATGGCACACACACATTGCACAAATGTACAGAGATGGTATGGTTGTCAGTTTTACTGATATTCCAGGAAATCAAAAAATAATCATACAATTTTTAATGAATTAGATATCCCGGATTAGCATCTTTTTAGAAAGCGCTGATGGAACCAAATAGCTTACTGCTACAATCTTCAGGCAAAGCACAGAAACAACACATGCTTACATAACATAAGTAAAAAAGTAACCAATATTAGTGCTGATAAAGATAATTTCATATTTATTTCAATTGTAGTTGATATTTTGGTATCGTAAGAAGATGATGCCCGTGGTGAAATAATTTCTGTGTACATTCATGCTTTATAAACTTGTTCAGTTTTTAAAACTGGTAAAACTGAAAAACGTTTTGGTCAGTGATGTCATGATAGGAAATTTTCATTCCTAATTACATTCATAAACAGATGGACTTGTAATTAAAACCAAACCTTCTGTTCTGCAAAGTCTGCAGGTAATAAATGGTCTTTGGTCCCAGAGTGATGATGTCAGAGATATGGCAGAAGTTAATGACCTCATTTGTCCGCATCAGGCCCAGAGAAACTACAACACACAGAGGGAAGAACTGTTCAGGATGGATGAATTAAGAGTTGTTGTGGGGTCCTAACATTATACAGCTTTACACATGGGTCCATCTCTGTTTAATTAGGGCTGAACTATTTTGAGAAAATATCTAATTGCAATTTCTTTAATATTGTGACTGTAATAATTTTCCATAAATTAAGGTTTAGGCCTGTTTTTTTGGCCAAGAAGACCAGCGTATCTACTTTTTCTGGCTTGAGGCTTGAAAGCAGAATGCAGTGTGCTAGATTACTAGTTGTGTTGTCAGCACATAGCTTGCTTTTGATTGGTGTGAGTCATTGCCTTTAATTAACATAGCAGCTATTACAATTTAAAAATGTGACTCTATAAATTGCAGTTTTACTGTAGAAGACAATGAATCTTTCCTCCCTATATTTGATATTGTGTAAATAATGTAGATCTACTGTGCAAAGTGTTTAAATCAACAGGCTGAGCAGCTCGCACATTCCACCTGCTTTACTTCTGTTCAGTTACAGATTTCACTCACAGACTGAAACGCTTCTGCTTCACTACAGTGGGAAAGTGTGTGTGCACATGTGATTTATTCCTCTGTCGATCAGATTTATAGCTGCAGCACTTTCAAACTTGCATTAACATACATAGCACAACATACAGGAAGAAAAAGTAAGAGAATTTAAAAAATTAAAAAAAAATATAGGGGCAAATAAATGTATAAGAAACATTCTAAAATACTAGACTTATATAACTTTAGAATTTTACGTAAATAGAAATATCTGCTCGGAAGCTGTAAAATAAATAAATGAATAAATAAGATGAAGAAAAAAGCTGAAATCAGCCAGTGCTTCTGTTAAGAAGGCCAAAATGAGCACAAAATGTTTTGTTTGGTGTTTATTTTGTCCGCTGATGTATAGATAGAGCATAGAAAAACTTTTATGATGAAAGAGATTTTTTTCCAGTTAGAAATACTTTTAAACATGATAAGACAAAAATATGTTTTATGGAAGTGGATTCATTAGTAAACAATGAGATTTCTTATTGCCTTATTGCATTTTGTTTCTTGTGTTGCAGGTTTCTGTGCTGAAGATTAGTTCTGTTTAAGTTGAACTCTTTGGGTTGGTTTTCCCAGGTGCCTAATCCTGGACTGCATTTTAATTTCAATGCAGAATCTCCAGTCAGAATGCCGTATAGTCCAGGACTAGGCTTAATTCCTGTCTGGGAAGTTGCTTTGAGTATAGATACATTTTTTGCAGTTAAGGCAAATCTTTTTGTAGTTTACAAACTTATTAAATCACTCTGAACTGAGTGGGAATAGGATTTGTAGAGGAATGTAGATGGAGATGGGATGGATTGAGATAATGGAGAGATAAAGATGTAGGTGAAGAGGGAGGGATAGAGATGGGAGTGTAGAGGGATGAAGATGGAGGGTTAAAAACAAATATAGTCGTACAATGGATGGAGATGGAGGTGCGGAAGGATGGACAGAGATGGAGGGATGGAGACATATTGAGGGATAGAGAAACATGGAGATGTAGAGGGATTTGACAAAGGGATGTAGCTAAGAATTTAGATGAAAGATGAAGTGATGGGAGACAGGTGTAAAGGGATGAAAAAGCTATAGAGATGAACATATAGTTAAATAGATTGAGTGACAGCTGGATGTGTAGAGGGATGGATGAAAGTATGTATATGGTGTATATGGAGGGGTAGAGAGATGGATAGAGCAACTAAAATGGAGGGATAGAGAGATGAATGGAGGTTGACTGAGTGTGCTGGGTCCATGAAAGCTGACAAATGAATAGTTGAACAGAATGATGGACAGAACCCCTCCCTTCCCTCCTGCAGCAGCAGCTGTGTGTCTGCCATCTTTACGCTGACAGGTGTCCATTAACAATTACAGCAGTGCACACACACGGCCTGCTACAGCCCTGCGGGAGAGAAATAACTCTTTACCCTGTCAGGCGTGTGTGTTTGTACGTGTTAGCTCAGTAGTTGATGGAATTGAGTGATGCCTAATTACTAATTGGCCTATTTGCTCTGCTATGCCCACAGATGTGTTCCTTTGCAGATACAGAAGTGAGGTTGGACCTAGGGCTGTGACGATAACTGCATTTCCACAATACCATGATCATGTGATGGCTACCGTGCGATTGCACTCATTACTGTCATCACCACATTTTGTATTTTATTTTTTTGCAGGTGAAAGTTACAGGAGTGCATATGATGTGTGTTACAAAATATAAACACAATAATCATTGGTTAGTTATCATCATTGACTGTCTTCCATCCTATGTTCAAGGTCTTCTGGAGAAATTTTCAGCTTTCCGAGGGGGGAGGGACAGTCTGTTAAACATGCAGGGGATTTCTTTTGTGTGTCTGATTAATAATTATAGGCTTGTGATATCTAGATAGCTTTCACTTAAATATATACACACAAAACGTAGACGTAAAAAACATAATCATAACATTGAGCAGTTGGAGTTAGATTTTAATTCCAAGCGTTTATAGCAAAAACACTTCTCTTATATGGTATTGCCCATACAGTTGATTCCAGCTGATTGACATGAGTCTGTTATGTCACCAATTTGGGCACATTTTGGCTTTGAGCCAGATGACGAGGCAACCGACATATTTGGATGAGGCAGTAAGCCACATTTGTAGGAAAAAAGTATCTTGTCTAACAAGGAAATGTGTCTAATCTAATCTTAAAATTAAACATCCTGCGGCATTTGCCAGGCTTGGTCAGCAGAGACAAGTTGGGAATCTCTGAGGCCTTTGAGAGAGGAGCGAAGTACCAGAATGTAAGCAAAAATGCTATTCAGTCTAATGTAATTGTAGTGACTCTTTGTTTAGAGTTGCTGTATGGTGTTGTTGTACCTAGTAGATCTATTTTTGAAAACATACCAAATTTGCCACTATATTAAATGTTAGCTTGATTTAATGAAAAAAAAAATCTACGCTTAATCTAAACTAGCAGCGTGACTTTTCACATGCATACGGTGTAAATACCTTCGGAACTTAATAATTTGCTCTAAATATAGGCGTTTTGACACATTTTGTGCTGTAGTTTTACATTAGGTTAATTTTTTATTTTTTTTTACAACACCACTCAGACTGTCCACACTAGCTCCTTCTTCTTCTAGGCCATTGTGATCGTCATCAGTGCAGCCTGTTTTTTATGGCCGTTGTGATGTCATCAGTATAGTCTGTCAGTTAAGTGCTGTTGTAATGTCATCAGTGCTGCTGTTTGTGGGCCAGAGTGATGTCATCAGTGCACCCTGTCAAGTAAGGGCCACTGTGATGTCATCAGTGCTTCCAGTCTTTTTTGGGCCATTGGGATGTCATCAATGCAGTCTGTTTGTTATGGAGTGTTGTGATTTCATCTTTGCAGTCTGTCTGTTAGGGGTCCTTAAGATTTCAAACTCGCCCTACATTTAATGTTTACAGAGTATCTCTTGTAGAGAATATAGCATAGGCCTTAGTCACTGAAGGTAATGATAGTTCCATCCTTCAGGCAAATAGAGAGCAACCTTTTCTTGATTAGCTCTGAAACTAAAACTATGGTTGTGTATTGCAGCTGTAGATGGTTTGTTGGTTCCACATACTGCTGCTGGACGTCCTTTAGACTGTGTAAATATTGATGCATAATTTTTATATACTATACAGATTGCAATACATCTCATGAAATTTTGCGGCCAATATGGCTTATATTGGTCAATTTGAAAAGCACTCTATAATGCACTACAACGTTCGTATTATGCATGCAGTCATTCTGACAAATTGCAAGACAGTAGAGGGCAAAATGTCTTCTGTTATTTCACTGAGTTATAACAGAAGAAATTGTTTATTGCACAGACAGAACTTTTTGAGAGGAAAATGAAAAACCAAAGAAAGTAGAATAGTTAGATTAGGCCAGGGGTTGGCCACCCAAATGTTGAAGAAAAGCCATTTGGTCTTTTCAACAGAAATCAAACCACCTTGGGAGCAACAACATTTTATGTTTATTTTATTGAAGTAACGTTTTGTCATCTTGGCTGTAAATACACTATATTGCCAAAAGTATTCGTTCGTCTGCCTTCACGCGTATGAACTTGAGTGACATCCCATTTTTAATCCATAGGGTTTAATATGATGTCTGCACACTCTTTGCAGCTATAACAGCTTCAACTCTTCTGGGAAGGCCTTCCACAAGGTTTAGGAGTGTGTTTATGGGAATTTTTGACCATTCTTCCAGAAGTGCATTTGTGAGGTCAGACACTGATGTTGGATGAGAAGGCCTGGCTCGCACTCTCTGCTCTAATTCATCCCAAAGGTGTTCTATCGGGTTGAGGTCAGGACTCTGTGCAGGCCAGTCAAGTTCTTCCACACCAAACTTGCTCATCCATGTCTTTATGGACCTTGCTTTGTGCTTTGTGTTGGAACAGGAAGGGGCCATTCCCAAACTGTTCCTACAAAGTTGGGAACATGAAATTGTCCATAATCTCTTGGTATGCTGAAGCATTAAGAGTTCCTTTCACTGGGACTAAGGGGCCGAGCCCAACTCCTGAAAAACAACCCCACACCATAATCCCCCCTCCACCAAATTTTACACTTGGCACAATGCAGTCAGACAAGAACCGTTCTCCTGGCAACCACCAAACACAGACTTGTCCATCAGATTGCCAGACGGACAAGCATTATTCGTCACTCCAGAGAACCACTCCACTCCACTGCTCTAGAGTCCAGTGGCGGCGTGCTTTACACCACTGCATTCGACGCTTTGCATTGCGCTTGGTGATGTAAGGCTTAGATGCAGCTGCTCGGCCATGGAAACCCATTCCATGAAGCTCTCTATGCACTGTTCTTGAGCTAATCTGAAGGCCACATGAAGTTTGGAGGTCTGTAGTGATTGACTCTGCAGAAGGTTGGCGACCTCAGCGTGTTATGTGCCTCAGCATCTGCTGACCCTGCTCTGTCATTTTACATGGCCTACCATTTCGTGGCTGAGTTGCTGTCATTCCCAGTCGCTTCCACTTTGGTATAATACCACTGACAGTTGACTGTGGAATATTTAGCAGCAAGGAAATTTCACGACTGGACTTGTTGCACAGGTGGCATCCTATCACGGTACCACGCTGGAATTCACTGAGCTCCTGAGAGCAACCCATTCTTTCACATATGTTTGTAGAAGCAGTCTGCATGCCTAGGTGCTTGGTTTTATACACCTGTGGTCATGGGAGTGATTGGAACACCTGAATTCAATGATTTGGATGGTTGAGTGAATACTTTTGGCAATATAGTGTATGTCTCAGTTTGTGCTAATGTCCTAGTATAGTCTAAAAATATAAATGAAAACACAGACTTACTTTGCTCTGCTTTAAGCTTTAGCTCAGCTATAGCTGCTTTTCTCACATCTCCGGCAGGATACTTTTTCCGCAAAAGTAGAAGTTTCTTGTAAAATGTCTCTCGTAGAGCTTGGCGATATGGCCAAAAACGTTATCACGATAAACAAAATTCATATCGTTCGATCTCGATACATATCGCGATAAATGTCAAATCATTATTTCTTTCACATGTGAAGGCTGATTTTGCTCCTGGGTGGTTAATTGTGGTTTTAAACTATCATTTATGGTTGGATCATGACAACCACTCACCAAACAGTGGAACATTTCACAAATCTGTCTTGGGAAAGTGGGAGAAAGTTTCTGAGCTGTTTTTATCAGCTGGAAAAGCACCACTGCAATTTTTGTAATAGTCATAATTTAAGAAAGAAAACAGATTATTTTTAGCTGTCTGGTGACGAGCACTTGGCTACCCCGTCACAAATGCTAAACAAGTGGCCAACAACTGTGCTAAACTCTTTAGTTTCTCAACAACGTCAACTCAGTTTGGTAGGTCACTGCTGTCACTCCTACCACATCCATGTCAGAGCATATCACAGTATTCAGACACCAGCTAGCAGATGACTGGGTTTCTCTATGCTATCGTAGTAGTTTAAGGGATGAACTGCAAAATAGCTGACGTTCGCTGTGTAAAAGCATTATCTGCAGTGTGAATCTCTCGCACCAGTCAAACAGAGTCCTCCTTTTAGGTATGTTTAAACTGAAAGCGGTGATTTTGTGTCTTGTTCGATATACCGTATCATCAATTCACTGTGTTGTGCCGGAGCGCCGCTTCAAGTTAGCCAGCAGCTAAAAACAGCTAGCCTGGAAAGCTAACCTAGCGCTCTCCCACTTCCCAATGCCTCACAGCTTCCTCAGTTTACTTTCGTTTAAATCAGGGCTTCTTTCTTTCACTTTTGTTGCTCGAGAATGCACTAATACTAAAATATGACGGTTTGGCGCTGTAACATGCCGCTGCAGATGTGATTTAACACCGCTAAAGTTGTTAGGATGCATGGAAAGAGGTGAGTTCACTGTAGGACAGTACAGTTACGTCACTTATCTCGTCACTCGCGCTTGGTCACGGGAGAACAGATCGCCGGTCGCTCCACTCAAACAGGGAATGTATAACTCCGCGTTTCAGATGTTGCTAAAGTATATTTGGCGACCCTTTTTTTTACTCATGGCCTCCTCCCTCTCTAATCAAGTCGAAAAACTCGGAAGTGCGCCCTCTCCTGGCGACAGCAGAGTAGTGTCGCTTTCCTTGCAGTAGAAAACGCCACCGGGGCTTTTGCTAAAACGTGGAAGTGTGAGAATGGTGTATTATATTGAAAATTTATCGAACCTGTCTTATCGCTCTATCGAGGAAAAGTTATATCGCGATACTTATCGTTATCGTTTTATCACCCATTTTTTTATGAGGCTAAAGTCAGCTTCCCATTCACCACCTTCTTCTTCAAGTTCCACCTTAAATAGTGCCTGAGCCACTGGAATGTAACTGCTGCACCATTTAAAGTGTAGCGGGAAAATTCGAACAAGAAGCTGGAGAATGAGAAGCTGACTTCAACTTTGTGACTTTTTAGTGTTTGACAGTTTCTCATTTTAGGTTTAACATACCAAGAAAATAGCTGAGTGCTCATGAATGCAAAGTCAATTAGTCTCCAAATTATCGATGTTGATCTTAAATCTTTCTCTTTGCCTTTTTGTTAGCTTCTAGCGAGGCGAGACTGTTGTCGGTGTTGCTATGTGACCAGCAATCTGCGCACCTATCTATAGGGTCAGAGGTTGGTGAATTAGCAGTTATACATGCAACTCCAGTGTTTAAGACTGTTTATTGTTAAAACTGTGTTACAACGATCAACAAAGCTTTGTTTTACTGCGAAGGAGGATTCATTTATTTTGACCTAATTCTGCTGTTTCTCTCTCTCTTATCTCTCTCCATTTCTGTTTTCCTTCCATTCTTTGTCTCTCTTTCTTTTCCAGCAGCCTCTGGCTATTATCTGACCTAAGAAAATGATACATGCATGCAAATCACCTTCCACACCATCATCTCTCTATTTAAATGATGTGTTGTACACCTGTGTTTGCTGTATAATTTTCCTATATTTTTAGTCTGCTAGCAGTTGCACACCAGTTTACCCTGTTTGTGTCTTAGTAGTAAGAATTACTATACATTAATTTCAGGCACATCCCTTTTTCCTATCAAAATATCCTTTCGTTAACTCTTATAGATACTCAAATAGAGAAATTAGCCAGAATGCACATCCCTACTCCAAACCCCACCAGACTTGAGCAGTAGCAAGATACATGTAATGTATTGTTGTGTGATCAGAAAAAATCTGAAAAGGGGTAACAGTATTGTGTTACACTTACAGAAAAAGGCAGTAATTACAGATTACAGATACATTATAAAAATAGGGTGATTACAAGCAGTTTAACATTAAAACCTCCATTGCACACCAAACCTGATTTTTCAGACAGTGAAAATTTGTGACGTTTGCGATTTTTGTGATATTTTCTTCACCCTCTGTTCCATATTTGTAAACTTTCACAGGCATCTTAACCTCACTCCACCAATTTCTGTTATCTCTGTGGTTGCCATAACAACAGCCAAGCTGACAGGAAACATTTCAATAAATGTGATACGCTTCCTTGTGCATGGTGTACATTTCTGAAAGCAGCTCAGACTTCGCTATGGTCATCTAAGCTATGTGTGAAAACTTAAGTTTCTGTTGAACAAGAAGGAAAAACTCTCCATGCTACTTTTGCTTTTCCAGAATGGAAAGTAGTCAACCCAGTGGAGCCCTTTGCATGTTTGTGAGGTGCGAATAATATTTGTCATTTGAAAATATTCTGATGCAAAATATGTTTTATACTTTAAGGTAGTAATCCATTGTGCTGGTTACAAGTTGTTTTTTAACAGCTACTCAGAAAAGAAAAGTAACCCTCCCAACCCTGAACCCCACTTGTTCCTCTCAGAACCCTGTCCCTTTCTTTCAGTTGTTAGTAGCTCTCTTCTCTAAAGTGCTTCATACTGTATGTTCAGACTTTAGCCGTCATAAATAAACTGATCAATCCAACACCACAACGGTTTTTGCTAGCTCACTAATGTCCTCCAGCAAGCTAAAACAGCATACGTTGTCGGTGCTGTTGTCATAGTGACCCACCAACCTGCAGATCAGGTCAAGTACTTTCTGAGTTCTTTTTTCCTAAAAAGCCTTCATTCACAGAAAATGTGTGTATGATCAGTGTTTCGTAAAGCAGTTTGTCAATGTTTCTCTCAGAGTTAAAGGAATGGTCTTGTGGAAAATCAGATTTACACAGTTTTCCAGTTACCCCAGGTGAAGTTGATCAAACAGATTAGAACTGGAGAGGCGAGGCAGACATTGCTATAAAACACTGGAAATCTATAGCCACCCAAATTGTTTCTATAAAAACACATTACTAAAACCATTGCTCAAACCATACACAGGTCTTCTTTATTGTTGTGTAGATTTGTCAGTGTGGTTTAGTGCACAGTATGACTTACTGTTAACTACAAAAATAAACAAAAATGCAGGCAGTCACAGTGTCTGTATTTACAAACAAACTAAGGAGTAGGGGTGCTGATCTAGAATTCATACTTGTGATGTCCACAATAAATACGGAGAAATCTGATTCAAGATCAGTTGTGCTTTGTGAATACCCCAGTGCTGGTGTCTGCTATAGCTGCCCGTAGTTGTAAAGCTTGGGCTGTTTGGGTGATTGTTGGTTAGCCTTACTGCACCAGTTCTAACCTAAAGAAGCAAAATTTGTATTCCAAACCTGTGTTGGTTGGTTGACTACATCTGGGGTAAATGGAAATTTGGGTAAATTAGATTTTTTGTTGAGCTATTCCTTTAATGATAACCTCTGCACACAAGACACCACAAGGCCACTGTGGGGTCGTGACTCGCAGGCAAAGTTCTCTCTCTCTCACTGCATTTTTGGAAGCTAATATGCATGTGGAAGAGTATGTAAGCAGCTGTGTACTGTTTTCATGAGGAGGGAGCTGGGGGGTCTATGTTTTCCTGTAGAAATGAACACAGGCCTTTAAATTAGCAACCATGCAACACACACACAGGCACATCACCCAGCTCTTATAACACTTAGACCTTATGCTATTTATAACATTAATCGTTAGCCCCAGAGTGGTGGTGGTAAGTGCAGTGATAAAAGTATTGTGTTTGTGTGTGTGTGTGTGTGTGTGTGTGTGTTGACTGAATGAAAATGGACCAAAGAGTGACTGGATTCATCTGGGCAGAAAGTAAAGCATCCTTTATTGTTTTTGTGTTATTCAGCTAAGTGTTTTTGCAATGAATGTTCTGCTGATGCAGAGTATGTATTAAGCTTACTGTTTTATATATATTTTACGTCCTAATATATGAGGCAGAAAGACTGTAACCTGAGGCAGCATGGACTCCTGCTGTTAGTGAGGAACGATTCAGGCACTTTTTGACTTTTGAAGGTGAATGTACTGAACTAATTCATTTCCTCGAAAGATTAAATCTGTTCACACAGTGCAATGCTAGAGGAAACCTCTGATTTCTGCAGGATTAGTCTCATGCAAAGTTTTTTCATTCTGAACAGAGATGCTCATCAGGCCTTTTGATTTGGGGTGTTATGAGGAAACTGCAGCTCCTCTTCACAGCAAACGGCCCTAAGATTCATCAGTGCAGCTGCAGTTTAGTGGTGAAATGAAGGAAGACAACAAACTACAACCACAATCTTCACTAAACTGCACTTTCTAATGATCATATTGCACAGAGATATAGATGCTTAGCGCTGTTTCTGCTCCCGCGACAAGCTGTGGTGTTAGAGATCATCACACAATTACAGGAAGAAATGGTCAGTGTCAACGTTTCAACAAACTCAAATTAAATACACACAGAAACATGCATGCGGGATGAGGTCAAATGATGAGAGTTTAACAGATCTGTGGATTAGATGTAGATATGTGATGGATGGATAATGTGAGGATGTTGAAATGCTGATCATTTCTTCTTGTAATTGTGTGATGGTCTCTAACACCGCAGCTTGACGCGGGAGCAGAAACACCATTGGTCATTTGCTATGAAGTGGAGCTGCAGTTTCCTCATAACACCCCAAATCAGACCTGATGAGCATCTCTGTTCATTATCTCATCAATCTAACACATCAAAACCCGTCAGACAGTCTCAGGGAGCTGTTATCAAAATACAAACAACGTGCATTCAGTTAATAATAAAACATGACCATGGTTAAAAGAAAACGAGACAACGAATTAGAAAATCGTGATCACGAATTAAAAAAAACTTACCCACGAAGTAAAGAAAATGTGCGCACGATTAAAAGAAAAACGAGGGAACGATTTAAGAAATCGTGACCACGAATAGGAGAAAAAGTGCATACGAACTGCAAAACGTTCACATGAATTAATTATTTTTTTTACCTACGTCCCCTCCGGGGCTCCATAGTTTGGTGTTGTGCAGTGCAATGCAAATCGGAAAGGGAGGAGTTACTCATGGCTGGAAGGTCTAGGAAACATGGTGGATGCTGAGTTGAGTGCTAGCTATTAGTACCAAACTGAAACATACATGTAAGTTTAGTGAATAAGGCAGGACTCCTCTACAGCGGTGTCTTTGCTGTCTTAAAGTGTGAGAAAACAAGCAGTTAAAGCTACACTAGATGAAGTATTTTTGTTTAATGAAAATGTAATATTACTAAATCAGCAGAAAAAAAAAACAATAATGGGGCATAGCTCACGGTGTATTACAATCCACTGTGAGCTATGATAGCATAACACATGGAAGGGTAAAGGTTAATGAATAACTTCAAAGAAATATGTTTCGCTTGTCTGCTATAAACTTCAAATGTCTTTTCCTCATCTACAGCTGCTACAAAATATGAATATACACCACAGCAGGATTGATGCTAACATGGCATTGCATGTCCAATAGGTGCACTAGTGGAAATTAGAATTTTTGTAGCAGGAATAACTGACTAAATTAAAGCTAATAAAGGCTCAAAAGGTTCAAAATCTAATCAAATAAATCATTACATAGCAATATTTAATGCATACACTCTTTAATTTACAACCCCATTTCCAAAAAAGTTGCTGTGCAAAATGTAAATAAAAACAAAACTCAATGATATGCAAATCAATTAAACCCCATATTTCATTAAAAATAATACAGAGTGCAACCGTATAAGCGTTGGCCCTATCATCAGGAGATCGCGAGTTCGATCCCTGGTGATGCTACAGCCATCTGCAGGCGGGAGTCTGAGAGAGCACAATAGGCCTCGCTCTCTCTGGGTGGGTAGGATGGCCCTTCCTTCTCCCCCCATCACTCAGCGCGATGCTAGTCAGCGCAGGCGTCTGTTAGCTGATGTAACAGAGCTGGCGGTTGGCGCTTTCCTCCGAGCGCGTACGGCTGTCCAGTGACGTTGCGTGAGTGGCAGTTCAAAAAGAAGCGGTGGTTGGCTTCACAGGTCTCGGAGGAAGCCTGTGTTAGCCTTCACCCTCCTAGCGTTGATAGCATCGTGTGACTGGAGTCCTAACTAGCAGGTGGAATTGGAGACGACTAAATTGGGGAGAAAATCAGGTAAAAATAAAAAAAAAAAAATAATGCCAACAACACATTCCAAAAAAGTTGAGATGGGAGCATGTTTCATCACCTCTTCTTTTAACAACTCTCTGTAAGCATTTTGGAACTGAGGAGACCAGTTGCTGTAGTTTTGAAAGTGAAATGTTTTCCCATTTTTGCTTAACATAGGATTTCAGCTGCTCAACAGTTCAAGGTCTCCTTTGTCGTATTTTTCATTTTATAATGTGCAAAATGTTTTCAGTTATGACAGGTCTGGACTGCATGCAGGCCAGTTTAGCACCCAGACTCTTTTAATACAGAGCCATGCTGTTGTAATACTTGCAAAATGTGGTTTGATATTGTCTTGCTGAAATAATCAAGGCCTTCCCTGAAAAACACGTCATCTGGATGGCAGCCTATGTTGCCAAAACTTGTATATATCATTCAAGTCAAGTCAAAGTTTATTTATATAGCGCTTTTTACAACAGGTGTTGTCACAAAGCAGCTTTACAGAAAAATCCGGGTCTGAGACCCCAAGAGCAAGCCAATGCCGACAGTGGCAAGGAAAAACTCTCTAAGAGCAAGAGGAAGAAACCTTGAGAGGAACCAAGGCTCAAAAGCGGAACCCATCCTCCTCTGGTCGACCCCGGATAGAAAACAGCATTAGTATAAAATATTATAATACAAAATGGGGAAAACAGGCAGAGCAGTGGTTAATTAGATTAGTTTTAGTTTATGCAGCAGCAGCAGCATCATCAGGAGGGTCAGTTCATGAGGGTGAGGTTTGCACAGCGTTGTACAGCATGAAGCTCAATGGTGGTCAAACCAGTCCAGATGGCTGGCGAGCAGTGGGCACCCGATCAAGGCATATCATTCAGCATTAATGGTGCCTTCACAGATGTGCAGGTCACCCATGCCATGTGCACTAATGCACCCCTATATCATCATGAATACTGGCTTTTGAACTGTGCACTGATAACAAGCTGGGAGGTCTTTAGCCTGGAGGACACAGTGTCCATGATTTCCAAAAAGAAATTCAGATGTTGATTCGGCAGACCACAGAACATTTTTTCACTTCCCTTCAGTCCATTTTAAATGAGCTCTGGCCCAGAGAAGGTGGCAGCGTTCCTGGATCCTGTTTATATGTGCTTTCTTTTTTGCGTTTGAGTTTTGATTAGCATTTGTGGATGCAGCGCCGAACTGTTTTCATAGACAATGATTTTCAGAAGTATGGAGCCCATGCAGTGATTTCCACTACCGAATCATGTCTGTTTTTAATGCAGTGCCACCTGAGGGGCCAAAGATAACGGCGAGCAAATACTGGTTTTTGGGCTTGTCCGTTGCGTACAGAGATTTCTCCATATTCTCTGAATCTTCTAATGTTATTATGTACTGTAGATGATGAAAAGCAAAAGTTGTTTTGCTATTTTATGTTGAGAAATGTTATTGTTGCACTATTTGATCGTGTAGTCTTTCACAGAGTGGTGAACCCCTCATCTTTACTTCTGAAAGGCTCAGTTCTCTCTGTCATGCTCATTTTATACCCAATCATGTTACTGACCTGTTGCCAGTTAAACACCAGGTGTTATTAAGCATTACACAAATTTACCAACCTTTTGTTGCCCCCGTCCCAACTTTTTTGGAATGTGTTGCTGCCATCAAATTCAAAATGGGCATATATTATTCAAACAATTTCACAGTTTCAACATTTGCTATGTTGTCTTTGAAGCATTTTCAATGAAATATAGGGTTTAAATGATTTGCACATCATTGCATTTTGTTTTTATTTATATTTTTCACAGTGTCCCAACTTTTTGGGAAATGGAGTTGTACTACATCGGGTTCAGAATCACTTTATTTCACCAAGTATGTTACAGATACCAGGAATTTGTCTTTGTGAGTGCACACAGGTATGACACATGGCATACTGAAAAGACCAGGCAAGCACATAGACTGTTAACGAATATTTAATTTAGGCACAAATGAAATGTAAATATGATAAATACAATGACATACAATAGATGACTTTAACAAACAAAAAGTGTATGAGTGTCTTACCGAGGCTACCATCCCCAACGCCGTCTTGGAAAGCAAGTTTATGGGTCGCCTTTGTTTGTCCATACTACTGCTATGATTATGCTAATTTCTGCTAGTGTTACTAGGACAGAGGTGAAATGGAGCAAGACAAAGTAGAAGTCTTTCAATAAAAAGGACACAATGTTACTAAAGGACTCCAGGTAAAAACCAAGGAAATATGTTTCCATTGTCTGTTACAAACTTAAAATGTTCATGTTTATTCTACGTATGCTACAAAATATGAATATACACCATAGCTAGCTTGATGCTAACATGATACTGCACATCTTATAGGGGTCACTAGCCAAAATGAGCATTATTTTAGCAAGACTAACTGGCTAAACAAATGTTAACAAAGGCTCAGAAGGTTCAAAATGGACAAATCCTAGCCAAACACATCATTATGTAGCAATATTTCATGCAGACACCCTTTAATTCAGTGTATATGTAGCCTTTGTTTAACCATATTACAGCTACGATAATGGTAATTACTGCTAATATTGCTAGGACAGAGATAAAATAAGGAGAGACAGAGTAGAGGAGGGAAACCTGAACTGTGTCCTTCAACAAAAGGGAACACTCAGATCAGGCAGTGGAGTCAGAGAGACAGATAGACAGAGAAAGGCAGAAAGTGTATTTCCTTTTGCAGCAGTGTTGTAGATCACAGGGCTGCAGCTGCACTGACAGAATGATATGTGTCATTTATCACTGAGAGCTGCGAGGGGTGGGGTGGTACAGGAAACACAAAGCCTGAGGGAATTCTCACCCTGCCTTGGGCTTCTCTCTGTCTTTTTACTGTTTTTTCTTTGTTCTTTGTCATGTTTTGCCTTTTTTTGTTTTGGCTCAGAGCAGCTCCCTTTCTTAGGAAAACACTTGACGAGCTTTTTATGGAGTATGTGCTCTGTGTGTGTGAGGTAAACTAACCTTCAAGGTTATCTGCAGTGTATAACACAGCAGCACCCTCAGAGTAAATAACCTAGCTCAGCAAAGTTAAAACAGCCAGAAACCTTTTAGCAACATCGCATCCCTATGAAGCTGCTCATTATCTCTTTAAATGGATAGTTTGATGCTAAATGGATCTATGAGTCTAATGTAAATAACAAATAATGAAAGCTCATAACCCACTAAGAAGCATTGGGCAAACTGCATGTCTAAATCATTACACTTGCCCTAACCTGAGTTGTTAAGTATTTCCAAACGGACTTGCTTATGTGGTTTCCGACACTGTATTTCAAACAGTTGAAATGGACAAAAGTACAGACCAACACCCCTCTTCTGCAAAATTGAGCTGTTTAATATTATAGGGGATATTCACTCCTGTGTGGCAGTGCAGTGACCTCAGAGGGGTCAGAGACAGTTCAGCACCACACATACATGCCCACACAAAGACACACACACACACACACTCGCACACTCTCTCCCTCTTCTTCTAACTTCCTCCTTCCATTCTTCTCTGGGTGACTTAAACAAAAAACTGAACTTGTGCATGGTGGAGGTTTTTGTTTGTGTCTCTCAAGGTGGCAGTAGCATTGCTCTCATGGCGATTTGCTCCCTCCCTCTTACTAGGCCTGACACAACCATTGTAACTTCCATTGATAAAGTAGAGAAAATGTCCAAAATGATTCATGTTCATTATACGCTTTGTCACTTTAATTATCAAACAAGCTGCATGGAGAGAGAAAACTGACTAACAGGGTTTTCAAGATTTGACATCACTGCAACTGTCAGACTTCTACAGTGAGTCAAATGATTTCATAAAGTACAAAAGGCTTTTGCAAAAAAGTGAATGGTTAAATTTCAAGTGTGAAGAAAGTCTCTTTAGGAAAGGCCTTGGTACAAAATGGCTACAGACACACACACACACATGCACACTGTCCCTCACAGCGATAATGATGGTGAATGTGTTACAGTTTTGCATGGAGTGGCAGTAAAGATCTCCACACACATTCATCTTCCCCAACAGAATGTTTAACACACACACACACACACACACACACACACATGGTTTAAAAGGCTCATTGTCTTTGTTTTTTTGTAATGATCTCTGTAAAAGGATGTTCCCCAACTGAAATTCAAATACACACGACTGCACTAAATGAGCCACGCCCCAGTGTGTGTGTGCAATAAGGAGAAAGTGTTAAGAGCTAGAAGATCAGGATTTGTTTTAGCCTCATTGTTTCTGTAATTTATGAGATCCATGACCAGATTGGTTATGTAAGCCCATTATTTAACCCGCAGTGTGTATTTACAGTCTGATGTTTATAACTGTGGAATAATTTTAATCCAATATGAATCTGCAGTATTTTTTCAATCTGTATATATAATAATGTGAAGTAATTTTAATCCAGTTTGAATCTGAAGTGTGTAGTCTGACTGTAATACCTGTGGAATAATTTGAATCTGTTATGAATCAGCAGTATGTATTTTTTCAGTCTGACAGTAATATTGTGAGGAGTTTTTTAATCCAGTAATAATCTGCAGTTTGTATAATTTTTACAATCCAATAGCAATAATTGTGGAATGATTTTAATCCAGCAAGAATCTGCGTGTGAACATCTAGATCATGACTGTTCAATCTAGATTCTTTATTCCTAACCACTCTGTCAAAGAATAGGGATTTAGAGAGGCAATGATTAACTGATGACAAATGATTATGAAAATAGTTTGACATATCTTTAACTACAATATACAAGGGCACACAGTGTGAATGATGTGAAACTCTGTTATGAAGCACCTAAAGTTATTTCACTGCTAATGCCGGGCCCTTGTGCAGAATTTTCAGCCCGCTAAACATTAGTAAATGAATGAATAAGTTACAACCAGTTCCACAGTGTGCTTCACATCTAAAAAGTGCTCTATAATGCTCAATAATGTTCATCTAGTCCACATAGCCATTCTGACTCAGACAGACCCAGTACTTGTTTAGAGTCAGTGCCTAATGTTGCGTGTCCAGGTTAAAATACTACATTAGCGAGCTGAACTATATTGTAACTATAGCTTGATTAGACAACAAAAATACATCTATTCTAACAGCATAACTGTTCACACTCAAAAAAATATTATAAAATATAAAAATAATAAAAAATAAATAATATAAAAAATATTAACATAAATTATGCCATTTTGTACACTGCTCCCCCCTCCCTCACCTCTCTCTCTCTCTCGCTCTCTCTCTCTCGCTCTCTCTCGCTCTCTCTCTCTCGCTCTCTCTCTCGCTCGCTCGCTCGCTCTCTCGCTCTCTCTCGCTCTCTCTCTCTCTCTCTCTCTCTCTCGCTCTCTCTCACTCCCTCTCTCAGTTCCTGGTCTGTATCTAAGTGGAGTGTGTTCAGTAATGCTCAGATGAAGGGAGTTCTGCTTTATTCCTGTTTTTTGTCGTCAGCGGATGATGGAAAAGCTGCTAAATATGAGATTAAACGGCAGTGAATGATGTTATTAGCTTGATATGCCACACACACTGTCATACTGTGAGGATTATGGCAAATTATTCTCACACACACGCACACACACACTGCACAGTATGTGTGCGAAAATCAGAGAGTGTATAAGTTGACGGTGTCTGTCTCAACTTGTTTCTCTGAGACGGGTTGTGTGACACCTGATTTGTGGGCTGTAACACTGTGTGTGTGTGTGTGTGTGTGTGTGTGTGTGCACACGCTTCCCCTGCATACTTTTCAAATCTTTAGCAACTAGCATATGCTAGTATATTTCAACTAACTGTAAAAAAAAGGCCTAAATTACTGGTACTGTTTGTGTGTGTGTGTCTGTGTGTGTTTTCTGGTAAAGTATATGGCAGCTATTTGGCGAGTGAAGCACAGTATGGAAAACACCTGCTCTTTTACACACACATTGTCAGTCATTGTCAATCCATCACAAAGTGCCACATCACATATCTGTGAGGGAAGAGGCACGGAAAATGAACAAGATGAAAGAGAGAGATGGAAAGAGGGAGATGAAACTATAAAAGAGAGAGAGAAAATATTTTGCATTAAAGAATATGGGGGTGAGGTTGAATGAGACAAAGAGACTTTTTAAAAGAGAGAAAGAGAGATTGAAAATGGAAAGAGGAAGAGAAAAGCAAACTGGAAAAAGGAGAAACAAAATAGAGAAAAGAGGGAAAGAAAAACAAACAAGAAAAAAAGGAGGCGAGGAAGATGAACGACAAGGAGAGCCTTTATAAAAGAGAGAAAAAGAAATATTCTTGGATTAAAGAGATTATTTGCAGAGGGAAAGAGATACAAAAATAAAGATGACTCTAGAAGAGACAAAATAGAGACTAGAAAGAGAAAAAAGGAAAAGTGCAATATCATTTTCTGCTGAGGGCTGTGCTACAAAGCAGAGTTAATACATTCAGGATTTCTTTCTTTTTTTTAGATTTAGAAAACCAAACATCCACATTGAGGCTCAATTGGCAACAAAAAGGCAATATCAGTGTAACTGGAGTCAAGCTATCACAATCAAGTTGCATGTTATAGATGACGTTGAGGTGCATCCATTTGAGATCTAAGCCGCATTCAGATTTTGGCTGGTTTGTTGTGGGCAGAGAGGGATATGAATAAAGCTTATAAGAGAAAACTGCTGCCGATTGCTGTTTCTTTTTCGTAGAGTGAAGTTTTAACCAAACCAATCCGCTGTCCTTCTGTGTCTTTAGAGCTAGATTGTACAGTTCGTGCACGTGAGTTGACAGTAAGGCTGCACAATAAATTCTATTTTTAATCGGTATCTCAATAAGCACATTGTTAAGGGCTGCAGTAACAGATTGGATCAAATTACTTCATGTGCCAAAGTGACAAAATTTGATTGGCAGAATGTAGCGTTAGAAACCCAACAAGTGCTTCCCTGCACTCCCACATAAACTGTGCTCTCCCACATGGAGAACGAATAACTCAACCATTCTGCTGTCAGCCAGTTACAAAACATGCACGTTCACAGCTCAAAAATTACTATCCTGAACTTCTAGGCTATAAAAATGTTCAAAACAAGATGACAGTTCTTGCTGTTTGTGTGTGTGTGTGTGTGTGTGTGTGTGTGGGTGTGTGTGTGTGTGTGTGTGTAAAATGCATAGACTGTTGGATATAATGTATGAAGCAGTAATGCTACTCTCACAACAAATCATTATCATGAGGAGCTTTTTGAAGAATTAAATATATATTTATTTGCTTTTGTAGGCACATCCCATTTTAATAATAACTCCTTGCTTTATTGAACATAACATTTATGTCCATAATGTACAGCCCTAGTTTTCAACAGTGATTAGTTTCTCCTTCCTTTTCTTCAAAATCGACGTGAATGACCAAAGCCCGTCGTGCACTGTTTTCTATTGGCTGTCTCAGGGGTAGATCTCAAAACCCTGATTCAAGTCTCCTTGATTTCTCTCTCCTTTGTTTTTTAGTGGATGATTTGAGTTAATGGAATTTTGAATTTTGAAAAGGATGTGAATGTCATTTAATGATAGAATATAAGGATTTATTACGGGCAGATCCTCTAAGTCCAATACCGAGTGATAAAAGTGACAAGTGAGTCAAGTGTATTTAGTTTGATACACACATTTGGCGTAGACTCCTTCATTCTCAGAGGCAGGAGCTAAGACACAAGGAAAGAATGCAAGGAAAAGAAACAAGGATGAGCAATTAAAGATATGCGAATCAACCGTGGACACGTTAGTGCATGCTCTCTCAAAAGCTAAACTCTGTTGAACTTGATAATGTAATTTTTACACACTTGTCAGTGTTGGTGTCTGTTGTCCATCAGTGCCTTGCTTAAATTGAAATCAATAGCAAGAGCTGCATTTGTGACAGATAGCAAAAGGTCCTTGCGTAGGCAACCTTTGTTCTATGAGATAATAAAAAAGTAGAGCTGCAATTTCCAGCTTACAGAAATAGCACACTATAATATATGAGGGTTTCAAACAATTTTTGGTGAAAAACTGGCTGGACTCACAGAGAAACGTGGTAAATAATATCAGAGAACTTATAATGGGTTACCAACAAAGCACATATATGTAATATATTGAACAGATTCTCATGGGTCAGCATAAAAAAACTGAACTTAATAAAGCATAAGAAACAAATTAAGACCTCTATCACATACAGCCTAATATTCTGTACTTGTAAATACAATCAAAACAACCCAAAGCTGTTTTGGCAGAGGATAAATGTGCAACGTAAGAATGTTGTACAAAGACGCAAGTATATGTATACCTGTAGGGTGTAGGTGTACCTGAGTTGTATATTGTTTGACTGTATTAATGCTCTGTATTAGATGTGGGTTGTAACTTGTTGAATTTAATATTTTCAAATGTTATACTTGAGCATAAGTCCAGTTATTTTTTATGAGAAAAGAAATCTACATTCTGGCTCTTCGCATTTAGTTCCTAATTCCTTTTTTTGTGTATAATTTCATTTGTTATATAGGTGACAGCATCTGTACTGCTAAGTTTCATTTTATTTTAGTTCTGGCAAGATGAGAATCAAATATCAGTTCCTATGGAGATACTGGAAGTACTAAGAAGTTCCACTGCAGTTCTTTAATCAGTACTTTTTTGTCTCTTTCTCCCTCTTGCTCTTTTTTGTACGTCCAATTTCTAATTTTTGGTTGGAAAGGTGCTTTTACTTTTATTTGAGTCATTCTTTCACAGAATTAAAAGAATCTTTTTACTGAAGTATGTGTTTAGGGTTTTCTACACACATCTGCTCTGTATTAGGAAAATGAAGAGCAACTCACATTATAATAAAAATGGCTCTAGAAAGAAAGGAAATACAAACAACAAAAAATTAAACATCATTGGAGGAGCAATGGACACAGATTGTTGTAGGCCAATTATGGAAAGCATCACTGGGGGCAGCTCATTAGAACAATGGTGCAGCAGAGATCTGATCCCATTTGTTGAAGGTTTCAGCAAAGTCTATCTGTAGGCTACATCAAAACTGCCTGGATGATCCTCGCTTGCGATAAAGGCTGTAAGATTACCCAATGACTCTCAAACTGAGGGAGCAGCCACATTTGGTGCGGGGTGTCCTGTACAGACATATGTGTAGTTAACTATACTTTATAAGAAATATAATCTGTTGAGATTAATTTCTTCTTATTTTCACATGTGAATGTGAAATGGTGCATTGTAGACAAAATTACTGGATTTCTTTACAGTGGTGCTGATAAGAAGGGTCACAATGTTTGCTACAGAAATATAACCATTTTATTTACTATGCACAACAACCAGTTAACTATGTGTCTTATGAGTTTTATATGTACTGTTGATACTGGTAAAACAGCGTTAAATCTGGGGGAAAAATGTTTTTTTTAGGTGCTGTTCTGCATTAGAATGTCCTGCATGTACCTCTTTATTATGAATAGATTTAAAAAGTAGTTAAAAATGAGTTTGCATGTTCTCCCCATGTCTGTCTGGGTTTCATCCAGGTGTTCTGGTTTCCTCCCGCAGTCCAATAACATACAATCAGGCCAATTAGAGATGCTAAATTTTCCCTATGTGTGAATGTACATGTCTGTGTGTCTGCCCTGTGATGGACTGGCGACCTGTCCAGGGTGTTTGCCTATTAAGCAATGTCTCAGACATCAGGCAGTATATGTGTAATTATTTCATCTAATATCTTTCTGTGAGGGAGCTTTTAGAGGTATTTGCCAAATATCTCTGAATGACATCTTAATAATTTAATCATGCAGAGATTTTACAAAATTAATGGACTTCCCCTTTAAAATAAGCTTGTATCTGGTCATGAATGATATTTCACTGACTATGCAAATGTGCAGTGACAGATGCAATTTAATTAGTGTTTGGATCTTTTTACATCATGAACTGTAAAACAATGTGTACAGTACTTTGAAGACAAAAAGGCAAAAAAGAAAAAAAAGAATCGGAAGACGGGAGATAAAGTTAAATAGATGTGAACAGTAGTATGTTTGAAATGACATGCTCTTAACTATGGCATTTGACAATTCTGTGAATTGTAGTGCACAATTTCTTTTTATTTAAGTTTAATTAAGTTTAATCTATTGGAAAATGCACAAAATATAAACTGTTGCATAGGCCACATTTTGTTTTTTGTTTTTTTTTGTTTTTTCTTTTCCCAGTATTTTAAATTCAGTAAATAAACAGTAGTTGTGCATTAAAATGTGCAGATTTGCGAAGTGTGTTCTCTGTAGAACTTTTCTAGCTCGCAGCCCACAAAACTGATCACATAAGCTTCTGTGGCCCAAAAGATTTTACAGAACTGTCACTAAACAAATAGCCAGACATCTTCTAACTCATCTAATGAGTTAGCAGATTATGTTTGCCAGCTACCAAATGCTGGATGACATGCTGAAGTAATGAAAGTTGTGAAAGCAGGTCTGCCTTAGTTCAGTAGGTTTAGATGCATAGTTGTTTAGCCTCAATTGACAGCACAAAAAATAGAATAATACATAAAAATATGGAGAAGAACAAAAGCTGTGTTGCTTTAATATAATGAAACAAGAATGATTAAGTAGAAAGTGCAAAATATCATTGTATTATGTCAAAAGGTGTATTATTGAGTGATCTCTTTCTTCTTAACCATACATGATAAAAGAGTACATGATCAGGTGGAGTGAACAGATTTACTCTGTCAGTATAAATTCTCTCACACTACGGAGTTATTCAGTGCATAGTCTACTGCATATTACTAGCAAAGTTGTCCGGACTAGAATTTGCTTTCTCTTAGTTCAAAAGAATTGCTTGTTGCAGTTACACTATGGATTGATTTAGTATTTCGTCACTGTCCAAAAAGTCCTGCTGCCGTGTACATTGCGTGCAAATTTCATGACAAATTGACCAGTAGAAATGCTCCAAAATTGCTTGAAATAAATAATTCTCTTTAACTTGCAAACTCATGAAAAGTTGCCATTTAGAAATACTTTATTTGTCTATTTATTCGTTTTTTTTTGGACAGCGACAATTTACTAATGATTGACAATTTACTAGATGACATTTTAACATGAAGCCATGCAAGGAGTAGGAGAGACTTGTTGGTTAGGTATCCTGATGTATGTAACACAACACTTTAGTGCACTGTTATTCTGGGCAGAGTGTATAAAACAAAAAATGTCTGGTAGGCTGTAGTAAGACCTACCAGATAAAAAAGGCTCAGAAAAGCATCTAAATCATAAATTTTTACGGTAGTAACAAAGATGTCAGATAAAGTCCGAGACACACCGGAGAAAGTCGGACCCTCCAATATATTCATGTGAGGGTATATAGTTTCACGGGGAAAATGCCACTCAAATAAGACATAAAGACATAAATTAAAAAAAGACATTGATTAAAACTTTAGTACTACAAATATTTGTATGTAACATGCATACTAACATAACTACGTGGTCTTCTAAATAAAAACTGTGTGTGTTTGTAATATCTCAGGACAATAACTAATATATGAAAGGACGTTTTGAATTTTAATATTTATTTATGCTTAGGAGTCAGTGTTTCAATCCAACTTGGCATTAAAGTATATTTTAAATCTGTGGGAAACACCATTGAACCCATCAATATGTGAACCTTGAATGTGCAAGCCAGTAGAAAACAAAAGGGCAAACTGTGGTATCTTCTTTCTGGAAAAAAAAATAAATAAATTGAGGAACTTTTCCTTATTCAACAAATGTGGTTGGTCACTCGCAGCTGCAAAAAACCAAACTAGTTAGCTGCTCACCAAACTATATGTTCCCTCCAAAACCACATTACATCAGGACCTCCCACACTCACCTAGATGATGCTCCACACTGGCAGAGAAAGTAGCGAGGCAACAGTCTGGTGTTACTTCTGCTTAAAGCTGTTGTTTGTCTGTAGTGAGTTATTACTGCCACTCTGCCTGGTCTTTGGGTCAGTAGATGAGGCCTATTTGATTTGGGGGAGTGTTTGGTGCAAGAGGTAACAGCTGATGAACGGCAATTGGCAAAGTCTGTGGGGTCAAGTTAGAGATAAACACTTTATTCTTCACCTTGTTTACTGTTATCTTTTCTTTCATCTTTTATTGTCTGTCTTTTCTGTCGCACGCTCTTTTCACAATTTTTCTGTTCTTTACATGTCAGCCTGTCTCTCTCTCTCTCTTTCTTTCTTTCTCTCTCTCTCTCTCTCTCTTTCTTTCTTTCTTTCTTTCTTTCTTTCTTTCTTTCTCTCTCTCTCTCTCTCTCTCTCTCTCTCTCTTCCTCTCTGAATTTTCCTCGATCTCTTTGTGGCTAATTTAGAGCAATTGTCTGTCTTTGGGGTCATCTGTGTATCATTTGACCTGTTGCTAGGCAATGAAGCAGTCTGTCATCGTGGTTACTCTGTTGTAGTGCATTCAGGTGGGACTGAACTCAGAAAAACATTTTGTGGGTGTGTGTGTGTTTGTGTTGTGTTGTGTATCAGCATAAAACAGCTATTTACTATCTTTGGGTATGTTTAGCTGCAACGCTCATGTTCATGTTCAGGTGGTTTAAAGCCCTGATGACATTGTAACTGGGGGTTAAAATGTGTGGCCTTTGACCTTATTCCCAAGGTAGTGATTTTGTCTGGTGTTCTTTCAGGTTTCCAGATTTTGCAAGTTGATGTTTACATCAAGAAAAAATGGTGCCAGAAGAGGTAGATTGAGTACTTTAGAAATGTTCAAGCTGATTGAAAGGTGGTATTAACTGGAACAAATACTCTTTACAACATTGTTGATTAGAAAAGCATCTCTGAACACACAGTACAAACCTTGAGGTGGATGGCTACAACAGCAGAAGACCACATAGGGTTCCACTCCTGTCAGAGAAGAATACAAATCTTGAGACTATAGTAAACACAGGCTAACCAAAACTAGAAACACGTCACTTAGTCTGATGAATCTTGATTTCTGCTGCTACATGCTTATACTGGGTCTTTGGTGTAAGCGGCATGAATCCATGGACCCAACCTGCTTTGCATCGTGAACATGATAGTATGTTCACTGTACTTCAGTGTTATCCCCAGTCACTAGGATCTAAATCCAATAGAGCACATTTGGGATGTGGCAAAACGTGAGATTCACAGCAATTACAGGATGCAGTCATGTCAAGATGGAACATAATCTCTAAGAAGTGTTTCCTCTACCTTACTGAATTCATGCTATGAATTATTCAGGCTGTTCTGACACAAATGGGTCCTACCCACTATTGTATTGGTGTTTATAATAAAGTGTCTACTGTATATTCAGTATTTGGAGACTATTCCTGCACAAACAAAACAGTTAAATACTATTCACCATAATAGCCCCACAGTGGTGGAGGCTAATTACGCTGTGTGTGTGTGTGTGTGTGTGTGTTAGTGTGATTCTGAGAGAACGAGATGTCTCCTGCTTAACCTGCTTGTGTTTAAATAGCTAACCTGGTTTCTAAACACTGCATTGATAACACACTTATGACATCATATACAGTGAAAAATGAAGTGTGTGTGTGTGTGTGTGTGTGTATTTGTGGGGATCTGGCTGTTTCTCTGAAATGGCCATTGCATCATGGTCATTGGCCATTTAGGATGGGTTTTGGTCTGTATGTGGCTTAGACTTCATCCTGCTTTTGGCATGAGTTTTGGCCTGAGTTCGGTTTTGGTTTGGCCTGGTCCTTGTGCCCTTCTCCTCCGTTTTGAAATTCTCTGGTGTTTAGGCCACCTCAAAGCTGTCTGAGCAGTAAGGGAGTTCCAAAGTTCAGGAGATTTTGTGGAACAGGATGCAAATTTAACAAATGCACCAGGCTGTTCATTTTTAATATAACTGACCAATATTTTTTTCCAAGTTAAGCTGGTCACACCAAACATGAGTGAAATCTGACAGATGAGAAAGTTGCTCGTCATCTAAGTGAACTTTAACCCCACAAACTCAAGAACCTCAGAAGCATCAGCCCATAAAATAATAAGAGTGCGAGCTGTGGTGTCTTCTTTCGGAAAAATAATAAACAGTGAAACTGGTCCTCAGTTACATTGTCATAAAAAACTATTCTGCCAGCTAATTACTAGTTTACATTTCCTACAAAATCACATCACTCAGTACTGCCGATTTTTTGCTTCGTCCCACAAAGAAAATAGCGAGGCATCACTCCGATATGACTGCAGCTTTAGAGTACTCAACTCCAAACTTGCAGGAAATACACAGTTCATATGAAGTCAACATATCCTTTACAGCGAGGCATCTCTCCGATATGACTGCAGCTTTAGAGTACTCAACTACAAACTTGCAGGAAATACACACAGTTCATATGAAGTCAGCATATCCTTTACAGCGAGGCATCTCTCCAGTATGACTGCAGCTTTAGAGTACTTAACTACAAACTTGCAGGAAATATACAAAATTCATATGAAGTTAACATATCCGTTACAACACACCTAAAGCACAATTACTGTTTATTTACAGAATTTAACATATAGTGGAAAATAAATTAAATATAAATATAGGTAAATAATATTAATATAATTAACTGAAATAAATTCTAACTATGTAGCAGGAGTCAAATTAGTTTATGGAACTGTAATAGCATTTTAATGGAATAATGGAGAAATGTAAAATGAACAAATGTGAAAGGAAAAAAAAAAATAACTGTTATTAACTTTAATCACTGTACTTTAATAGCTAGCCAGCCCTGATAATAATACATAATACAGAAACTGCTTAAAGGTTAAAGGGTTAAAATAAACAGTAATAAATAATTAGGGGCCAAAGAATGGATTTCTAATCAGGGCAATTCTTTGAATTCCTTTTTTGACGCTTGCGTTAAAGCAGCTGCTAGCATGCTAATGCAGCCGCCTGGCTTTTCTCCTGCTGCTCCGGCAGCAGGGAGATATGGCAGTGAACATACGTCAGGTATTATGTCCACTTAGATTATAATATGACTGCTTAGCATGCTGTTTGAAGCTGACAGCACATCTGTTTCATCAGGACAGACTGATGCTGGCATTGAGGACACACATCTCACCATGCAGGCAAGAGATAAACGAAAGAACCTAGAGGGCTGTCTCACTCGCCCTAATGCTTCTGTGCTCTCTTTCACTCTCTCTTTCTCTCCTTTTCTCTGCACGTGGTTGTTTGCCTGTTTGTGTTGATCTGTACACAAATTAATATTCAGTAAGCACCAGAGGCATTGATCATGGATCGTGCATGTATAGGGTTGATTAGTGATGATGTCCTGTGCTAATTCTCTGTGTATCTTTTCTGAAGGCTCAGGATATTAATTTGTCTTTATTTATGAGCTTATTTTATATGCAACAATATTCATGTGCAGACTGGGAAAAAAATAAATTAAAAGTAGATTGAATACCTTAAAGCATTTTTGAAAGAAGGATACAGGAAAATATGAATTTAAGCTATAAAAAGAATATCAAAGTTTCAGTATTACGCTGCATGATGTTGCTGATAAAGCTGAAAGACTGCCCTGTTCCAACAAAACAGCTTTAACCTTTAGAGGTTGCAGTTAGGTTGCAATTTTGTATTGCATATTTTTCACTTGTTAGCTCATTGAAACAAGCAGAGGAAGTATAGATTTTAAATTTGAATGCATACCACATTTGTGTTTTTAACTCGACGAGATACATTTAGATTTGAAAACGTAATACCTGCTTTCTGCAAAGTAAAAAAATCCTTTACTTTCTCTTTATTTTCACGTGTTTTTTGGCTGTTTTTAATTGAAATAAAGGGCACCAAGTCAGAGGTATAGACTTGCACATGTCAGTACAGAAAGTAAATATTAATTTAATAGTATGTTAATATTAGCATATTTTTAATTCAGTGGGTATATGATAATTTCTTTTCTCTCTATTTCTCAGCCTATGTGCCAGAGGTTGTGATTAAGGGAGCTGCATTTGACAAAGAAACTCCTCAAGATGATGGGCTCTCATTGGACAGCCAAGATGCAGAGTACACGTATAATGAGGAAGAGGAGGATGACGTAAAAGGTCCTCTGACCCCACAGGACTCCCCCTTCAGCAATGGCACCAACCCAGATGCTGGCTATGCTTCCCCATTTAGTGATGCTAGTGATCAGATTGCTGATTATAAGAGCACCTTTTTAAAAGAAGAAAAGGGAGAGCTGCCCAGCCACATGACCAATGGGAACGGCCTGCAGGACAGCTTGGCACAGATGAAAGCAGTCTATGCAAATCTGATTTCTGATGCCTCCTGGTCCAACACAACCATGGATATCATGGAAACCAAGCCAGTGTCCACCAGCAGTGCCACTAAACACACAGCTAACACCACACCTACCAACGCCACTGACATCACCAATGAGAATAGCCACCACAGCCGAAAAAGCTCTATAGCAAGCAGTCTTAATGGAACTGTTGGCACCAATTCAAATATCAACACTGCTGCCATAGTCTACAGCACTGGCAGTAATAGCAGTGGTAATACCAATAATGGTGGCAGTGTGGCTTATGATTGGCATCAAGCTGCTTTAGCCAAAACACTCCAACAAACCCCTTACCACTTACTCCCAGAACCTAGTCTGTTCAGCACGGTCCAGCTTTACAGGCAAAACAACAAACTCTATGGCTCTGTTTTTACTGGTGCTAGCAAGTTTAGATGCAAAGACTGCAGTGCAGCATATGACACGCTAGTTGGACTTACTGTTCACATGAACGAGACTGGCCATTACCGTGATGACAACAAAGACAAGGAGGAGGATGGTGGCAAACGCTGGTCAAAGCCCCGCAAACGTTCCTTGATGGAGATGGAGGGCAAAGAGGATGCCCAGAAAGTGCTAAAGTGCATGTACTGCGGCCACTCCTTTGAATCTCTGCAAGACTTGAGCGTCCACATGATCAAGACAAAGCATTACCAGAAAGTGCCTCTCAAAGAGCCAGTGCCAGTCCTGGCCACCAAGCTGGTGCCAGCAGCCAAAAAACGATCTCTTCAGGACCCTCTACTTTCCCCGTGCTCCCCAGACTTATTCACAGGTTCCAGTGGAGTTGCATTAGCAGCAGAGGCTGGAAAAGATGCAAAGGGAACTGCAAACCCTTATGTAACCCCCAACAATCGCTATGGATATCAAAATGGGGCTAGCTACACATGGCAGTTTGAGGCACGCAAGTCGCAGATTCTGAAGTGCATGGAGTGCGGCAGCTCTCACGATACTCTGCAGCAGCTGACTGCACACATGATGGTCACTGGCCACTTCCTTAAGGTCACAAACACTGCTTCAAAGAAGGGAAAGCAGCTGTTGTTTGATCCAGTAATGGAGGACAAGATCCAGTCAATTCCATTACCGCCCACTACTACCAGGCTGCCTGTCCCAAGCCTTAAGTCTCAGTCTGTGTCTCCTGTGCTGTCTGCTGGCTCAGAGAACAAGAAGAAAACCGAGGAGACAAAGATGAAGGTTGGTGAAGTTGTTGAGAAAAATATCAAGGAGGAGGAAGAGCCTACTGACAAGGCAGACGTTGACACGTACAGGTACCTTAGAGAAGAAGACCTTGAGGAGACTCCCAAAGGGGGAATGGACATCCTCAAATCTCTGGAGAACACAGTGTCTAGTGCCATCAGCAAGGCTCAGACAGGTACACCTACCTGGGGAGGATACCCCAGTATCCATGCAGCTTATCAACTCCAGGGATCTGCCAAGTCATCTTTACTTCCTCCAACAGTTCAAAGTGTGCCAGTGCAGCCAGTCTTCAACAGTGCCCTCCTGTCCCTTGTTACTGACCCTGGGGCAGTAATACACTCTCCTCATAGCCCCTCATCACCCCCATGCCTTAGGAACAATGTATCTGCAATGGAGGAGCTGGTGGAGAAGGTCACAGGAAAGGTCTCAGTAAAAAAAGAGAAGGAGGAACAGATGGTGAGTGCGGAGCAACCAAGCCCTGCCTACACACCCAGATCACAATCACCAGTACACTTGGATACTGTAAAAGCTGGAGAAACAGTAAGGAGCAACAGCCCAAAAAAGAAAGATAAAGATGTTGTATGTGAATTGGATCCTAAACAAACTTCAATAGAAAGGCAAAATTATACAAAAAATGGTATAGAATCATGCAAGTCACCCATTACTAATGGCAGTGGTTTGGGGATCATTACTGATCATTCACCTGACAGTCCTTTTATCAGCCCTCTTAGTACGCTGCAGTCAGTGATGAAGGCCCACCTCAGCAAAGCCTCCAAATCAGTCAACACCTCCTCTGATCCTCTCTCAATGTTATACAAGATCAGCAATAAGCTGATTGACAAGCCTGCCTACCATTCCACTTCTGTTAAGCAAAGTGAATCTCTCAACACATATTTCTATGAGGACATTGACCAGCCCATAGATTTGAGGAAATCCAAAAGCAGGAGTGATGTTACCAACAGTGACATCCATAGCAAAACCAGCAGTCACCCAGTACAGACAAAGAAAATTAATGGAACTAGGCCTCTTCACCTGGGCTCATCTTTCTCGGATCCTGTATCATCCCTCAGAGAGAATGCACTGATGGACATCTCGGATATGGTGAAGAATCTTACTGACCACCTAATTCCCAAATGCTCCACTCCCTCCCCCATCTCTGAGAAGTCTGATGCAGACAGCAGTGTGTTTGAAGATACACTGGAAGACCTTTCCTCTTCACAGAAGCGGAAAGGCCGTCACTCTAACTGGAACCCTCAGCACCTGCTTATTCTCCAGGCCCAGTTTGCCTCAAGCTTGAGGGAGACTCCAGAGGGCCACTATGCCATGACAGACCTTGGACCTCAGGAGCGTGTGCACATATGCAAATTCACTGGCCTCTCAATGACCACTATCTCCCACTGGCTTGCCAACGTGAAGTACCAGCTGAGGAGAACTGGTGGGACCAAATTTCTGAAGAACATGGACTCCAGCCAGCCTGTGTTTCTGTGCGGAGACTGTGCCTGCCAGTTCAGGACTCCTTCGTCTTATATTAGCCATCTGGAGTCTCACCTAGGCTTCAGCCTCAAGGACCTGTCCAGTCTCTCTGTGCACCACCTCCAGGAGCAGCAGGCTGTCTCCAAGGTGATCATGGACAAAAGGCCATATGGCAGCCCCCTGCTGAACTTAATGGCATGCGATGAAGGCTCTAGCCCTGGCTCAGTATACCAGTGCAGACTTTGCAGTCGGACGTTTGTCAGCAAGCATGCAATCAAACTTCATTTGAGCAAGACTCATGGAAAGTCACCAGAAGACCACCTGGTGTTTGTCACAACTTTAGAAAAGCTTGGAAAATAGGTACCATGAGGTCACTGAGTGATCAAGTACAGCTGGCTGAATCACTGAACTGTCTTGTTGCACTAAACTAGTTTCTGCACTGGGCCTGAACTGAGCCATCAAGAATCAGTTTTACTTTCTGTTGTAAAACTGCCTGACTGGACAATGTCTCTTTGGTTTGTTTACTTTTGTTTCTGCCAAACTTTTTAACTCATTTTAAATGTATTTATATTATATTTGTTAGATCTGTGCATGTATGTTAGTGAAGGTACACGCGTCTTTATTCTTCGAAGCTCTATTTTTATGCACAATTTGGACGGAAGATATGATAAAATATTAATGGGCTGCTCAGAAGCCTGAAATAGTACCTTAAAGGGGCATTCTGGTGTAAAACCATTGTTTAATGTTTTGTTATGTTATGCAATATTCTAGTGTAGCATTATATCCTTCAGCTTGCCTTGTTGGTTTGACAGAATTCATCATTTTAATCATTTTCATGTTTTGTTCATTAATGTTTTCTCACTACAGTACCCGGCATGCATTAAGCAAATGCATAATACAACCATATGGTATCCCTGTGTTGTCACCTAATCCTGACTGCTAGCTTAGCCACTGATTTATGAGCTAATAAATGCAACCAAGCCAGATGCCAGAGGCAGGTTTTTTACCCTTTCAGCCAGTGAGAAGAAGCCAAACTTAGGTAAGGTATTTAAATAGCCAGGTACTTTGCTAACTATAGCTTGTTGTCCTCCTCATCAGACCAGAATTTTTTATCGTTTCTCAGTTCTAATGATGATTTAAAAATAGTTATTACAGTTATATGGCTGTAACATGGCTGATTTTCCAAGTCCTATGCTAGGGACAACTGTAGCACTGCTGTAGAATGAAAGTGTGGTTGTTTATGTTTTTCATTTTAGCCCGAGTGTCCCTTTAAGTACTATATTTCAGAATGAGACCTTTTTAAAAATAATCAGTCTACACAATATTTCTGAACAAATTTGTTGACCATTTGCTCTTTAATTTAATTATATTAAAGAATCTACTTTTGTATAGGCATCTGATAACTGAAATAGGTTCACTCCTGCCAGACTGAAGATGGAGCATTAAAGTATGCAAACTTGCTTTTAAAGAATACAAAACTAGTTATGTTCTGTTTTATCACTTTATAATAATTTGTTACTCTTTTGGTATTATGCCAGTCTGATTTCAGCTACTTGTTCCAATGATTGGTGTCTAAATCATGTAATCTTGTCATTTGCGACAGCGTATCCTTTGTATTTAAGATGTGTGTATTCTTTAACTTTTCTATTGTCATTTTTTATGTAAAAAGGTCAAAACATAGTGTAAATAGATATATGCATTAGAGCCACATAATTGTTTTTCTAAAAGCTTCTCTGACTTAGTTTACAGAAATGTGACTTATACCTACATTCAGATTGATGCATGAAGTTATGTGAGGGTGTGCACAATGACTGTAAATTTTCATGTTTTGTAAAAGCGAAGAACCTTTTTAGCAGCAATTAGTATTTTCCTGAATTGTAAAATAAACCCAAAGCAGTTACAGCATATAAATTGTCATGGTTGTGCATCACTATGTTTTTACTTGAGATGTTACTTAATTTGGTATCACTTGGATTTAATTGATTGTTGAATCAACACAACCACGTTTTAAATACTGCATGTGAACAGTAGACTACTCGTGCTGGGGCCTGATTCACAAAGCAGGATTTGTTGTTTAGCGAGTTAACTTTTTGTGTCTAGTGGAAGTGAAACTTATGGAAAAAAAATCATACAACAAACATCAAACACCATAAATATATAAACAAATATAAAGCAATTAGTAGTACAAAAGTCTTGCTCTCCCTGGGTCAGCTCCACTTACTATATAGGTGCACTTTATAGCTCTACAATTACAGACTGTAGTCCATCTGTTTCTCTGCATACTTTGTTAGCCCCCTTTTACCCTGTTCTTCAGTGGTCAGGACCCCCATGGACCCTCACAGAGCAGGTACCATCTGGGTGGTGGATCATTCTCAGCACTGCAGTAACACTGATATGTTGGTGGTGTGTTAGTGTGTGTTGTGCTGATCTGAGTGGATCAGACACAGCAGTGCTGCTGCAGTTTTTAAACACCTCAGTGTTACTGCTGGACTGAGAATAGTTCACCAACCAAAAATATCCAGCCAACAGCGTCCTGTGACCGCTGATGAAGGACTAGATGATGACCAACACAAACTGTGCAGCAGCAGATGAGCTGTCGTCTCTGACTTTGCATCTACATGGTGGACTGACAAGGTAGGAGTGTCTAATAGAGTGGACAGAGAGTGGACACAGTGTTTAAAAACTCCAGCAGCACTGCTGTGTCTGATCCACTTGTACCAGCACAACACACACTAACACACCACCACCAAGTGAGTGTTACTGCAGTGCTGAGAGCTGATCTAATGACTGCCCATGTACTGTCTGCACACGCATTCTATATGTCAATGTGCACAATACATATTGTGACCAGATTTACAGCAATGAAACAAAAGCTGTCTTATCTGAAACACAGGACAAATAAACAAGTTTTAAGACATCTACAATGAATTATGGGGTGTCTGGTCACCTTGTCTAATTTCAAGCAATCGAGAGTTGTGAGTGTGTGAAGCTGTATATTTTGGGCTAATCCCAGTGTGTCTCATGCTGGGCTTGTGACTAGCCCTCAGACTCTGACTAAAAGAGTCTCTGTATGGATGAGAAAGACTGCTGCCTGATTTCTGAGAAAATGGCTCATGATGTTTCTCCCTTTAGACATGCAATCTGACTGCTGATTCCAGAATAATTCAGAGGCTGATTTGCACTTTAGATCACTTTAGATCTCTTGATCATTTTCTCTTCAGCAGATGATATGGCTGCACATTAGTGTTGTTCATATTAATGGAAAAAATGTTGTGACTTCAAGTGCATCATGCATAGGCTAATCATGCATAGACTGATTAGATCTGCAGCAGTGCTAACACACACAAGTGTGTGTGTTGTTTCCATGTGTTTCTGTAGAAGTGTGTTTAAATGCTACCTAACTTCCACATGACCCAATCTTAAGCCAGGCCTAACATCTGGGGTCATTAAGTGAGCGATGCTCCACTAAACAATCATCATGCCTCACTAAACATCTAAAATGAATTATGGGGTGTCTGGTCACCTTGTCTAATTTAAGTGATTTGTACTGTTTTGTAAATGCTTTTATAGTGGCAGGCAACAAATTCCACTAAAAGGCTACATCTGCTAACATAGGAGGGTTTGCAAAAATAGATAAGTAAATAATAAACATATCCATACATAGGTACACCTTTGGTGATTTGCTGTAAATATCGACAGATCTACCATAGATTTCTCTTTTTTATATTCTTTCCTGCCATGTATATGAGCTGCACAACCCATTCCCCCTACCACTTCAAGCAAACTGTATGAGTCAGCCTCACTGATCGGGAATGCTGCGGCCCATCTCGTTACTATAACTGAAGTCTCCTCGACTTCTTGCTAACCCGGAAACTGATTGAAGTCTGCCATCCTTAAGGACGTAACAATTCTTTTAAAACCACTCTGAAGAATTGAGGAGCAAAGATACATAGGTGCATACTATGTATCTTTGGCAGTATCCATGAAAACGAAGCACCATGAGATCAAGCTGGTCAGCTTCAGTAATGAAATACACTGTGAAGGCGTTCTTAGAGTTAACAAGCATGTTTCTACACTACTATTAACCATAGAAATCCACAGTAGGTCTATAGTTCATGAAGCAGAGAGAATTTACCCTGAACAAGATTAAGGAAAAACAACAAAAACAATGTTGCTTTCCACTGTTGCTGACATTTGATTTTGTGATTTTTGCCATATCCCAGAGATTGGCAACATGTGGCTCTTTTACTGCCCTGTCGCAGATTAGATTCTAAGGTAAAAACAAAATAATCCTTCTTTGCAGTAAAATAAAGCTCTGCTGATCGTTCTAACACAGTTTTAAAAGTAAATGGTCTTAAACACTGGAGTTAATGTATAACTGACAATTTACTGAAGGTTGGCATGCAGACTGCTGGTCACCATAGCAATGCAGACAACAATCTTGCCTAGCTAGTAGCTAGCAAAAAGGCAAAGAGAAAGATTTAAGATGAACATTGATAATTTGTAGACAATCAGACTTATTTGAATTTTTAAGCACTCAGCTGGTTTTCTGATACATTTAATCTGCAACAAGAAACTGTCAAACACTAAAAATTTGTGAAGCTTAGATCGGTTTCCCATCCCACCTTAAATGGGGTAGCAGTTACATTCTGGCACCTCAGGCACTATTTAAGTTGGAACGGGAAAATTCAAACAAGAAGCTGATGAATGAGAAAATAGACTTAAGCCTCATAAAAAAATCGAACATTGAGAGATGTTTTACAAGAAACTATTCTACTTTTATGGAAAAGTTTCCTGCCAGATATGCGAGAAAAGCAGCTATAGCTGAGTTAAAGCTTAAAGCAGAGCAAAGTAAGTCTGCTTTTTGTTTAGCTTTTTTAGCCTATACATTAGCACATACTAAAACATGTTTACAGCGAAGATTGTAAAATGGACCTAAAAAGTTGTGGCCCCCAAGGTGGTTTGATTTTTGTTAAAAGGACAAAATGGCTCTTCTTAACATTTGTGTTGCCGACCCCTGGCCTATCCTGTAGTCCACAGTTGTGCTTTTGTGCAGTTGTGTGAATTGTATTCATGTTCTTTCCAGTGAATGTCCATGTATATTGCATTTGTCAAACATGCAAAAGCACAGTGTGCAGCACAAGACCAAACACATTTTTTTCTGCAAAATTAAAATCTGTGCATAATCATTGGTTAAAAAATCATTTATCATTGTGTAAAATATATATATATATATATTTAGAATGGTTTGATGTGAAATGCTCTGTTCTAAAGAAACTAATCATTAAAAATTCATAGTGGTGATCATAGGAACAACACATCCGAAGCATTTAATGCCTCTAAAAGCTACCTTGGAGAAAGATATATAATGGAGTTATGGCATAACTGAAGTTTGAGGAAAGACCACGCCTAAACTCCTCCTTCCCAATTTCAGCTTCCTATAAATACCACTCCTTCACTCCTCCCACTCGTGACGAAATTTCGCACCGACCCGGCTTCGTGCTCTCGTCCTCATGGACCTCGACATTGTCGCTTCCGATGACGACCTCTTTGGAGAAAGCCAGCACCTTTCCTCCCAGGGATCCGCGCGTCCTGCACCCAGGCTCAAGTCCGTCGTCGCG
This sequence comes from Colossoma macropomum, assembly GCF_904425465.1. Classification (NCBI taxonomy): domain Eukaryota; kingdom Metazoa; phylum Chordata; class Actinopteri; order Characiformes; family Serrasalmidae; genus Colossoma; species Colossoma macropomum. The sequence goes on along the minus strand of NW_023494807.1, from coordinate 13,750,672 downwards.
GTTCCCAACACGCCTGCTGCCTTGGCCTCCTCCGGCTCCTCGTCTAGCCACGCCGGCTCTCGTACGGCGTGCAGCATCTCCCGAAAGAGCCGGCGTTCGTCCCCGGATCCCCCGCCCGCTCCGGCGCAGTCTCCGCGCACGCGACGTGGCCGTCGCGAGCCGAGGATTCCCGCGACTCCCCCGGATCCAGCGCTCCCGCGCCCCTCCTGCTCTAAATCTAGACCTCCGTCTATCTCCGATTGGACCGTTGCCAAACTGCAGAAGGTCCTTAGGGACCGGCACGTTCCTTTCGCCCGCACGGCGCCTAAGGCAGAGCTTTTCTCCCTGTACGTGCAGTCTCTCGGGAGTAAATGGCGCAGCCTGATCGCGTCACCTTCCCCATGGCCCCGGCGCGTGATGACGTCACCGACTCCCCGGGCGCCCCCTCGTCTGATGTGCCGCCCTCCGCTGGATGTCCCGGACCCACTACCAGGCAGCCTGCCTCCGTTGCTGGCCCAGCCAGCACTGTCGTCGCCCCCACTGCATGCCTTGCTTCTGTTTTTTCTCGGCTCTCTCCCCCTACCATTGACGCCGGCGACGTATCTCTCACCCTCAAGTGTGCCGATCCTCGCACCTCTAAGGTCCTCACCGCTCCTGAGTTCGCACTCGCTTTTTCCATCTGCCGTGATGTACTCTGTTCAGCCTTCCCATCGCGGCGTCAGGAGCTGGATGACTATCTTTCTATCATCTTGGACCTCGCCGTTCGATTTGGAGGGTCGGGTTTCTACGATTACCATTGTCTGTTCTCGGCCCGTGCATCTGCCCGTCTTCAGCAGTGGAACATGTCTACATATTGGGGCTACCTGGACCTTGAGCTCTACTGTCGCGTTTTTGCTGGTCGTACTGCTCTCTCCTGTGAGCTCTGCGGTTGCCCGTCTCACCCCGCTTCCTCCTGCAATCTCGTTGCTCCGCCCCCTCCCGCTCCCCGCACTGCTGTACCCTCAGCTCCTACGGCAGCCCCCGCCCCTATCTTTACGACTTCCAGTTCCCGCGATAGTCGCGGGCGGCGTTTGCTTTTCCTCGGAGGACGGATGGTTTGTAATAATTTCAACTCCGCTGGTTGTTTTTCTTCTTCGTGCAACTTCCTCCACGTCTGCTCTCATTGTGGCCAGGCTCATTCTAGATCGGGATATCCCCTTCACCCTCCTAATGTCCCTGCTCTCGCTGCTGACCTCTCCCTCCATCCTGATCATTCTTTCGTCTCGTATTTGCTGGACGGCCTCATCTTTGGCTTTTCTCCTGGACTCGCTGTGCTTCCTGCCTCATCCCTTTCATGTCGCAACCTCCTCTCCGCTCTGTCTGAGCCTGATGTTGTGTCTTCCCTTTTAGCCAAGGAAGTTTCGGAGGGTTTCATGATCGGCCCTTTTGCTTCTGCTCCCTTCTCCACCTATCGTGTCAATCCTATTGGCGTCGCCACTCGTAAATACTCCGGCAAGAAACGCCTCATCATTGATTTGTCTGCCCCTCATGGCTCTTCAGAACCATCCATCAACAGCCTCGTGCCTAGCTCTGATTTCTCTCTTCACTACGCTACCATGGACAATGCTATATCGCTCATCAAGCAGGCTGGCCGTGGAGCTTGGCTCGCCAAGGCTGACATTGTCTCGGCTTTTAAGGTCCTCCCTCTGCACCCTGATTTTTGGCATCTGTTCGGAGTTTGCTGGGATGGCAGATTTTACTTTGCAGTTCGACTCGCCTTCTGATGCGAAAGCAGCCCCAAGATTTTCGACACTCTGGCCGAAGCCTTGTGTTGGATCTTGCTGAATGTCTGCAGACTACCCTACGTGCTTCACCTCCTCGATGACTTCCTCGTGGCAGTCCCCCCTTCCTCCCCGCCTGCGTATGGCCTCTGTACCCTCTCCTCTGCATTTCAGCATCTTGGTATCCCTCTCTCTCTGGAGAAGACATTGGGTCCATCTACCTCTCTTGAGTTCCTTGGCATTCAGCTGGACTCAGTCTTGTTCCAGGCTTCCCTTCCACCCGATAAGCTGGATCGCATTGCTACTGCCCTGTCAGAATTTGTGCTGCAGCCTCGATGCTCGAAGCTCCAGCTCCTCTCTCTTCTTGGGCATCTCAATTATGCAATTCGAATAATACCTCAAGGTCGCTCTTTTATCTCCCACCTCCTCAGCATAGCCTCCTCGGTTCCCTCACTTCAACACCACCTCTCCTTGGATGACGCATGTATCTCGGAACTGCGCTTCTGGCTCTTCCTCCTCCAGCACTGGAATGGCATCTCTTTCTTCTACGAAGACGCTATCCTAGTCCCTGAAGATCTGCAACTATTCACTGATGCTGCTCCCTCGATAGGCTTCGGCGGCTTCTACGGTGGCCGCTGGTTTGCTTCTCAATGGCCTCCGGAGTTTGCTTCGCTTTCATTTGAATCAGGCGATTCCTATGCCTTGTGGGAACTCTACCCGGTCGTCATAGCTGCACTCCTTTGGGGACACGAATGGACACGACGAGTGATCCTTATCCACTCCGACAACTCTGCTGTTGTTCATATGATAAACAAAGGACGATCTAAATCCCTAACACTCATGCCAAGTCAGGCGACGTAAGAATGGCCCTCAATCAAACATCAGTTTATTCTTCGAGCCATTCACATCCCAGGCCATTCAAATGCTATTGCTGATTCTCTCTCTCGTTTTTAATTTCAGAAATTCAAAGCCTTGGCACCTCAAGCAGAGCCTCATCCGACACCAATTCCTCCATTTTCAGACTCCACCCTCCAACTGACCAGCAGTTCTTTCAGCTCCTCCTCCAAGCTCAAGAAATAATCTTAAGCGCAGTTGCCCCTTGTACCCTGTTGACCTATTGGTTCGGATGGAAATCTTTCCAGCGCTTCCACGCACTCCACAGCATTCCGTTCCCTTCAGACAATCTGTCAACGACAGCTGCTTACCTCACATTTGCCAGTTCATATTTAGCCATTCGCTCTTCCACCTTAAATGTCGATTTAGCCGGGATCAATTTCTTTACAAAGCTTATCAACGGAACCCAACACACAACAGCTAACCACCCTCAGATTATACTTTTACTAAAAGGAATCCAAAGAAATGAACCTCGCCTTCCACCACGCCAGCTGCCCTTAACCTCTGACATACTCCACCACTGCATTCAGACACTCCGTGCTGGTCTCTTCCCCAAAGAACTATCCACTACATTAGAAGCCCCGTTCCTCCTAGCTTTTTTCAGATTCCTGAGATGCTCAGAATATACAGCTCAAACAGAAGCTTTCAACCCTGCTCTACATCCCTGCCTATCAGACTTAACCATGTTAAACTCAGATACCATGATCTACAACATCAAACACAGCAAAACAAACCAGTTTGGTAAAAGCATTCCTTTGTACTTATTTAAAATCAACTCTTATCTGAGCCCATATGAACCTCTGGCACAGCTACTCCAACTCAGGCTCTCTCAAAACGCCCAACAATCAGACCCACTTTTCATTCCAGAAACCGGCTCCGTGGTCTCCCGTCGCTGGTTCCACAAACTCTTACGCCTAGTTCTTTCATTATCCAGTTACCCTCCGGAACAATTTTCTGCTCATTCCTTCAGAATCGGAGCAGCTTCTTCTGCTACTCGCCAAGGGCTCCCCGACCATATGGTCCAACTACTCGGACGATGGTCCTCGCAAGCTTACCATGGCTACATACGCACGCAAATCCAGGACCTCCGCCAAGCTCACGAACAGCTGGCCTCCATCTAATCCGGAATTTTTGGGGGTCGGCCCTCTCGCGATCCACAGAGGCCGTACTGAACTCCAGCCCAAAATTTTCCTCAGAGTTCCCCTCCTATCATTATCTAACTTACCAAGGCGTGGTCTGCATTCGCAAAATGGAGTTATGGCATAACTGAAGTTTGAGGAAAGACCACGCCTAAACTCCTCCTTCCCAATTTCAGCTTCCTATAAATACCACTCCTTCACTCCTCCCACTCGTGACGAAATTTCGCACCCCTCCTCCTCCCCTTCTCCTCCACCTTGTCCACGCCTGCACTCAATCTTGATAGGGGGGTCGGCCCTCTCGCGATCCACAGAGGCCGTACTGCTCAAAATTTTCCTCAGAGTTCCCCTCCTATTATTATCTAACTTACCAAGGCGTGGTCTGCATTCGCAAATTTGCCTTTATGTTGCCTGATGCCTGAAATGCTATTTTATGAAAGTGTTAAAATACATTTTTGTCAATTTTTTAGTACTCAAACAAAAAATCTATTGGATTTATCGCCATTTTTCCCTTATCAACATTACATATAAAAATCAAAAGACACATGTACATTTAGCAGTCATTTTGGATGGTAAATAAAATGCATTGTAGACATCACAACCTTTGGTTTCTAGCCCTACCACTATAACGAAATACGAGTTGGTAAGTTTCACATCAAATCATTCTGAATGAATTTGACCACAAATTGTGGTCTTTGGGACAAGACAAATTTACTGGTTCTAAAAAAGGCTCTTTGCTAAAACGTGTAGGTAGAATAGCAGTGGACTGACAGATGATTGACTTTCTCTGACTGACAAAAGACAACTGACTAGGAAACTTTCAGCACTACATATAGCCTGTCTTTACTCTAATATTATGACGTCCTAGTAAACATGTTCATAAAGTGAAACAGCATTCCCGGCTGCTCAAGCATAGTTGCGTGAATTGCGATGCAAGTAAAGTTCTTGTGTTTATGGTAGCTGTAGTCCATCAGGTAATACAAGCACTAGCAAGCACATTCAGATGTTTGCAACCAAAGCATTTACGGGTCGCCTGCTGAAATGCATCTCTGGATACGGAGTCACCCCCTGCTGTGCCTGCTGCCTGTGTTTTCTTTACCTGTACATTATTTTTAACCTATTATGTAGAATTAGCTAATTATATTTAAATATTCATATTTATACAATTATATCTAAACATGTTAAATGACTTACTGCTAGGTCATAAACTTTTGTTAAATTTCATTTCTTGTTTAGAAATTCCAACCATGTGCATTACTGCTTGTGTGGGTTTCCTCATGCTCAAAGATGCAAAAATAAATCTTTTACATGCTGCTTCGTTTTTCCACAGTTAAAATGATTTGTTATACATATTGACATTAATACTTTTTAGAATCGATTTATCTTTTTTTATCTGAGTGCTAAAAACACTACAACATTTACAACTTTTATAGCACCAGAGCTACATGCTCAAAAAAGTAAACATACAGCCATGAGTAACATAAACTGTGATTGAGTGCATAAATATTAGTTTGTATATTGCAATAAATACATTTACTGGATCAGTGAGCTGCACCAGTCTTCTCACTAAACACAAAATCATGCAAGTTTCACTGTTTAGGAATGTGTGTGCGCGAGTGAGTGTGTGTAACAGAAACAGCTGCAGGCCATGCTGCTCCACAGCAATGTGAGTGTGATGTTGGTTGATTCTGATCATTGACATTTTCTCTCTGATGTTTGTTGAAAACACAGAACATTAGAGCATTATTCTAATGATCCTCAAAGTGTGTGCTGAGTGTGTACTGATGTCTTAATAACTTATGCAGGGTTGAGGCTACAACCAGTGGAAGCAATCAGTTCAGTCCACAGCCCACACTCACTCTGAATAACACACACTTGTTCCAGATCAGACAGTATTTTCATACAAAGCCTAAAACATCAGAATTTGACAGAATCTGTAATTTTAGTATTTTTTATTTAATAGAATATTCACATATGTACAGCTCTTTTAGCTTAGTTTTATTGATACTCTTATTTTATTGTTAAGTTTGGTTGAAAAAAAAGAGGTTAAAAACAGGAAATTTTCCATTCAGTATTTTTCTTGCGGTATCTAGGTAGATAAACCCAAAGATCTACCTATATACATAGAATAAACGCCTAAAGCATCAGATTAACCACCAACATACAGTTATATGCCAAAGTTTGGGCAACGCTTGCTAAATTACACATTATGTTGATTCTTGTGAAAATAAGTTAACAACCTCTGCAGCAAACTCTTTAATTTTTCCTTTTAATTTTTTGCAATTATTAATCCAGAGTTACTTTGTATTTGATGAACTTAAAAAATGGAAAAATAAAATAGTAATTGTACCATATGCCACAAATGCTTGGGGACTCTTCTAGTTGTAAAGTCTTAGAACTTAATTAACCTGATAGGCCTTAATTCACTTGCTAAGACTGATTAGGCAGGGCAAGAGCAGTCATTAGGAATTGTCAACTGATAAAAACTTTAGAGCATTCTGCTCTAAACCTCAAAAACAAATGGGCTCCTCCAAAACATAAAACGATATCAAATATCTCTTCCAGCTCACTATTTCCACAGCCTATGATGTCATTAAAAGTGACAGTTAAGGGGAACTGTGGGTTCAAGTTAAGGCAAGATTTGGAAGACCCAAAAGCTCTCAGATAGATCTGCTCATGTGCTGGCCAGAAAGGCATAGCAAAACCCCTATATGACAGCAAAGGAAGTATAAATAACTGTGCGTTAACATTTGCAGAAAAATGTTATTTAAAAAAAAGTTCAGTGCAGGGGTTGTGTTTACTTCTTTTCATAAAAAAAAACCATATGATGAAAAAAAAAAAAATGTAATTTGTCCAGAGGTGCCCATGTTAAGTGAGAGTAGAACCAACCACTTTTTGATTTCTAATGGGACCATTTTTGTGAGGGAAAATGTCACATATAGGCCTTGTAGAAGTCCTAGGTAAATCACTGACTTAATACAAGTGCTGGTGTAAGGTTTCAGGTGGTTGTTAGGAATTAAAAAAAAGCAGTTGCAGCTATGCCAGCTCTATCCCATGCACTGGGAAACCAGCTGTGGAAGATCTATCCTAAAAGCCGGCACTGACGCAGCTCTGGGAGCAAGCACAGGAGGAGCAGTCCTAAAATCTGGCACTGGAGCAGCTTGGGAGGCCAGCACAGGAGCTGCATGTGGAGTCAGCACTGGAACAGGACAGGGAGCAGCTTGGAAAGCCGGTACTGGAACGTAACAGGGAGCCGGCACAGGAGCTGCACAGGAAACCACCACAGGGGAAGCAGCAGCTCTGGAAGCTGGCACCAGATCAGCATGGACAGCCAGCACAGAAGCCACACAGAGAACTAGGACTGCAGAAGGAGCCATCGAGGGCACAGGAACTGGGTCAGCTCCAGTTGTGGTTGCCACCCCAGGAGAGGTGGCTAGAGGAGCCAGCACTGACAAAGGAAGCTCTGAATGGCAAGATGAGAGCAAGTGTCAATAGATCAGTACTTTGCGTTGCACTGAACGAGGCATTGAAGGCAGGCATCAATGGGCCAGTGCTCTCCGTAGCACTAGGCAGAGCCTTGAAACCCTCCTGTGCTGTGGGGGACGCTGTGTCCACTATGTCCCTATTGTCGCACGCACTGGCACAGGGACTGGACCCCCCCCAAAAAAAAAACACCTCAACAGCCTCCTCCTCTTCAAGTAGTGGGTCAAAGGCAGACTGGAAGACACTCCAAATCTTCTCCCATGAGTGAGCAACCTTGCTGTGTGAGACCACACGTGAGCCAACCAGACCCCTAAGGAAGATCCATGAAGGCCACCTTAGCCTCCTTAGACTAGTATGACTCATTGAAGTGGACCAAAAAGCAGATGCACTCAGCCATGAATTCTCTCCACAGTAAAAGCTGGGGTAAGCTGGTGGTGGCTTGTTGGTAGATGAGGGTGTAAAGCCACTCACTGCAGCCTTGATCGGCAGAGCCATCTGTAAGGTAGGGGCAGAGGCAGGTTGCAAATGTGAAGTAGCTTTAATAGGGACTGTTCAGTGCTTGTAGTCACAGCAGGCAGAGGTCAAAACACAGGTAGGAAAAATAAGAGGCAGATCCATGTTCAAAAAAACTAAAGAGCTATAGCAGGGGTCAAAAACAGGGAAAACACAAGAATCTGTCTCAGAATCAGGTTATGAACACAGAGACTTCACAAACTCATAGTGAAAACAGAGGGGTATAAGTAGTAATTTTAATGTCCTTGGAATGAGCTGCAGGTGTGTGGGAGAGGAGGAGAGTGGCAAAAGCCAGAGGGAGGGAGACATGACAATTATTATCATCATTAAGATAAAGGCCATTTAAGACTAAATTTTGCTATATAGGGACAAAACTTAATATCTAATGGTTTGCCACTCTTTCAAAGTAGTTTTGATTACCTACACAACACAGTCCAGCTTGGTAGCACTGCATTTTAAATCACTATGTTATGTAGTGACTCTAAACTAATTTTTATAGTTTCTCTTTGAATGTAACTTCAACTTTCTGTAAAGTTTGTCCCCTTCTCATTGTATTGTGCCTTATTGAGGCGAGGAGGCTTGCATGCATAGGAGAAGCAAAGAGCTATGCTGCCTTTTGTTTTAACTCCTTTCAGGGTCTTCCATGGCAGAAAGGTGTTAGCAGAGGTGCCAGTTTAAACCCACCACCTACCTATTTGGCAGCAGCAATATAGGACAATGTCACTGGTGGAGGATCACGCTCCAAGTGAAGTTGAGAAAAAACAATAGAATCAAACTTCCAAAATATGACCTGGAGAACATACCACCTGTCTTCAAAGAAAACAGGAATCGATTTTAAATACTGGACATAATTGACAGAGAACCAGAGGGGCTATGGAAAGAACTCAAAGAGGTCATCAAAGAAAAAAACAGAAAAACCTGGGAAGAATGAAAAGGAGAAAGAAATCAAAGTGGATGACTGATGTTACAGTGGGGATTGCAAAAAATGGAAGAGAAGCCAAAATGAAGAAGGGCAAAGATCTTTTAAGAGAACTAAACCATGAATTCCAGAGAGCTGCCAGGAAGGACAATGACCAATTAACAACAACATATGTAAAGATACTAAGAAGGGGAACAAACATGGAAAAACAAGAATTGTTTTTGAGAACATACGGGAGATCAAAATCAAAGAAAGCCACAGGAATCCATAATGTTGCAGCAGAAAGCACAGTTCTGAAAAAGATTCAACAAGAGACATCATTGCAAATATTCACTGGATTAAAAAGCCACGGAGTTCAAGAAGGAAGTCAACATGTGTTTTATTGACTACAGCAAAGCCTGAAACTGCGTCGACCACATACAATTTTGGAATCCCCTCAGGAAAATGGGATACCAGAGCATCTCATTGCTCTAATGAGCAACATTTACACTGTTCATGGTCAGGACAGAAAATGGACAAACAGAATAGTTCCACATTGGAAAAGAAATTAGACAAGCCTGCATACTATCACTATACCTATTCAGCTGTATACACATGAAGAAGACCAAGTTCTATAACAGCAAGAAGGACTGCTAACTTTTCCACGGATGGAAAATATAGGTAATATTGGATACCTTTTGCCTGCTCAGATCAGTTATTAACAACAGAGGATCCAGAACTCAAGAAATCCAACTCAGATCTGCACTCGGCAGAAAAAGAATGAAGGAGCCTGAAAAGATCTTCAAATGCAATGATTTGTCTCTACAATTAAAGATTAGAATTGTCCAGGCTATAGTCTTCTCTGTTATTCTTTATTGATGTGAAAGCTGTACAATAAACAAGCGAGACAGTAAAAATATAGATGATTTTAAGCTTTGGTGTTGTTGAGAGTTCTAAGAGTAGCTTGGATGGCAAAGAAAATATACAAATGGATCTGTGAACAAATTAAACCTCACCTCTTACTCGAAGCCTAAATAAGCCCTTGATCTTATTTTGGTTGTATTTAGAGAAGAAATAATTCATAGGAAAAGACCATTTTGCATTGAAGAGTTGAAGGTAAAGGAGGAAGAAGATGACCAGCAACAAGATGAGTGGACACAATTAGAGGTATCATGAGCAGGACAAGAACAAGGAACACTATACTTATGGTCGCCAGGAGTTGGAAACAACTTCATGGCGCCTAATAATAATAATAATAATAATAACAATAATAATAATTATAATGCTTGTCCAAGTGGACACATTTGTGGGTGGAGCATGGATAGGACAATTACACCATAATGAATTTATAACACATGCAAGTGTGCCTGGCTAATAAAGTGATTCTAATATTTGTGTGTACAAACATGCATATTTGTGTGTTCGCATATGTGTGTGTGTAGTGGGATTGTCTGTAAAATAAAGGATGTGGGAGGCAGTGTGTCACCCTGCATCTGTGTGTATTTCCTCAGACAGCGCTGTCCATCCACACACACACACACACACATGCACACGCATTGACGGAGGCAAGGCGGTGGCCGGACGCACATCATTAGCATGAGCTGAGAGTGTGTGGTGCGGTGACACATGTCACGGTCAGAACGTCACAACACACACACACACGGATGCTACAACCTGACATGCCGCGCATAATTTAAAAACAATCTGCATGCAGGCCCTTTGATCTGCTTCGGCCTGGACATGGCGCTGTCAGGAGGAGAGGGGGGTTTGTTACTGTGTGTGAATGTGTGTGTGTGTGTGTGTGTGTTGGTGTGTATATGTGTGTGTATGTTTGTTTGTTTGTGGTCCATGCCGATCTGACAGAGAAACACAGACTGGGTGAGCGAGTGGAGCTGGAGTTTTACATTTGTCACGTCCACTGAGGGAAAGCAGGTGCAAACAGGAAGTGAAGTAGAGCACTGTGTGCATGAGCACGTGTGTATGTTTCATATCTCATCACACTAGCTGTCCTTTAATTGATTTCCACTCCTGCAGGCTTAAGTAGGATTGTGTTTGTTTCACATGACATCAGCTTGTGTCTTGTGTTTTGGTAGATTCCATTGTGAATGTGTTTGTCAGGCCTCTCCCCCTGAACCAGCTCATTGCATGAATTATGCTAAAGAACTGCCTCATTACAGCCTTCCACACATTTATTCCTGTTAATCCAATTATGACAGAAAGAGAGAGAGAGAGAGAGAGAGAGAGAGAGAGAGAGAGCAAGAACAAGAGCAAGAGCAGGGTATTTACAGTACAGTAAGTATGTAGGATTTAATGAATACATATGTAGTAATATGTAGTGATTTCTAGTACACAATTTGCAAGTACACTCTTAGATAAAGTGCCACAAAGGGTTTTTGCATGATGCCATTAAAGAACCTTGTTTGTTTCCCTAAAGAACTTAAAGAACCTGAAGAGATCTGTGAGTGTGAAGAAAGGTTCAAAGAAAGTTCAAATGATTTAAAGGATCTATTCTAGTTTTAAGACCAATAATTATAGATTTTTTTTAGTTTGTGTCATAAACTACCTTTTGAAATATAAATCATGCATCAGTAACATTTTATCATTATTCTGATAAACCTAGTAAATAATAAGCTGTTACCGAATAGTCTGAATAGCTCTTGGAATGAGTGGAAAAAATCACAGTTCATCCAGCAATAAAGGAAGTCTTGTGCATCTTTTATTCAGTAATAGAAAACACAGTAGGACACAGAAATCTCTGACTCTACACAGATACATTTCACTCCGGCCAATGAGGACATGCATGGGCTGTAACTCCTATGTTTCCAGAATCGCCAGCAAGCTGCTCGGCTAGGTTCTTTCACAAAAGATTCTTCATAGTCACACATTTCATTTTCAAAAAAACGGTTTTCTAAAGAACCATAAATTGAATTTTTCAGGGGACCAAAAGTAGTTCTTCTGAATTCTTATTCAGATGACATTAGTTTTTATGGGGAGGTGGGGTAATGCCAGTTTACCACAGAATGTCTGTAATGTTTAGGACTGATTCGCATGGGGTAAGAAATCTTAGTCTAAATGACAGAGATGGGAGTAGCTACTAAATTTATGTGCATGCTTTACTCCAGAAAAGAGTAGAAAACATGTCAAAACATTTAATTTAGCTGTTATTTCATTTACTACTTGCCTTGCTGTCTTGTGTTAATGCAGTGCATCATTAGCATCTCCAGTAGCTTGAAGAAATGAAAGCAAACAGTCAACCACATAAAATCAAACTCTTTTTCCAGTAATTTTTATATGTTCTGAGTACACGTTAGACAGGATAGTAACATTACATGTTGGTCTGATTTTAGCCACAAAGACAACAAGTAAATGCTTCTTCGAGTGCCCCCATGCTTAAGAAACTAATTTTTCCCACAGTATAAGATAGCATTTTTACCAACATGTCGATTAGCAAAGGATTAATAAAATCTGAGATTACTTCTTCAGCTCGTTTTACAGAAGGTAAACGGCACTGGAATCTTTACTGAAGCTGGAGCACGCAGCATGAATTTGGGGTTGTATCAAGAAATTTTACAGGAGAACGTTAGGGCATCCATCCATGAACTGAACCTTAACAGAACACCTTCTTTAAGAAAGACAACAACCATAAAAATCCCAGTTAGTCAATAAAGAATGGCTAAAGCAGAAGGAATTTTGAAATGTGGAATGGCTGAGTCAGAGTCCAGATCTTAACCCAATACAAATGTTGTGGCACAACCTAGGATTTAGCGTTCATCCAAGAAAGCCCATGAATGTACCAGAGTTGAAGTGGTTGTATAAGTAAGAATAGGCCAAGACTCCACCAAGTCAATGTGCATGGCTGATCAACAGTAACAGGAAACATTTGGTTAAAATCATTGCTGATAAGGGGGTCACACCAGTTACTGAAAGCAGAGGTTCAAAAAAACATTTAATGTTGGATCCCTTTGTTCAGTAAATGAATGAAAAACACTCATTTTTGGTCACACACATTTATATATATTTTTTATTTATTTTAAATGCATTGCACCTAATTAATATTGCACTCGTAAACACATAAGTAATTGAAATGTAATTACAACAATTTAAATTGTAAAGCATTATACTACTTGGTTAGTGAAAAAAGTAATCACATTACTGTAACAACATGTTACTTCGCACCCTCTAACCCCCAACACTCACTATGTATTTTACATTAAATGGTGTACAAGCACTGTTGTACATACTCATTCGCAAACTATGTACCAGAACTGACTTGTTATTAATCCCTATTACTACTACCTATTACTGTTTTTTTAGAACAACTAACAAGCATTTTAATGCTGCATTTTCATTTATAGTACTCTTCACACAGTTAGTACACCAGCACTTTGTTTGGGCCAAACCATGAACAGCTGAATACTGAATGCATTCAGTGACCATTTCTAAAATTATGTCAACCCAAGCCATCAACAAAAAAAAGTATTTCTAGAGCTCAAATCTGGAGTTCAAATGCTTGCAAACACTATTACAAAATTACATAATAGACAAAGTTGTCTATTATGGGCTCAGTACATATGTGCTCATTCGTATGCATATAAACAATAGAGAATGTTAACTGTAATGTGCATGAGAACATGTGGCCAAATAATATATAGACCAGACAGAGTTAGCATTTGCAGTATCTATAATTTTTTTCTTTGCTAGATAATGTAAAGTACTGGATTTTTTTTAGTTTCTTTTATTTCATTTATTCCTACACAATACAGATATACCATTCTGTTTTGTAGTGTTTGTCAAATCAACCTAAAAAAATTATGTGGTAAAACAATTTAACTGCTTTTATTCAGCCCAAATAAATACTTTTAATGAAAGTTTACATGAACAGAATCAGAATTTTACATTAATTCAAACTCAAAACATTACAAATCAACTGCTGCCCTGTTCCACTTTTAATAGTGTTGTTTACAAAGAATAATAGACTAGAATAATAAACTAATTATAACATGAAATAAAACTACAGAGCAAATAACTCTTTACTACTTAACAGATTAACATAAAATATTGGCTATACATTAATGCCAACAGTTGTTAGTGTTTTTAGGTAACTGTACTCTGACAAAGTATTCCTGTTATAAGAACACTAATGTTGATGTTTTGAACATGTTTTGAAATTAAGAATTAATTTTCAATTTCTCAATAATCACAGTAGTTGAAAGTTGGGAACTAGTTCCTAAAATGGTGCTTGGTTCATGTTGCTGCCTACCAATGAATTGTCTCCAAAAATGCAGCAGTGTCAAGGGTCACTCGTGGCTTGCCATAAATATGTCCACCTTTGAAGATTAAAGTCGCAGGTTCAGTTCCTTGTTGTAGATGAAGCTGTATGAACTGAAGCAGACATATCATTTACTGATCTTAATCATATGAAATGGAGGTCGTAAAAATCCAACAACCTGCTGCCTTCTACAACCAGAGGCTGACACCTAAGCCCTTTTTAACCTCATGGTGCTTTGACCCTGTAGAATGCCGTTTGTGTCTATAATTAAATTTTTGATATCAAGAATTATAATTTACACTAGGGAAATTTCATTCCTACCAGTAAAAAAAAATTTTCACTAGAAAGAATTAAATTATTACATGTAAAAATTATATGTCTTGATATCAAAAATTTCATTTTTACTAGTGAAAATTCAATTATCACTTGTGTTTTAAACTTGTATTTTAAGTAGTAAGAATAATAAGAAGTAAGAATTGCATTTTTCTGATGTTGTTCTAATGTTAATTTGCTTGATTTGTATGTGGACATGAAGGCAGAGACAATTTGCATTGTACTTTCCTTAAAGAGACTACCACATATATTGTATGTTTAAGTTGTTAGAAAAAAAATAGTAAAGCTTGCACTCAACATATTTTGCAGCAAAAGAAAGTGGTTCTTTCTCCACGCTGACGTGCACACAAAAATAGGCCATACTGTTCAGCGTAGCCTACTGTTAAGCTCTGGCAATGGTGGACATGATTCTTGAATAAACTATGAGGAGAATCTGACTAATTGAAAGAAACTTCCAGCAAAGCAGAAATGGAGGCCTGCGTGATGTTGATATTATTTATTCTCTCATTGCTAATCTGCGTTGTATTGACTATTATTTGAGCCTGGAGACGTTCACAGAATTGAGAGGCTAACTGTATTACAGTTTTCCATAACTGCAGAAGTGCCAACTTCTGCATTTTCTGCCCAGCATCATAGCACTAGTATGCAACATACAACCACTATGTAGGCCTACTGCATAAAATAATCTTAAAATCTTTGGATAGTTCTGTAACTTTGTTTTGAACATTGCATTTGTCCAGTGTGTTGTTTGTGCTGGATATTTCAGGTTCCTATAGTACATCCTGAATCTATGTGTAGCAGCTGAGAGCAGCTGGTACTGTTATGGAACCAAGCATTTGGGGTGAAGGCAATGGTGCGGCTTCTTGGTTGCTCATCATCTTGCATTATGACCTCTAGGCATTTCAATTAGACAAAGATTTACTCCTATCAATGGCAATGATCTTGAACAGCATGTAAGATCAGCAACCTGTTGGTATGGACTTCCATCAAGGGTCAGATTGGATCATGGTGGTGAAAATATACTTTTAATGAACCTGTTGAATGGGGAAGGTCAAAGCAGCCATATTACTGGGCTAACAATCCACAATTAACAACCTGAATGCCTCTGGAGACATGAATTCACACGCCATCCATTACTTTTAAATCTTGTTGTACACTTACGAGGATGAAGGCCTTCTGAAACTAGACAGTGAAATCTGTAAATGCTCACTCGAAACCAGGCAGTAGTTGTGAAATGACCACAGCTTTAAACAAGAACAACAACAGATGCTTCAGGATGTCCTTACAAGAATTACAGACTTGAAAGACAAATATTTAACATACTGTAGAGAGATCACCACTATGCTTTCACCACAATGCCTTCTGACATTTTAGGTAAAAAAGGTCTTATAAAGAATGCACAGTATATACAGCTTCGATGTGTAATCATTGTAAGGATGTGAACAAAAGCAGACTGAAAATTTCTCATTTTTCTTCATGTACATACTACAAAGAGAAACCATGTCAATTACAATAATAAATACTTATTAAATTCTTGTTCCTGTAATATGTACATTGTAACAGAAATGTAAAACTGTAATGCTCCAACAGAAACAGTTTCTAGGGACTACACGATACTAAAAGGTCAAATGGAATGAGAAAAATAAATAAATAAATAAATAAAATAAACTGACCAATATTCTCACTCTCAACAGTTGCAGGTTTGTTTAAAAGCATATAGCCTTTGTAATCACAGTTGTTGACTTATGTTAGTGAGGTGTTTTTTTTTTTTTTAAATAACTAAAGCAGACTCAATACTGAATCCTCAGACAACTCTGAGAATAAAAGTTGTAGAAAATGAAATTCCTCAGGCAAACATGAAACTAGCTATGAAAATGTTCCAGACTCTTTCTTTTAAACTTGCTGCAGCTGGCTAGAGATATAGCCTAAACTTTTCCAAATACTAACTAAGGACAACATCAGCCATCAGATCAAGCAGCTCACTTTCATTCTGTACACCGTGAGGAAGGAACAGTGTCACAGAGAAAGTTGAGGAAAACGATTGCCCCTTATTTCCTGGTCAAAAAACTATATTTGAAGTCACAGGGGAAAACCAATAGGTGGTACTGCATCCGCTCCCGTAGCAAACACCAACAGGTCCTCAAATGTGTTTTATTCTGTTAAAACAGACACACACATACACCAGGAATCTACTTTTCATACTGTGGTTCAGTTTTACTGTTGTGTACATTTTGTGCACTGTATTCAAATACTGCACTGCTTATTTTTCAATTGTAAACACAGCAAAACATAGCTACCATATTGCCTTTACAGTTGTATTTAAAATAAAACAAAGTACATAACAAAGTACATTGTCAACTTCATAATGACAACAGGGTGGATTTTACCTTGCACACTGTTCAGAAGACATTCCCATGCAAACATAGTGTCCTTTTCAGCTTCCTTGTTGTTTGTCCCCTTATCACTCCAAATGACACTGAAAAGACACCGAAAGACAGCTTGTTGTCAGCAGTCCCTCTGTATGTGTAAACAGGCACTGAAATGCTTTGCAGTACCTCTCCAAAGTTTCCCAAAGTTTTCCACAAGAGTTGATCCCTTGTTTTAACTGCTCAACCCTGTTGAGACATGAATAAGCAAATAAAACCTTTCTAGTAAATTAATAAAAGAAATGGAGAAATGGATCCTTAGTGAGAATTAGATAGAAGGATGGCACCAGCTAGTCAATCACAATCTGCCCATTATTAGCAATAAGCAATGATATTAGTCAACAAATTATATCTACTATTTTATTACAGGTTGCTTTGTAATGCATAGAATACATAAAACATTCTCGGCAGAGCTGGGAACTATACCTGTGAAAGATTAAATGCTTCATAACTTGTGAAAGTATCTGTGAAATGTTATAGATTATGGCTTTATATACCCCTGGCACAGTCTGCAATCCATTCACTCAGACTGTCCTGCAAAGTTTTCCATGCCTCCTTAGTACTGCATCCTTTAATCTAAGAAGACAATAGAAGACAAGGAACAGAAACAAAAATAGACATTTAGCCTGTGTTAAATAGTACAATAATTTAGGTTGTTCATCAAAATGTTACAATCTAACGTACAATATGAGAAATATAAAGTACTACACAGTTTTTTTTCTCACAGTTCATTTCTGCAGAATATAGGGTGAGCTCTAACTTCAAAGGAGAAAACAGCACAGTGTCAGAGTGCTTGCTGAAGCTTGTCCTGCAAACACTTATCTGGCAAGATGATAATATCAAATCCTAGATCTGGAGCCTGACCAAACTGATAAAAGTTGGGATGCAACGCCTTAATGCCTGGTCCCCCATGCAACAGAGACCAGGCAATCAGCTTCCCTCCAGTATAATACTTTCCCTTATCTAGGGCTGCCCGATCATAAGAAAAAAAAAAAAAGATTGCCTGGCTGTCTCTTGAAAATGCCCAAAGTAGGCTGCACATCCTTCATTAAATGCCTACCACATAGACTTCTTGTGTCAAACAGTAAGAAAAATACATGTTGGCCCCACAGTTTATTAGAACATACCTGATACAACATTGTCAAAACCCAGTAGCTTTTAAAATAAAATTGGAAGACAATGAAGCACCAATCAGGGTTGGGTCATAAAAAGTAGCTCATTTTATACACCCCCATAGACCAGCTGAATTAATTACAAAAACTGAGAGAATGAGGCACAACTGCAATTTTGTCTGGATATCATCATCCACCCAAATATGGTGAGATCTATAAGTGTAAAGGTAAACAGCAGTACAAAAAATGTATTTCATTAGTCCAGAGAGTTTTCCTCATGATTCATGTGTCTCCTACATTAAAATGGTACAATGGTAAAATCCAGCTGGGGCTCATAAAGCCCTGCTTTGTGAAGCATTAAGTGTAGTTGTTTCAATGATGCTACACAATGCTGGTCTTTATGAAAACAAGCCATTGCCAGAAAAAACCCAGTTTCTTTGATTTTTGCTGTATATCTTGCTGTATATTCACATTATATATTAGGGGTGGGTGAAAAATCGATTCTTAGATACATCGCGATGCGGATGTGAACGATTCTGAATCGATTCACAAATGTCAAAAATCGATTTTCTAAATATTTAATTTATAACGTAATGTTGACGGAACGCAAAAGGCGGAACTTTCCTCCCATCTCCGCCAGAAAACTTTTCCTCAAAACTAGGGCAGCTTATTGTAAAATGTCTCTCAACATTCGGCTGTCTTACAAGGCTGAAGTCGCTTCTCATTCTCCAGCTTCTTGTTCGAATTTTCCCGTTCCACCTTAAATTCTGACTGAGGCGTCGAATGTAAATGCGGCACCATTTAAGGTGGAGCGAGAAAATTCAGAAGAGAAGCGACTTCATCTTTGCGACTTTTTACTGTTTGACAGTCTCTCGCTGCTGATTTAACTTCCCAGGAAACCAACTGCGTTGCTTGTAAATGCGAATAACGCATCATTGCTATGTGACCTGCAGTCTGCACGGCAATTCTCAGTCGTTGCGAAACAGGGCTTTCGTGCTATGCTGCACACCCCCAAAGTACAGTCTTAGAAGCTGGTTTAGTATTTTCTGCTTCTCACAATCAAAATAATCTGGTCTGGATGCTGGGGTCCATTGTTCTGGAACACCATTAGCTTCTTTGTTTGATGTGTCTATTTACTTTTCTCGGTAAGGGCTTCTTGAGAGTTACACAACCTTTCAGACCTGTGAATTTTTTCAGAACTAAAGCAGGAGTGGAGCTTGATTTTCTCCTTTCTCTGAAAGATGAAAGCTTGAAGTATTGTTAATCAGATGGGGATAGTTTTTGTTGTTGGGAGAGTCCCAGAAAGTACTATTTTCCTTTTTATTTTTAATTTATTTATTAACTTTCTTATATCTAATCTTCTCAGAAATAAGACATCCTCGCTGACTTTTGCACAAGACTGTATAACAAATGTTTAAATACTCATAAAATTATTATTACATTCCAGTTTGACTCAAGTACAAGACTTAATATCAGTATCATTATAAATAGACAACGTAACTCACAACTGAAATTTTTTTTGTAGGCCCGCCGTAATCATGAGCCATCTCACCTACAAATTCAATCTGTGGATGTTTATGCCAGTCAAAGTAGCCCTTGTTTAGAGCTGTGATAGTGCTGTGTAGAATTTGCCTCTTTCTTACCACAACCGTCAAAATAGAATGCTCACTGATGTTTTCCCTCTTGAAGTCTCTAATGATATCAGCAGGGTTGTGCATTTCCTTTGAACAAGAAAAAAACAGCCATAAAAATAGTAATCATATAGATTACAATGTTACTTTCAGTTTTTCAGCTGTTATCCTAGCACGCAATCCTACATTGAGCAAATAGCGAAATTTTTCACTCACAGCATCTGGGTGTCCTTATTTGGTTTACTGTCAGGTAATATGTCACTATACTTACAAACAAAAAACAACAAAAAATATATGTTGCTATATGTGGATCTCCATCCATTTACAAACATGGTGTGCCAAAAAAAACATGGTGCTCCATTTACAGTTTGCAGAAACATTTCCCCTGTGGTCCAGTTAGACATAGGCTACAGCATCAGCTGGAGACATAAATCTTCTGACATCGCTCTGCGAATGACCACCATTGTTTATATTTTTTAGAGCTCTCTAAAGAAAGATAAGTGAAAAAAAGTTACTGGTGTCTGGTGAAATGTTTCACCCACTAAACACTAAAACAATGAAATTCAATGTTAAATTCAAGATAAACAGAGTGCACTAACTTTAGTGACAGTTCATGAAGGACAATGATATGTCTTCTCTGGCTTGAACGAAAGTAAGTAAAATGGTAGCAGATTAGTAAACATTTCAGAATCCGATTGCTATGAACTGGCTATAGGACAGTTCTCTTGCTGCTGCTGGCAAGCCCCTCATATCTGGATGAAAAAGTTTTTAAATAACAAATTATGTTATTAATTAAGTCTACAATATAAAACCAAGGCAGACCTGCTGCACATTTACTGATATAGTAATTAAACCCAGGTGTAAATATGATTTGGTATAATTGCTTTCATGTCTTGTACTCACACTTACAGGAGAACTTGTCTGGGGACAATGCTCTGTGTGTCTCCCACAGAAAGAGAGGCCTGGTTGGGATGGACCAAAAACATACATACATCATCTAAACCGCTTATCCTTCCGGGTCGCGGTGGGGTGCTGGAGCCTATCCCAGCTGTCATTGGGCAGAAGGCAGGATACACCCTGGACAGGTTGCCAGTCCATCGCAGGGCAGACAGACAGACATACACATTCACACACACACCCCTAGGGGCAGTTTAACACGTCCAATTGGCCTGACTGCATGTTTTTGGACTGTAGGAGGAAACCCACGCAGACACAGGGAGAACATGCAAACTCCACACAGAAACGACCCTGGCCGGGAATTGAACCCAGGCCATTCTTGCTGTGAGGCGACAGCGCTCCCCACTGCGCCACCGTGCCGCCGGACCAAAAACAAACAAACAAAAATCACACACACACATGCACAGTCACAGAAAAAAAAAATCTATGTAGGCTAAAATAACAACCAAATGTACTTACTATCAACCAACATATCTAACAGTAACTTACAATAGGTGTGTGGTCGAAAAAATAACACTGCAATCTGATAATGGGTAATACCTGATCTGATTAGTTGTTACATCTTGAACCGGCTGATTAGTTTTGTAGAACACCTGTTTCACAGGATTACTTGTTAATTTTTTAAGGTATTGCTATAAATAATTTAAGATGTTGGTAAAAAGAAAATATGTAGCTAACATAAGTAGTCATCTTTCATCCTACATCACGGCATTCATAAATTTATCAATTTCTGTCAACTACAGTATTTCCATAATTTCTTAAAATGATGTTAGATGTGAATGGGATACTACCTGGTCAATAACCAGTCAGGTCAATAACATTGCTTTCTTCTGATTTTGATGCACTTGTGGTTATTTCAGAATGTACATTGGAAAAGACAGTTAATTGTTTATGCTTAGTTATTTACCCCAAAACAGAATTATGAAAATCAAATTTCAACATAATTAAGCAACTGGATAGTGTAATACTATTTTTTTCAGCTACCCAGAAGTAATCTATGGAATATTGCCCAAGGTCAATTATGAGCTTCGCTTCAATAAATATCAGTTAATACTAGGGGTGCGGGAAAAAATAGATTCTTAGATGCATCGTGATGCGGACGTGAATGATTCTGAATCGATTCACAAATGTCAAAAATCGATTTTCTAAATATTTAATTTATAACGTAATGTTGACGGAACGCAAAAGGCGGAACTTGGAAGTGGGTAAGTGCAGCGCCCGGACAGTCTGTGACGGCACACAACAAAAACACTACTGGATGAGTGAGAAATCAGACCGGTTCCCTCTGCATTAAAAGCCAGGTTAGGTCAGGAGTCACAACACAAATGATAAGAGCCATTTTGTCCTTTTAACAAAAATCAAACCACCCTGGGAGCCACAACATTTAATGTCCAGTATGTGATGATGTCCTAGTATAGACTAAACAATATAAACGAGAGGCGCAGATCTACTTTGCTCTGCTTTAAGCTTCTCCTACAGCTGCTTTCCTCCCATCTCCGCCAGAAAAATTTTCCTCAAAACTAGAGCAGCTTATTGTAAAATGTCTCTCAACATTCGGCTGTCTTACAAGGCTGAAGTCGCTTCTCATTCTCCAGCTTCTTGTTCGAATTTTCCCGTTCCACCTTAAATTCTGACTGAGGCACCGAATGTAAATGCAGCACCATTTAAGGTGGAACGAGAAAATTCGGAAGAGAAGCGACTTCATCTTTGCGACTTTTTACTGTTTGACAGTCTCTCGTTGCAGATTTAACTTGCCAGGAAACCAACTGTGTTGCTTATAAATGCGAATAACGCATCATTGCTATGTGACCTGCAGTCTGCACGGCAATTCTCAGTCGTTGCGAAACAGGGCTTTCGTGCTATGCTGCACACGTCCCGAAGATATTTTACTGACACAGCGACCACCCCCCCTCTCTACAACGAGAGCAGAACCAAAGTTATAAAGAGGTAGGCCGGCTGTAACGTGCTGCGTGGACATCCATTGCCACTGGATCTTATTTCACCGTTACTGCGCATTTTATCGCAGATGAGTGGCAGCAGCATCTCATGTGCTCCAAAGGCAGTGAATGAGAGCCTTCCAGTTCACTTGCCACATCACTTCCATTTGATTTATTAATAAAAGATATTGGAAGTAAATTCATTATGGATCATTACAAATACTTTGCTTTAAAACTACCCTCACACACTGAGAAAACAGAAATGATGTATAGAAAAAAAAAAAGATTGCATCGAGATGCATCGATAATCGTTTTATAATCGCATCGCAGCCCTCTGAATCGTAATCGAATCGAATCGTGAGGTGCCTAGAGATTCCCACTCCCAGTTAATACTGAGATTGTGCTAGGTAAGGCTAAAATATGCCTTGGTCTACAGACAATGACTTTGCTGTGACTTTCTTGCAGTTTAATCATACAGGCTCATATATTTTTGGCACTTACTGCAGCATCTTTTGCAGCATTCACCTTTTTTCCCACCACTAGCACTTAACATATTAATTAGCAAGTTTATTTCTATTCAAAATATTTAGAAATTCTTTGGAGTGAGAGTTGCTTCAGTATGGCTAGAACAGTAAACTCCATCCTTCGATGGCTCCAATGCTTCACAGTTTTTTGTATAACCTCCTGTAACCCACATGTTCAATCTTATTTGCTAATTACCAAGAGTACATAAGCTAAAATATGTGTTAGAGAAGGAAAATCCTCAAATTGTGAGATGCTGTGGACCTTGAAAATCCTGTATTAGCTTCTACCTGGTAGAAGAAAGAAAATAAATTTTAACAGTGCTGTCACTTTTTTGGACTTAAGATGCCACAGTCATTCAAATTATTTTGGGATCCACTGCACTACACTCTCTGCAGTTTCCTGTTTTACCATTCAACTTTTCATAAAATTATTAAACCAATTATGAACTGGATGTGTTCTAGCAGGTCTAACTATGTAAACTATGCAAAGCGGTAAGTCAGCCTGGAATAGAAAGAAGAATGAATGAATGAATGAAGCAAATCATAAAGGAATTTCAAAGTACCACTGTACCAATAAATTGCTGTTAATGAAACAAAAAACAAAAAAAAAAACATAATATCATACCTAAGCCTGATTTGTCAGGTTGCTCTTAATCCAGTGAATTGGGTATGGTGGTTTGGTTAAATCTGTCATTTAAGCCCAGACTTTCTCCCAGGTCCATGTCTTTCGCCTGTTAAAATATTGGTGAACATGTGAACAGATTCTTCTGTTGAGCAGTTATTTTATTCAGTCACTTGCAGGCTGTTTCTGTTTTACTCAATAGTTACAGATCACAGTTCAAGACCAAGCTGTATTTGTCTAGGTACATATGTTAGATTTACTGGCTTACGTTATATTTACTGGCTCATTTAGACCTAGTGAACAAAGCTAAAACTACCAAGACAGCAAACTTGATAGCTATCTATCTAGCTAATTAGCAATCATATATGGATTCGTGGTAGCTAGCAAACACATCTGGATTCGTGCTAACTAGCTAACATACCTGAATTTGTGCTCACTACCTAATATATGTGGATTCATGCTAATTAATTAACATACCTGGACTTGTGCTAACTAGCTAATATACCTGGATTTGTGCTAACTAGCTAATATACCTGGATTTGTGCTAACTAGCTAACATACCTGGAATCATGCTAACTAGCTAAAATACCTGGATTCATGCTAACTAGCTAATATACCTGAATTTGTACTAATTAGCTAACACACTTGGATTCATGGAACTGCTGTGATCATGTTGGCAGACAGAGTTGATTCTGTGCTTATGGTGGGTGTGTCAGAGAAAGTTGAAGTTGAGCACCAGGGGCCCTTCAAATTTTTAAAAAGTAAAAATTCAATTTTTACAAGTATGAATTCAGTTTTCACATGCGTAAATTGAATCTTCATATCAAGAAAAAAAGGAATAAAACTTGGCATATTATCACAGCATCTTATTTTCATTTGAACAGGTTTTGACATTCATCATGCAGACTGAAGGCCTTGCTGTAGGATTCATGGTTTGCCGCTGATGGAAGCCTTTCTTGGGCAATGATGTGTGTGTGTACGTGTTTGTGAGGTGTGTGTGTGTGTGCGTGTGTGTGTATGTGTGTGTGTGTGTGTGTGTGTGTGTGTGAATGTAACTGGCCCTTGTTGTTTGGAGTTCATTAATTTTATAGCTCCATTTGGAATAATCCATCTGTTTTAAGGTTAAGTGCATCTGGCTGAAGCTTGTCTGCTCTCCACATGCGGCTGTAACACTGCCGTAAACCGTAATGATTTAACATCCAAAGCAGCACTGGAGCAGGAAACAAATCAAATACATGATACATCCCAATAAAACAATCAAAAGAAGAGCTCTGGTGGTGATGAGAGAAAATCCTCCTTTAGAGGAATGCCAGTGTGTTTGCCATAGTGAAAAAATCAGATTTACCCTGTGTCCTGCTTAAATCAAATGTAGTCGAAGAGTCAAGAAATGTTTGGTATCTGAAGTTTAATTCTATAGTTTTGCACTGGAGCTACAAGGCTAATGTTGTTAACAAGCAATGGAAGCTTATACCACACCAATTAGTATCATGCAAACTGCATGCCTAAATTATCACACATTTGCCTCAAGCTGTGTGGAGATGTTAAATAATCTCAAATAACCTTGCTGTGGGTTTTGGCACTTTGTATCATATTGTTATTTTAAGTACTCAAAAAATAAGGACTTTAAGATAGCTGTTATTACTCTTTATATCTATGCAACATACCATTTTTATTTAATTGTCCATTTTTATAGATAATAGTATGTTGTACAGTGTCAGAAATTACTTAACAAATACATTTGGGGTTAGTGAGGAACATGTTAATTTGACTAGAAAAATGAGTTCCAAAAAAGTTGGTACATTATGGCAAATGCAAATATAACCTGAATGTAGAGACTTTTTACTATTTTAACCTGTATTTAACAGCACAAACACAAAATATTTAGGGCTGGTTTCCCAGACATAGATTAGGTCTGGTATTGCAGTGCCAATGGTAAATCACCACTGAAAATTCTTTTTAGTCTTAGCTTTTCCCTGGTTCTGGGAAACCAGGTCATGATGTTTTTCCTTATCAACTTCATTGTTTTTGTATTTATACATACTTTCTGAAATTGATGCCTAGAACACATTCCAAAAATTTGGCCAGGGGCAATTTAAGACTAGGAATATTTTGAAGTGTTCGAAAAACATTTTAAACAGGTGATGCAATAGTGCTTGGGTACAAAGGGGGCATCCTTTATGAGCAAGGGTGAGTTGAGGCTTGCCATTTTGCCAAAAAATCAGTGAATAATCCAATAGTTTAAGAGCAACATTCCAAGCAATTGATTATTTCACCCTCTACAGTGCATAACATCATCAAAAGATTCAGAAAATTTAGATAAATCCTTGTGTGTAAAGGGCAAGGCTGAAAACCACAACTGGAAGCACCATGACCTTCGATTCATCAGCTGGCATTGCATTTAAAACCAGCAAGCTTCTGTGACAGACATCACTGGATGGGGCTGTTGTAAATAAACACCATTCATCTGTGTACCCACAAGTTAAGACTGTATTATGCACAGTGAAAGCCATTTCACAAAGTCCAGAAATGCTGCTGACTTCTCTGGGCTCAGGCTCATCTGAAATGAACTGTTGCAGAGTGGAAACATGTAGTCTGACGAGTCAGTCTTTCAGATCTTTTATAAAAATAATGGATGTCATGTTCTCTGGACCACAGAAGATAAGGATCATTCAGACTGTTACCAGTATAAAGTTCAAAAGCCAGGTATGGGGGCCGTATTAGTGGCATGTGTAATCTGTGAAGGCACCATTAACACTGAAATTCTCTATATATTTTGTAGCAACACTTGCTGCCTTATAGATGCCATATTTTTCAGAAATGTAAATGCTTATTTCAAAATGACAATGCTCAGCTGCTTTTTGAATGTTACAACAGCATTAGAGAATATTAGTGCTAGACTGCCATGCTTGCAGTCCAGACCTGTCTCCCATTGAAAATGCATGGCGCATTATCAAGCAAAACATTTGACAAAGAAGGTCTCATACTAATTTAGCTTATACTGTTTTCAAGTCAATTTAATTCTGGTCGAGCAGAATTTACTAATCACTACTTTGTGTTTTATTAGGATTTCACATACTGTGCCAAGTGTTTTAGGATTGAGGTTTGTATTTGCTGAAGTATCACTAAAAAGAACTCTGTTGGAGGATGTTATAGAGGCTGGAAGGGTATATTATGGGGTGTGATGGACAGGTTGTATGGTGGGGGAATTTATGAGTGTGAGCTGTGGTGCTGTGTGTGTGTGTGTGTGTGTGTGTAAAGCTGATTTAGAGCCATGACTGTCAACCCGTCTAGAGCATCTCTCATCACACACTCACACATGGAGAGGGAGAGCAGGGTGTTTGCTATAACTCACCTCCAGCCAGGCTGAACAGGAGGTAAGTGTGTGATGAACTGTGGAACTGTAATGGTCATTTCTGCCGTGTCTGTAAAATCTGTTCAGTGTTTTTTTTTCTGAATAGAGACTGAAAAAAATCTTCAGAACTAAATTCAGCACTCAGCTCTACAAAACTCAGCACTTTGTTTTAGATAACTCAGCACTCAGTTCCACATAACTCATCACTCATGTCTAGACATGATAGATATCTCTCAGCTCTAGATAACTCAGCATGGTGAGTTACCTCTGGATAACTCATCACAACTAGAACTGATTGATGAGCTGTCAAGATTTGATGGATGCTGGGTTATCTAGCTGATGAGATATCTAAGCTGCATGCCGAGTTATCTAGAGTTGCATGAGCAATTATGTAGAGCTCAGTGATGAGTTAAATGATGAATTGTATAGAAGTAAGTAATGAGTTATCTAAGATGCATGCTGAACTATCTAGAGCCGAGTGAAAAACTGCCTTCATCCGAGTTTGACTCAACCCAACACATACATTTTGAATCCTGATTCTGACCCAAGCCCACCCCACATATTCTCCAAACTGAAGTACATCAAGTTTTGAGTTTGAAATTGACAAGAGTAAAACAAAATTCTATTGAAACTGACCCCACCTAGTCAGTCTTAACCCAAAGGGGTGAATAAAACCTGACACGATAGCAGTGGTGACTCTGTAATTACTGATGATAATAGCCATCATTAGATCATGTATAGATCAAATATAAAAAAGCAATACTAAGAAATATGAAAACAATGAGCTGTCCAAAATCAAGTTTAAATCCACCTTTAACAAATGTATTTATCAAACAGTGCTTTCAAATAAGGGCAGCACGGTGACGCAGTGGATAGCGCTGTTGCCTCACAGCAAGAAGGGCTGGGCGACCAGGGTCCTTTCTGTGTGGAGTTTGCATGTTCTACCTATGCCTGTGTGGGTTTCCTCCCACAGTCTAAAGACATGCAGTTAGGCTAACTGGACATGCTAATTGCCCCAGGTGTGAATGTGTGTATGGATGTATATGTCTGTCTGTCTGCCCTGCAATGGATGGCTGACCTGTCCAGGGTGTATCCTGCCTTCTGCCCAATGACAGCTGGGATAGGCTTCAGCACCCACCCCTGTGACACAGAAGTATAGACGGTTTAGAAAGTGTGTGTGTACTTTCAAACAACATCTCACCCATTTTCATCTGGATAAACATTCTATTATTCACCATTAGCCTTTATCTGTTTAATCTTAAACTCTATACCTTTACCTAGAAAATGTTGTATTTGACCAAGTTTGGGCAAAATACTTTGAAACAGTAGTGATATACTAAATACACTGTCCTAAATTTATTCAGTAATTTATTCCATCACAACACATTAACATAATGTATTCAGAATACATTTAGCATACATTTTGAATACATCATGATAGGGCACATGGGAAACCTTTTTTTTTTCACACTGTTCTTCACTGTTACTGGTTGGCAGTTTTCTTGAATTGTAATTGTTATGTTACTGTGTTTCATGAGCAATTCACATATCATATAAATGAAGTACTGAACATTTTTTTCCTCTCTCACTGCCTGCTTCAGTTCACTGCTACTCCCATAATCACCCTAGCAGGACTTTGATCATCCCGCAAAAGATCTCATGTTGAGATTAATAACTGGCTCATGACATTAATGTGTCAATCTACTCAGGCTTTAGCAGAGCTCAGTAACACTGAGATTAATAATTGATCATCACACTGATTTATCAATCTACTCAGGCTTTAGCAGGAACTTCAGTGTTTGTAAAGAAGCCATTAATTGAGATCGTATTTAGAGTGTGTCTAAAAGCATGTTTGCTACATGCCGTGTGCTGATTTTAAAATAGTTAATAAGCAAGCATTGGTGTTTCTTTTGAAGATTGTATGTTTTTAGTGGGTAAGTGTTTTAAAAGTGTTTTTGTAAAATGTATAGAGTAACTTTATTCTGAAGACTACTTCAACACAATATATCTTCGACTGAATACAGATATTTAATTTCTGTATTCTAAATACGTGTTCTGAATACTTTTGAATTTTCTTTAATATAGATGAACTGATATTTAAAAATCCATGTGTACCTCGAATTGTAAAATAATGTGATAAAATATTTGTATAATGTGACATCTTTGTAAAAATGTAATTTTTTTTTATATGATCACTATTGAAAATTCAGTAAAGTTCTTTAAAAACTCCAACCTTGCATACAACATATTTAACATAAAACATAAAAAATACTTTTGGCAAAACTTATTAAAAGTCCTTTTGACTGCACTAAATTACCCTCCCGAATAGTTCTATTTCCTGTTTTTCTCAGGGACATAGGCCTAATGGGCCATAGTGCTAACTTCTTTCAGCAACATGAATGGGTGACTCCAGCATGCTTGATTAAAAACTGTTTAAAAGTGATGAAAGCAGAGAGAAAGCATTAAGTAAAAACTAAAGTGGGGGAAAGACAGATTGAAATCTGTTAAAAGTGGGAGACAGGCTGTGAGAAACTAGGCATGAAATTTAAACCCTACCTGAGCCCAATGTGTGCATTTGGGTCCTGTCAGGTTTGGACAAATATTTCAAGTTCTATGCTGCACATATCAGTTCTTTCAGTATTTTATTTAGGCTGACACACTGATGCTGTCCTGTCACACCAATAACACTCACTCTAAAGAAGGTGCCTGAAGAGCCTGAGTGTATGTGTTGTACTGAGACACTTTGTGAGTGAGTGTGTGTGTGTGTGTGTGTGTGTGTGTGTGTGTGTGTGTGTGTGTGTGTGTGTAAAAGCTTTAAGTGGGTGATCTGAAGTGACAGCTTTAATTAACACTCTCTTTTCTCTCTTTGCTCAGATTGCATAACACTGCTCTTTTTATTTTTTTCATGTTTTTAAAGAAGCTGCTCAGAAACACCCTCATCTGCACCGTAATTAAAATCAAACCTTAATTTTATCCATAAGTGAATTAGCCACTTGAGACATATTCACAATGTTCCCTCAAACACACACACACACACACACACACACACACACACACACACATAGAGTTACATCAGATAATGTTTAGGTATGGGACGATTTGACTTATGTGTACCTTTAAAGGAGAAACAGTTTGAACTAAACTATCAGTTTTATCTGCAAAGGCTAAAACTCTGATTTGATTTTATTATGGTACTTCCTCAATATGAATATGAGATTTTCACTCTTTTATGGGTTAGCAGCTAGGGTGGCAAAGCTATTTTTGTGGAGACATCTGTGTGTTTGTGGAAGGCAATGATTCCAGTAGTCCACTGGTCAATTCTGCAATTATCTTGTGCAGTAATACAGAGTGTAGTCTGTTAGTTGACCCTTTGCTTGAACCCATAAACCTCCCATAAACACTGAGAGTCCAATCCCATTTCACTCCTTACCCTTACCACTTAGCCCTTGCCCCTCTGTTTTGCATGTTGACGCCTAGAGGTAGGGTGTCCTGATTTTTGTTAAGATAGTAGGGCAGGGTGAAGTGTAAGGGTTACATGGCCCTCCAAGTGGAAGTTTTTCAGAGTCACACTCCAAACAATGTGTTATGAGAAAAAAAAAACAGCAAGATGGCTGCGCAAGTGACCAAAGAAACCCATAAATATAAGTAAAAAAGTTATAATAACCATTTTATTATCTTAGTTTAATGTAATTTCAATTAATTATGGTTCTTTTCTTCATAAGAAGCATAGAAATCACTAGTAGGATGTTGATGTCTT
Source organism: Colossoma macropomum (assembly GCF_904425465.1). Taxonomy (NCBI): domain Eukaryota; kingdom Metazoa; phylum Chordata; class Actinopteri; order Characiformes; family Serrasalmidae; genus Colossoma; species Colossoma macropomum. The sequence goes on along the minus strand of NW_023494807.1, from coordinate 13,720,089 downwards.
GGTAGCTAGCTAGCTAAATTTCCCTGTAACTGCTGCACAATTTAAAGTGGAACAGGAAAATTTGAACAAGAAGCTAGCAACTTCAGCTTGATATCACAGAAGAATTAAGGAAGGGTGGTAATAAATAAACGTCACATCGCTCCCTCTTTGAAGGCATATAATGCCCTAAATTTAACTAAAGACCAGCGGTGAGGTTGCTGAACTTTACCGCTCCTCTGCTATCACTGCAGGCTGGGGATTGTTGTGCAGCACATTGTGGAATGGACTAATATTCATAGAAAATTAAAATGATTTCACAAGCCAGATAGACACATGTAACCTAGATTGTGAACACTGTTACTTGGGTTATTTATTTCTAATCAGATACTCAAATATTCCAAGAACCAAATTTTACACATTTCCTAAATTGAAGACACAAGAGAAGAGGTGCAGGAACTGGACCTCTTTCAGGCACAGTGGTCACTGTGAGAAACCACTTTTTTTCATTTCTCAATTTGCATTAGTGTTTAAATAGGGAACCTCTACATTTTCTGCAAATGTAGAATGTTGTTCTTGGGACTGTTAAAAAGGTAGCACACAGGAAGTGATGTAAGAACTGTAGCTTTTCTGCAAAGCTGGGTTTGCATGGTGGAGGAGCCTGTCCAAAACTGCTTACCAGGTGATCCAGGTTGGTTTTTTATGTATGGTTGTAGTTTTTAATTGTAGATAACATGCTATAGAATGAGAATTTGCAAAATAACAATTAAAATAACTAATATATACATTTTATAAGGCTAAAATGTGGTGGTTTTGCCTAGTAACCACTGTGAATGTAAGTGAAGTAGATGGTCACATGGCTAAAAATTGGTGGTTTCCCAGAGCAACCACAGTGCATTTAGGACAAACACATAATCACATGGATAAATGGTGAAAGACATTGTGCCTATAGTAGAACATTGTGTTTATTTGTTTGTTTATTCAAAACTAGAGATATTTCACAGAGCTAATTTAATTTATATTGTATATCATTGTGCATCATGGAAAAACAAAAATGAGTGCTGAGAAGGTAGTAAGACTGTTGCTAGAAGGCATTCCATCAGATTCTTCATGCAGTGAGAGTGAGAGCAGTCAAAAGGATTATGAGGGAGATCAGGGCAGTTATGGAATCCAGGTAGTGAAAGTGACCAGGGCGATGACCCAGTTGTAAATGTACACATTCTGTAAAGACTGAAGACTGTCAGCTGACAGGAGAGCAAGACAGTTCCCACACTAAAAGCCATACATATCAAGGGAGAAGCACAAATCTGAAGCTGCTCATCTCCCAGTGTAAAGCACATCAAGACAATATGCCAAGTGCAGCACTAAGAAGGGTTTGCATTACACAAAATGGTTGTGCACAGAGTGCAATGTTGGGCTGTGCATCAGCCAGACAAAGAACTGACTTTACCTTTCACAAAAATTGAAACAAAACAATGAAATCAGAGAGCAAGCTGAGTATTACATGAAAAACGTAAATGACATAGTCAACAGCACTTATGCACAGTGGTTACTCAGAGAAACCACCTCAGAAATGACCTTTGACCCTGAACCTAAAAAAATCTCACCCAAAATCTAGTTTAGTTTAATGGTTTGTAACTTGTTCTTATCAACAAATCTGGTATTTTGAAAGAAATTCTGTATATGTGCCTGAAAGGGTTAAACAGTATGGCAACAGCCTTATCAATGCTCCAAAGTAAGTTAAGTTAGTGAAATTAGCAAGCTTGGTTAACTAAAGCCTTCTTTGTTATTAATTACTTAGCTAGTTAATATCAAGCATAATAAGATTAATAATAGTAAGAGGAAGCTTAATGATAAGTTTAATAAACCAGTTATCACCAATCTGGTGAGTTCCGTTGCTTAACATTCCCAAGAACCGCCTCTTTCAATAGAAAAGGCATCAGTGTTACTGTTCATTTGCTGAATTTAATAAAAAATATGACACATTTTATTGTCTGTTGCATTTTATATTGTCTGTTGCATTACGTCAAATAGAAATTTTTACACTTGTACACTTTTTACACAGAATGTTATGCTCTGGTTTTACTGTAAATAAAAAGTTTTACATTTTGGTTTACTCCAGAGTATACAGACATTTTGGATTCTTACACTTTTGATTGTGACTTCTAAAGTCATGCCTGCAAGGTTGAACAAGGTCCAGTCAAAGACAACAAAACAAGCTTGGACTGAAATGGCATCTGCTAACAGACATTTTGTAAAGACATTCTCATTGTACTATTATCACTGAACTAAAGAAGATTTCACTATGCATGTATCTATATCTGTGCATCCTTATTTTTTTAAGGCTACTTCTTCCTCCCACCCCTTTCCCCCCCAATTGTCAGCTGTTACTGGTCAACTATTGTGACATATAAACAAAACTAAACTAAAAATTAAAGCCAGCAAAAAAAATTGAAACAGGACAGGGGATTTTCAAAACTGAGCTACAACAAAAACAAACCCACTAGAAACAAGGTGAAAATGTGTCAGGGCCACTTGTTATTCCTTCCATTATGCTAAAATCATCATCATCATCATCATCATCGTTAACCGCTTAGTCCAGATAGGGTCGCGGTCATTTCTGTGTGGAGTTTGCATGTTCTCTCCGTGTCTGCGTGGGTTTCCTCCGGGTACTCCGGTTTCCTCCCACAGTCCAAAAACATGCAGTCAGGCCAATTGGACATGCTAAATTGCCCCTAGGTGTGAGTGTGTGTGTGTGTGACTGTGTATGTCTGTCTGTCTGCCCTGTGATGGATTGGCGACCTGTCCAGGGTGTATCCTGCCTTCCGCCCAATGACAGCTGGGATAGGCTCCAGCACCCCACCGCGACCCAGAAGGATAAGCGGTTTAGATGATGTATGTATGTAGATATGCTAAAATCATATCTGCAAAATGCCCCAAGGCACACGCAAGCAAGTGGGAGTGAATGGAGCGCAGTGGCTAAAAAGTGTTACTGAATTATTGATATGTCTTTCACGCAGGACATTTCTGTCACTTTGGAAGGTATAATAATATATTACATTAAACATAATTTAAAAAAAATACCAGTATCCTTCTATTTTTCTACTGCAAACAGGATTTGTGCAGTAGGATACAGCTACTGTGTGCTGATTGGTTGGGGTGCTGATTGTTAGTTGAGTGATGCTGTTCATACTAACTTACATCATTAATGTATGAAAAGCCCTGTTAAAAAGTCTGCATGTGTCTGTATAAAAAGGATTCATCATTTACACACCACAATTTAGCAAAATGAAAAAAAAAACAAAAAACATGTAAACCTGTTCATTTTGGATGTGCTAAAATATGGTGTGCATGTGTTGCTGCAAGTCACCCTGTAAACTAAGTCATATTAGTTTGGCTCTGTTCTGGGACCTTCCTGTCCTTCTATGTGCATGTAGCAGTAGATCAGCTGTTAACAGCTTGTGACTTGGGATTGGGGCCTGAGCTTGACTTCGTAGCCTGTCTGAACTAATGCTATGTTAAATTTCATTCAGGACCACTTCACCAAAGAACATGTTTTGTTTCCATTTGCAATAAGTTGTATTTGGCGATATGGCTCTGTTCTGGGACCTCCCTGCCCTTCCATGTGCATACACTAAAAGCCTTAGTCAGGTAGAGCAGCAGAAAGACCCCCAAAAGGACAGAGAAAAACAGAGAAGACAAGTTTGCGTCACTGGATGCCAAACACCACACACCAATTGGATAAAAATCAATGCTACCACGGAGTAAAATGTCAACTTGCACAAGTGCTGTCCCGCCAAACTACAGACTATTTCTCTGTTTAAAAACCCACTCCAGTCAGCCGACTTCACCTTACATGTTTCCGGAGACACAAACAGTTTACAATACATATCAATTTCACAACCAAATTAAATAAAACCCTTGGAAAGGGTATGAAACACATGGAAAGCCAACATGCACACATGGAAAGCAGCAGAAAGCCCACATGCACACATCGAGAGCAGTAGAAAGACCCCCAAAATGACCACACCAGCCAAGCCACCAGCCAGCAGGAGATTGCTTGCAGAGGAGCATCAAGAATGGGCAGGCTAAAGCAGCTTAAATAAGTGCCCTGAAGTATGTAGCCAGTTGTATACATAACAGGTGATTAGCTGATAACAGCTGTTAACTTGAGATTGGGGCTGAGCTTGGCTTTGTTGCCTGTCTGAACTAACGTTACGCTCAGTTTTATAAAGTCAGAGGCTTTGGGTTGGATTTTGCAGTTTGTACATCTGTACGTATTAACATAATATGCACAAGCTTAAAAAGAAGATCCATTTTGATGATTAGGTCTCAAACGCAAAATCAATATCATACTGCACTGTACTGTTATATTTTGACAATAGTAGATGACTCCCCTTCTCCCCTCCTCGGAAGACCTGTCCTTTACCAAGTTTTGACTGTGTTCTCTTTGAATACTCTTTCAGTACACTCACAATCATCAAATTCTTCTGCTCATGGAAGGAGTCAATGTTCAAAATGTGTTTCCACATGTTTCATGTAATTACACATTTCCATCAATGAAGTCTCCAAATCCCCAAATCTTACACAGTATAGCTTTTACACATCATCTTGTTTCTAGCGTGTCAACCATCATACACACAAACACACAATGGATATATATTTAGGAGATGAGGGGATTAAATGTAGTGAAGTGAAGTAATGACATCTGACAATTAACATAGTAATTAACCCCAGTGCGTTAAGATTTACACATGTGCCGTAAGCCAGTGAGGAGGGGGAGGGGTGTATGTCTGTGAGTGGTTGTCAACAAACCTAAAACACAATCTGCCCTGCACCAACCACAATAACACACACACACACTCACACACACACACACACACACACACACATATATATGTATGCATGCAAACACACTGTTAGAATATGCCAGCTACAAACAGAGGTGCTTAGCATGTTTAGCTAACACTGATGGTATTACAAAACATGTAAACAAATGACATTTCTACATGTGACCTGTCTAGTTCCATTTTGCTATTTAATAGCTTTATGTGTGCACTGCTTCATTTTATAGTTGACTTATAGGTCAAATAAACTAGAACGAATGCAAATGCAATAAAATGCCAAATGCTTCATGCATTTAGCATTGCAGAGTTGAAATTGAGTGGTGCGATTTTGCCTGGAGCAAGGACCACTTTTTAGAAAGTCAGACTGAAGATGTTCTCTCTTGCTTCAAGATCGTTCCAATACTGTTCCATCCCACAAGCATGAGACAGACTACCTCTGCATGGCATGAGCAGCAAATAGACATATTTACATTTGCAAGATTGTCACAAACAAAAGTTCACAAGAGTGAAGGTGTGTGCATGTGTGGGAAGCCAGTTCAGTGAAGAGAGAGTGAGAAAGCTGTGGGTGTGACACATACTCACACACGCATACACACATATGGCAGATGTTTCAGACTGTCTGGGTGTTCATTTCTCAGTATGGGTGTGTGTGTAGGGGGGTAATTAAAATTCCTTTGTGAATCTGCTGATGATTCTCAAACTCCACTGGACTGATGGAGGATATGGAAAATAAAGAAATGACAACCACAGAAGGACAAAAATCTCTCTCTCTCTACACTGTGATACACACACACACACACACACACACACTATATGACATGCTGGCATTTATGAAAATCACCAGAAAGTTGACAGGGTTTAAGCTTCCATTACTTTTATTATCAACTACATTTGGGGTAAGGGGGCAATTGTGTTATTGTGATTTTTCACCAGACTAACCAATAAACCCTTTTAACCAATTAACCCATTAATGCCATTCTTAGCAGCTCCAGCCGTTATCAGTGATTACATGTTTAATTTCTACATGCTCTATTTCAAATACAGACACCAAATGGTCCTCACACTGATGCCATAAGCCTTGGGTACACTACACTACACAACTTTTAAAGTCTTAGATTGTAAAAAAACTGGGCGTCTCACACTTGGTTTTTGCATTTTGGCCAACTGAAATATTGAGGATTACACACTAACACACTACTCAACTTTTAAGCTGTTGCTCAACTGAACAAAACTCACTGAACACGTGCATTCTTCCTTTACTAGGAGACACAAATAAACAAACATGGAGCTGCTCGTTGCTGCTGCTGTTTTCTCTGCAGTTAGCGCTGCAGGTAAACATATTTTAAAAATGTGATTTAAAAATGTGATAAGTGTGGTATTTTTTAGAGTTTTAAATGTACATAATCTCATTTATGCTCAACTGGTCTGAAACGTGATGAGGAGACCAAAAATCTGAGTCTGTGCCCCTTGCACACTATTTGATTCTCTCTCCAACTGTCAACTCCGACTGACCCACAAATCTACAGACTAGAGCCAACTAGCACAGAGATTCAGGGCTAAAATCAGGGTAACAGTCGTGTAGTGTAACTCCAGCTATAGTTAATCTATGGAGGAAATGACAACTTGAAATATTGTATTCAGGTTTTATTTGGGCTACACAACACTGAGGAGCAAAGATTAAACTAATGTAAATGTGGTAAACTCATTTAAATGCAAGATTCTGTCAAGACCTCACTGACCTGGAAATTAATATTAGTTAAATTAGATTTTTCTTTCAGACATAAACAAATGACTGGGTTTTCATGCCCCTGGCTCATCATGTAGTTTTTTTTAATATTTCTTTAACTAAGTATATAAAAATTAAAGATAGATTAAAAATTAAAGAAATATCAAGCAAAAGCATAGCTTTTAAAAAGTATGAGCTCCAGACCTGAGGACAATACAATATTCCAGTTTATTAACTTTAATCGTGAATTAACCTGAAACTTGAATATGAATATGAATTGCAGCCTAGAAAGCCCCTTAGATGATTGAGGTAATGAAGCAGCAACATACTGTACTGTACTGTACTGCAATAGTATTTATACAAATATACCATTATGTACAAAAGCACTGTACTGAAATATTATTATTTACAATACAGTGCAAAACTACAGACACAAATTTCAGACAGCAAACATATCTTGGCTGATTAAATTAAGGGAGAAAATTGGGTGAATTGGATTTTTTCTGAACTGGATTTTTTTCCTATCAGGATTTTGGGCTCTATGTTTATGTGTGTGCTCTGTGCATGCGTGTGTGTGTGTGTGTGTGTGAAAAGCAGCTGTTTTGCCTCCTACAATGCTGCTGTTCTTCTGTATATGTAAAACTCCCCCTGAAAACACAGATGTACTCTGCTACGGCAGATGTGCAAAACACATGATTCAGTTACAAAAGGCCAAGAGTGTGTCGGAAGGAAGAACAAAATAATAAGTTTGAAAAATATATTTAATTAAAATATGGACATCTGTTTAAAAGTATGTGGACTCAAGTGTAAAACTAAAAATAGATAATCAAGAAAATTTAATAAATAAACTAACACCTTTTTATTTACATCATTTTTTGAGAATTTGCATAAAGATACAGTATGTGGCCAAAGTTATCTAGAGAACCTTTTTAATTAGTGAATCCAGCCACTTTAAGGAGCATAATCTTCACAGAAGCACATTGCAAATAGAATGGAATATTCTGAAGCATACAGTCACCATGCCCAATGTCAAGCATCAGCTATAGAGGTTTAAACCCCCACCCTCCCCAGCCAAACATTGGGCTTTGGAGCAGTGGAATTATGTTCTGGAGTAACGTAGCACTGTTGAATAATTTTGGGATGAGTTGAAGCAGCTTTTATGATGCAGTCCTGAACTGTATTCTGTTGCATTTACATAAAAATAAAATTAATCTGATTATAAAAGTACAGTGATTACTAGCAGGATTACGTTAAAACTACTCTTACTTCTGGGGCCGTATTACAGAAACTTTCTATCTTTTTGTCTTCACTTAAGATCTGACAGGTCAAAATAATTTTTTTCACAAATTCGTACTACTGAAGCAAATCTTAATTTAGGAAGCTTATCTTATTTTATGGCATCTTATCTCTAGTTAGGAAATCTTAACCTGCTCAATCGAAGTCAACAATCAACTGGCATGTCTGTTTTCTAGCAACCGACATTACGCGCACAGCTGAAACGCAAACTTGTAATCAAAACAATGAAGTTAGTTACTCAGACAGCTAGCTACTGTTACTGATGTAAAAAGGTCAAACAAAACAAATGCCATAAATTAATATGGTGTGGAATATTGTGACAGCGCTTTATGCTGTTACACCAGAGCATTGCTGCTCTCCAGTTTCAATTTTAGTTTCCCAATCACTTTAGCCGACCACGCTAACAATATTCCTCCTAATAAACACAAGTTCAACTCTGTCTCCTCATTGTTTACTGACATGATTGTAATATTTTATTTGATCAGTTTTTATCTACTTTAACACAGGAAGGTAATAAGAGCACTATTTTCTATGTAGTTTATTATAACATCATTTTTCTAGTTATAGTGTACTATGCTGCATAACACTGCATAAAACGATAAAAACAGATGGTTAAACAGGAGTTAAGACACCTCTGGGATTGTCCTAAAATTAGGAAATTTAGTATTTAGGAAATTTTGACTAGTTAGGATGCTTCTGTAATACTGTTTTCTTATCTGGAGTTAGAATATGCTTATGAACTTAAGAACTGTTGTTCTGTGATAGCTTCTGTCCTAAATTCAGTCCTAACTGAAGTTGTCGTGGTGACTAAGCAGATAAGATTTCAGACTAAAGACGTTTCTGTAACATGACACCTGGCGATTTTCTTGCTGGTCATTTCTGAATTTTACTGAATTTTCTGAGGCAGGTAGGATGAACATCACTTGCTGTCCAAGAGGATCCTGGGAGTTGGAGTCTGGCTGAGAATCAATGTCCAGTGTGTTACTGACTACAGAGCCGGAGGGGGGCATGAAAGTGTGGACGGCTTTAGAATATGTGTTTAACTTATTTGCGATTCATAATTTAAATATTTTCATATACTGTTCTACATAGATTTGGCTAGATATCCATAAACATTAGATTGTGAGATGAGTATGTTTTTCTGAGACACAATATCAGCTGCATATGTCCCCATCTTCTTTGCTGTAGAGGCTGGTAATGGGGGGACAACACTCCCTATTAATACCCTTGATTTTTGAAAGAGAGACAAAAAATGTAATAATTATAGTGCACGTCCTATGTCATGAAACAATGGCTTTAATATCCAAAAATATATTAAATGTTCAAGAGATACATTTGAGATCCAGCCATAGGCAACATGTCTCCTTGTTGGACATTTAATGGTGGAGAGGAAGATATTTAGGTGTGAGTAAAAATGATTGTGTTTATTAATTTACTTGTCACTGAGCTGCATTATGAATGCAATCTAATGTTACATAGTATAGGCAAGCACATTAGCTCATTACAAATAAACAAGACTTTGATGTCAACCGATACGCCATGTGCAGCACATGTAGAGCCTGCACATCACATGAGTCTCGAGGTGTCTTGTCCTATAAGTCTGCATGTTGTGAACATCACCAAAGTTTGGCCTTTGAAGAAGACTTAGGATGCCATTTGGGACTGGGTTTAAGAGGGTCAGACATATTATTTCTCTGTAAGCTCTGACCCTGACCTTAGCTCTATCATGTGTGTCCTCTTACAGTTTGAAGATCAACCAGAGAGCGAGTGATTACTCCACAGCACAGGGGCATTACAAACAAGTGAAAAAAATCTGACTGCATATGGACAACATTTAGCTATTCTGATTAGGAAATAAGAGCTAATGTCACTTTCATCTAAACTAGCAGCTATTATACATTACAATACATTAGAACAGCTTTTCAAAATGACCTCGCACACACACACACACACACACACACACACACACACACAAACCCTTTTTGGGAAGCAGATTTACAGAGGAATGGTTCTGACCCGTCGGCTGAGAAGCATTATGGGTAGTGATGATAATGATGATGTGATGCCATCTGGAGCTGCTGTCAGAGTGGCCGATTGAGAAGTAAAACTACAGCTGAGCGCACACACACACACACACTCACACACACACACTACCTGCACCTGCTAGGGGTGCAATGATATGTACATTTTCAAGTTCTTCATCATTTTCCATTCTCTGATCAAGATTTGAAAGGCTATTTCATGTTAAAAATGTTTTGATTCTACAGAGCTCTAATTTAGCTTAGAAAAATCATAATTTTATTTCAAAACAAAAGACTGTAAAGTAGCATGTCATTGTGCAAAATAGTTATCTTATGAAACAGTGAAACAATGCAACTGAGCTATAGAACAAAATCCTGAAATGCCTCACATAAAATCTTATACAAAATCCAAAAACCTGAACTGTAGTATGTCTCCATTTATTAACATTCTTCTATGGGTTATCATTATTTACCTCACACTTTCACCAAGGGCACCATGGGGCACTCTCTAATGCTTTTAGTGGAATTCAGAACAAATACTCTGTAAGTTTCTTTATTGTCAAAGATGACTTCAACCATGCAAATCTGAGGCATATTCCCCCCACAACTGTATCAGAGCTAGTTTCCTAGTTCTGTTGTGTGATGGGAAACTGACACAGGTACTTGACTAGCATATGGATAGTTCTGGTTTCAGATTAGTAATGATACTGAGCCATACTGATCTTTGGAAAAACGCCTTGTATGTGTCATACAAGGCCATTCCACACCCCAACCTAGGGAGCAATATTTTCCTCTACTGACAACAGGAGGAAGAATCATCTTTCCTCAACCAGAGACATCACACTCCTAGATGCTCTAAACAGCTTATAAGCCCAATTTGAAGCATTCAATAAAGATACAGCTTTGAGGATCACACCATCTCCCAGCAACCAGGTCCTTTCTGTGACTATGGCTGTTTAAAAAAAAAACCCTTGTTGGGGGTGAACCCAAGCAAAGCTGTGGCCCCTAAAAATGATTATATTGTTATAAAATAATTAATGTATTAATTTTTTTAAACCAAATTTTTTATTATTAAAAAATATATATGCATGTACGCCACTCTCTGTGGAGCTCTAAAACATTTCTCTTTCTGTAACCAAACTTTATACAGTAATTAGGTAGCTTAGTGGGTAATCTTACAGCGTTGACTGCTGGAGGTTGGGGTTCAAATCCCTGCTTAGGGAGTAGCATATTAGTAATTTTTGGCTGCTTTGGTAAAAACTCTTAACATTTCTCCAAAGTCATGAACAGACTTCTTCTCTCAGGCCATCAGGTTATTTACCAGTTGCATTCTAAAAGGTGCTCTTCACCCAGACCACTTTAAACATACAGACTGATCAGTGTTGTCCTGTTGAAGATATGATGCCATTACAGCACTTGTTACAACAGGATGAGGCTGGAGGTGAATCGATGTAAGCCTGCAAGTCCAGGTTTATTTAAACTCAGGTGAGGACACTGACTGACAAACCAAAGAAACAGAAGACAAAGACAGAACAATGTGCTGGAGCAGCCCGGGGCTGAGAGTGCGAAGTGGCTGCTGGCCATAGGCTGAAAGTACAGAGCAGACGGAACTGAGAATCTAGAGTGGCAGAGGGCTGGGCCATGGTACTGTGGTTACCTGACATGCATCCTGTTGACCTGCGACGTCTTTAGCAGCGACAGGAAATAGAGTGGGGGGATGAGGGCAGAGAGTTTGGTTTCCAATTATGCCATGTCTTCAGGCACTTGGCCGTAGTCTCCTGTCCCAGACAGTGCTAAGAGATGGAGCAGGAGCAGCACTGCCAGCTGATGCACAGAGGCAGAAGAGACAGAAGGCTGTGGGTCCACTGGGCTGAAACTGTTGAACACATAAGCAACTGATACACAAACAGTCATTGATTACATGTTTAGCAAAATGGCCAAATCTAATTGGAACAATATATGTAAATATTTCATATAAATTCATATTTCATATATACATTCCTATTTCATATAAAGATGACAAATTTCTACAGTATAAGTTGTGTGAGTTATCATTCTGTAGGCCGAATGGTATTGTATGTTATATCACATATGACTACAACACCTATGTCTAAACCACTCTATGAGGATGAGCTCCTAGCATTCAAATAGAGTTTGTCTGCATCATTGAAAAAGAGGAAACAAGTGCCTTCAACAAAGGTAGGCTTTAAGCAATACTTACTGAAGGATTTAGTGTAAAAAAAAAATGGACCAAGGACAGACATGGACTTGGAACAGGGGTATATACTGAATATACACCACTGAATATACATTCCTGCTAGTAATTACTCTATTTTATAATATATCTGCAACCTGCTTTTTTACTGCTTTTGTTTCTGTAACTGTAGTAGAATACAGTTATAGTTTTTATGTCCTGATTACATAACACTTTTACGTGTATCCTTTTACTACCTAATCTGTTTAGCTGTGTCATGTCAGCAAAGCACCAAGTATGTTTCATAGTACAGCAAATGCATGGACAGAAACAGCACAGACTAAAATTTAAGTCAAATTTATTGTATTTTTTTTATCCTGGCAAGCAGTCAACCAGCAGGAATTGCAACTATTGTTCTGACAAGTTGCTCGCTATGACCCTAGCTAGAACGCTATGCAGAGTAGCTTTTTTGCTAATGTTAGTTCATAGCTAGTGTTGACTAGCTTTTGCTAGTACTTTATAGGACTATGTATAAGCCCAAATCATCAAAAAGTTAAGTAATGACAATCAGTAGGTAATAATAGTCAAGCTCAACATTGTACACAAACATTGAATTAGTGTTAGCTTAAAAGACATGTCTTGGAATCTCACCTCAAACTTTTGCTCCCTCACCCAAAACCAAGTGTCCTGTGTGTGTGTGTGTGTGTGTGTGTGTGTGTTTACATGAAAAACAGAGAGACAAAGGGGGCTGGGTTGGTGATGAAGAGCAGCTATCCTGATTAACACATCCACCCCATCCACCCCAGCTCCAGTGGCATGTGTATAACAAAAAGAACACTTATCTGACATCTATATTTTTTTCAATTGCTGTGTTTATTGTAATGGTAATGAGAGAGTGATCTGAAAGTGGCTGCTCTGGACCCAGTCTCACCACAAATTAAAGCGCTAATCTGCCTTCCTCATTAGCATCACTCACTGCAGCCTCCTTAACTACAGCCGCTGACTTGAGCAAAGCAGTAAAAATCAAACCCTCAGCAACAGCTGAAGCCAAGCTGTTCTTAACACTGCAAAATTTCAATAGCAGGTGACATATTTTCACCTTTTATTAAAAACCAGCATTATGCAGTCAATCTCAACATACACCTAGGAAAAAAAAACTACTTAATTACTACTTTAAAACTGCTTTAAAAATTACTATATTTATCAGTATATTCCAACTAAACAAATTGAATATACAATTTTTCAGTTTTTGACATGATTTGAAAATGCCTGTTGCCCTTTACATTGCTTATGAATTTCATGAAGAATGGACCAAAAGAAATGGCCCAAAATTATTTGGAAAAAAGTCTGGTTCCTTTGCCTTACATTAACAGTTAAGTAGTTTTTTTTTTTTGCTTTTCCTGTAAAGTTGGCATTTTGGAGATACAAGGTTTCCTTCCAACAACAGCGATATGTGAGTCTTAAGACCAATAAATAAATATTATTTATTAGTACACACCTGCAAACTGACAGCACATATGCTTTAAAGGGCCCATATCCTACATTTCCCTTGCATTTTATTTTTTGAGGTCCACTTACAAAATTTGTCTAATTTTATGTACCAAAAACATTTGATTTATTTATTCCAACCTATTCTCTAGAATTAAACAGGCTGTCTTTGTTACTGTGTCTTCAAGACTGATATAAGATAAACAAGCTCTGTTCTGACTGGCTGTCCTGTACTGTGCCTTATTCAAACAGCATTCAGAGTTGAAATACTCCCTATAACATTAATGTGAATATGTGGAGCTAAAGTGCTGGAGGCTGAGTATGTAAATGACATCACATAAACAATGAATTCAAAATGTGAAAAAAGTGAGGGGAACTGGGTTTTTAAGTTAATGGACACATGACTCAAAACAGACTTGAGACTTAAGACTAGTGTAAGTTCAGCTTTGTGCACAGTCATTCCATTGTGAGAGAACATCTCAGCGCTACCGTTCTGAAAGGATGTGTAGCTGGTAAAAAGCAGTTAATGAGAAATGTACATACACAAAAAAGGAGAACATTTGCTAATGAAACAAAAAAGCTGCTGGTGTCAGAAAAAATTACTGACAATTTACTAAGTCCAGACCTCAACATCAATGTGTTTAGGATTATTTGGTTTGTGAGAAGCAAAAGAAGCAACCTTCTTACACTGAACTTTGGTGGTGTGGAAAAATGTCTCTGCAGATTTCTTTGAAATCTGGAAATCTCCTGAAAAGAATGGAAGCTGTAATAATGGCAAATGGTGGAGACTGTACATACTGAAAAAGTGAAATTATATTTAGTTCTTTAGTTCTTGAGGCTTCTGTGTAATCCTATGTTAAAAGTTTTCTGATTTGATGCTAAAAATTGGTCTGACTGGAAGCTGATTATAAAGCACCAGCACTCTTCATCTGCACAAGTGTTTCTTCACGTTACACACACACACCACACACACACACACACACACACACACACACACACACACACACACACAAATGACAAGCTTACATATATCTGTGTGCTTTTGCACATATGTGTGTTCATATGGTGTGTTGAATGACCATAACAAAATGTCCCTCACAAAAAGGGTATGGGATGGAGTGTAAAATAATGTAAAAAATTATGTACCCAAAAAGCATGCTTGTGTTTTTGTTTATGTTTTTGTTTATGTTCAAACAGTGTTCATTCAAACATGATTTTTTCCATAAGAATTCCACTTATTTAATGCTTATATATCTACTTCTTATTCCACCACAGTCAGTATACACTCTGTGCCAAATGTTTTTGAACATTCATGTTATGTCACCATCACAGAAGTATGCTATCAACACCTTAGCATTTACCTGGGATAGCATAACAACGGTCCGGCAACACCTCAGCAACCACCAGGGATACCATAACAATGGCCTAGCAACACATAAGGAACTACCTAGTTCTCTTTCTAGTTATTATTGCTATTAGTAATTTTATTCCTGAGCAGTAGATAATAGTTCGATAATGAAACAGAATTGTTTAACAGTAATCTAGTTTAGCAGTACTCTCTCATACTCAGTACTTCATAGCCTAAACCAGAGCACATTATTCCAGGTCTTGAAAAACAAAACAAAACAAAACAAAACAAAACAAAACAAAAAAAACAAACAAAGGAGCCACAAAGGATTCTTTAAGCAATGCCATAGAACCATTTTGCTTCCCTAAAGAATCATTTTTGTAATTGAGAGGTGTGAGTGAAGAACCTTTTAAAGAAACATTCATAATAATGTAAAGATTATTCATATAATATAAAGATTCTTTACAAATTCAAGGATTCTTCCCAGAACTTTTACATTATGTGGAGGTTCTTTATACACATTCATACATCTCATTAACACTTATTAACATGGTTCTCTGAATAACTATCCATTGAAAGGTTCTTTAGGGAACCAAAAATTGTTCTTCTATGGCATCACACAAAGAACCCTTTTTATCACCTTCATTTTAAAGAGTGAGTGTATGAGGATGTGGGTCAGTTTTAGTCCAGCTGGCGAGTTCCCTCAGAGAATAAGAGAGAAAGAGAAAGAGAGACATATTCAGTTGTGTTTTGCCTTGCGATCTCTGGCTCTGTATTAAAGTGGATTTATGAGCTCTTGGTGAAACTGAACTAAACCATTTGTCTTCCAGTTTAGTTTAACCTGTGCTTTATCCCCCACAGACTCAGAGAAGGAAAAGACTGCATTAAGGGTCAAACCCCCCGCACCCCCCCCCCAACACACACCCCGTCTCTCGCTGTCTCTTAGAAAAAAGCAAATTGCCCCCGGCCGCTGTCTATGTGTGTGTGTACAGTAGTGCGTGATTGATGCTCAGTGTAACTCAGCCTGCTGCTGCTGCTTTATCTACATACTTTTACATGGAATTCTTGTAGATACATAGACAGATTTATGTGCAGTTCCAGTTTACTGAGGTGAATCCAAACATTATGGTCATAACGTAGGGGTAACTCTTGTCCTGGAGCACCAGAATTCTGCACAGTTTGGTAATTTTCCTGCTTAGGCACACCTGACTTAACTTATTAGTTAATTACCAGGTTTAGTTAGTCTGTTGGAGAAGGGAAATCACCAAAACTGTGTTTGGTGTCATAAGGTTTAGCAGGGGTCCACAAACATGACATGTAGAGAGGGTTAATGATTGGCAAAACCTTCTGGACTCTCTGGTGGTATTTGAAAGGGTAATAAACGCAACAATAAAAAAAAAATCTTTAGAAAAATTTTATGCAGCGCCATGATTTTGTTGCTTTTAAACATTGAAATGGCATTAATCTGGTGAAAAATGCTCTGACTTGAAAACTTGCTAATCCTACTAGATGCTAAGAAATGAGTTAATACTTTCATAAATTCTGTTGTAATATGTTACTTACTGGTTCCCTGCTATGTCTCTAAACAGGCTCCACCTGGTTCAGAATGCGGCAGCACGTGTGCTTACCAGGAAAAAAACAGTCTGAACATATTAATACAGTTTACTCATTCAGTATACGTTGGCCTCTTGGTTTTACTTTGTGTCCAGGCCACTTTGATCAGCATAGACAGATTTGCTGCAAACTCCTAGGAACACTTAAAGCTCTGCTGGTGGAAGATCATTTTCTAATATACCCCCTATAGCATTCTAGAGAATATTACAATGCAAGCACCCATAGGACAGAAAATTTAACGAGACAACAAGATCATATGGAAAGACAAAGTAGACTTGCTTAAGCCTGCTGCTACTCAGAAAACTAACTTAGTCATCTCACATGTGTCTTCTACTGAGTTTAACAGAGATCTCTCACATTGTGCTTAGAATTGCCAAGATAACAACAATTCTCTTTATCTGGAGCTAAACTCTCATATCTGCTTTATATCTCCTATCTCTCATCTCTCCTTTTTCTCTAATGCTATGTCTCCGGACATAGGAATTTTATGGGAATCGTCATTAAGTTTCTTGAGCCATAAAAGAGCTACTTTTGAGCAATAAAACATTTTCCTGTAGGTATAACTGTTTTTAAATGTAAATGAAAAACATTTGTTTAGGCTAGCACATGCCTAGATTACTGGATCGCCTTTTCTTCTATTGTTTGTAACTGTGCTGTTACTCCATGTAGACTATGGTACATTATCTTCCCAATGCTTTACTCATATTGCTGCGTAAACACTTTGAGATTTTGTAACTAAAATGAAAAGTGCTATATAAATATTTGAGACTTGACTCAGGACTTGCTTCTCTTGCAAATTGTGTTAGCAAATTAATGTTAGCTGTTTTTTGGACAACATAAGTTGGTTAAAATGAACATTATATGTTAAATCTCATCTGTCAACAAATCATAGACAATAGTGTTCTTGGTGATATCCACACCACATCAATATCAGGATAGTTAAGTGAATTCTGAAATGGCATTTTTTTTCTTAATTTTTTTTTTATTGCCCCCTTTGGAGACGATCACCTGGATAGGGGCTCCAAAGTAATTTGAATTTACAATTGCTGTTAGCCAGAAGTTTGAGGGTTAAACTCAGAAACACATGCCATCACTATGTTTGCTCCTATGTCCACTACAATCTTAGGGACTATTGCAAAATTACAGGAAGAAAATGTGTTGATATCATTGTTTTTGGCAGTTATTATTGTGTGTAAACACTTTGTGAAAGTAAGAAATATAATGTGAAGCAAAGAAAAAAATACTCTCCACCACCTGCCTAGTTCAACTATGGTTTACTGTGGTTATTTTCCACAGGTTTAGCTGAATAATAGGGTTCTGGCACAGACCTACTCGCCTTCATCCTAACTTTTCTTGATGTGTGTGCATGTCTATGTGAGCTTGTGTGTGAGGACCCTACAGATTTTACAAAGATTAACACAGCAACACATGTTGCTGCAGGGCAGAATGAATTAAAGATAGAGAAAACTGCTTACCTTACATTTTTCTTACTGAATACAGAGACTTCAGTATCCACACACACACACAATCACAAATTCCCCAGAGATGGCTGGTCAAGATCTAATAAAGGCACCTAGCTGAGGCTGGAGGAGAAAGAGAGGGAGTGACAGAGAGACAGAGACAGACACAGAGAAAGACAGAGAGACAGAGTGATATAGAGAAGTAGAACGAGTATGAGAACCCCACTCAGCATCCAGCATTCTTTCACTTTCAGTATGACCCCTGCCAGTGTGTGTGTGTGTTGTGAGTGTCGTCTCTCTTAGATGTTCCTGTGTTTTCTCCACCCCTCTCTCTCTCTCTGCTTTGTGTCTAGTCTGTTCTCTCTTTATTCTCTCTCTCTTTCTCCTCCTTTCTCTCTTTCTTCCTTTATCTTCTGCAGCACTGCTGTTAGGATCAGTGCAGTTGGTTGGGTTTGAAGGTAGACTGAGAGAGCGAGAGAGGAGTGCGTGTTCTGCTTCAGCTCAGACGAGGCTGTAAGATTACAGCTGTCTGTGTATGTGAGTGCACCCAAAGTTTAGCTTCTCCACCTATACACAAACAGGCAGTCATTCAGGGGCTGGAGTCTCAAAGTTTCATTGAGGTCATGTACAATGGCCATCCTTATCATGATTTTCATGATTTTCATGATACTCCTAGGACTGCTCTGTGACCACCCAGTAACCTTTCCAGTGCATCATTCTCAAAAGGTCAGGAGATCCTAGAGTTGTTTTGGTAAAAACATAAAGGGAATATGGCATGTCATCCATTGTTCCAGAATGCATGCAACTAATGGGAAGTGTGTGCGAAGGGTGTGTGCGTGGTACATCATTGTCCTTGGCTTAGAATAAACAATGCCGAAATCTTCTGTTAATTATATATATATAATCTGTAATTTGAATCATTGTCTTTTGTGAGAGGCTTTGTTAATTGTGCTCTTTATAAAGTAATCTATAAGTACAAATTTTCCTCCTGTTTCTCCTACTGCCATTAGGCACATTCAATGTACTTGTAGGTTAAATTCAAGTATTGCAACTTAAGCGTTTTGATAGCTTTTCATTTGATTCGTCTAATTGCACAAAAGCCAGGTGGCTGCAGTTTTCGGAGCCGTGGTTGAGTAAGCTGAGAGACGGCTTTATGAGCTTCATTGGCTAGAACCTCCTTGAGGTTATTATTTTTACATGTGAAATATAAATGTAATTCTTCAAAAAACAGTTATATGAATGTCACCAGAGCTGTTGGCTCACATGAGGTGCTGTTGATTAAACTGTTCAGCTTGATGGATCTCTTCTCAGCTTCTCACATGCCTGCAACCAGCAACTCTAACTGACCACAAATGCGTGACACAGTTCATCTCAAACAAGCCCATCTTATACACAGGGTACTGCACCAGAGGGGACATCCAAGAACAATGAAGCTTATAGAACCCAAACCAACTCACCAGCAAGGCTCGGTTGAATTTTGCTGAAACAGTTCTTAAAGAATGGTCTTATAAAACACAATTATTACACCCGTTAACCAAGGGGGCACTTGTACAGTCCGAGCGCAAAAGGGCATGGGCTCAAGTCCCCTTGGGATCTATCTGCACACATGCTTGGTGTTGCACACATGCTCTCAGTTCAGGCATCACTGTTCTTTGTCCAGGTGTCTCTGGTCTGCATGACTACGTCTGCAAGCTATAATAAATGCCTTTAATTAAGTAAGTAATTAACATTCTAATTGTGCTGAGAATGATTCCGACAGAGATCATTTTGCATATCTAATGATATGCTAATGGAATCGGTTCCTCTTCCCTGCCCAACATGACCCTTTGGTGATTGAGTTTCACTTTGTAGCCCTGTCAGCTTCTGCACAACACACACACTCACACACACAGCTCTTCCTCTCTTTCTTGTTTCCTCTCATTTTCTCTCTCTCTCTCTCTCTCTCTCTCTCTCTCTCTCTCTCGCTCATCCCTTTTTCTTCTACTTCTCTCACTCCTTTTCACTTTCTTTTTGTAAATTTGGGTAAAGGGAGAAAGTAATGCCAGGATTAAACTTCACAATATTTTTGTCTTTCACAGTAGTCACTACGTCACTACATTAGGCAATCACAGTGCCATAAATTTGTGCCATGTCTTGGTTGAGAGACTGGCAACACTGCAAGTTTGATGTCAACCAATTATCATTCACGTTATTGCATGTGCTCATACGTCAGGGAGGAGGGTCAAGAAATTGTCAGTCAGAAATGTTATGTGTGATGCAGTTTTGTGTTTTGAAAAGAAAAAGAAAAGAAAGAAAAAACGATTCAAAAAGAACCTGATGTAATGAATGTGTTAACATATAAAGAACATTATATAAATGTAGCTAGCCACCAGGTTCACTGTATGTAAACAAATGATATAAATGCTATTTCTCACCAGCATTTATCTTTTTTGGTCTCTGTCATGCTACTCCTTCGAGGAAACAGGGAGTTCATTGTTCCTCCTGACAGCTGCAACCACAGCGCCCCTCTTTCTGTATGTTGTGTTTACATATGTCAAACTAGACGGAAAAAAAACAAAAAAAAATCTGACATGCTAAACTGTTCTTCTGGGTATCATGGGGCATCCCAGACGCCACGCTGTTGTTCTTCGATTATGTCATATTATGTGGCCCCTTCATTGTTCCCAACACTCATGTTCGGGACCAGTGCTGGAAATTTGTCAGCTACAACAAAATTGTGTCAGAATCAGGCTGAGTTGACGTAGTCTGATCCTGGCATTAGAGACAAAAGAGAGTGTGAGTGTATTTGAGGCCTAGACCTCAGTGTGTGTATGTGTGTGTGTGTGTGTGTGTGTGTGTGTGTGTGTGTGTGTAGATGTATTTGTGTGTGTGTGTGTAGAGGTATTTGTGTGATTGTGTGTGGTCTGTAGATTTCCTGGGAAAAGGCAGAAATAATCTCTGTAGTGATTGAAGTCCAGCTGAAGGCCAGAGGAGTTCAGTTGCACTTTTGGCTGATCTACTGATCTCCCTGAAGGAGAGAGAGTGTGTGTGTGGGAAGAAATGGTCCAGCTGTGGTTTATCATTCCCCTGCTGTTGTTCTCCATCCCACACACACACACACACACACACACACACACACACACACACGCACACCTACACACACACACACACACACACACACAAAGCCTCACCACACACTAAGGATGTGCATTCTGAGTGATAATTATGTTTGAGTATCTGTCAAATATATATTAAAAAAATAGAAAAGGCTGGACAAAACTAATAATGAACTGAGAAATAATAACTGAGAAAGGTTTATTTCCTGTTAATACAATTCTATTGCATAACATGCCATACTATATATCATATATAGTTTTTACTTATTGCACATGATAAACTGGTGCATAACGTATGTTATTAAGCTATTGATACTTTATTACATTAATTTTCACCTTTTAGTTTTTGCACTATTATTTTTATTTTTTAT
Organism: Colossoma macropomum; assembly: GCF_904425465.1. Lineage (NCBI taxonomy): Eukaryota > Metazoa > Chordata > Actinopteri > Characiformes > Serrasalmidae > Colossoma > Colossoma macropomum. Next base: position 13,698,653 of record NW_023494807.1, on the reverse strand, counting down.
TTTATTTTATTTTATTTTTCTTCAGTAACATTACAAAACCAGAAGCAAATTGGATTGTCTTCTTTGTAGTTCGGCAAGCGAGTCATTTATAAACTTCATAAACTGATATTTTTTTTTATTAAGCAAGTCACTTCTGAACATTTATTAAGATATCTTTATTGTGTTTAAATGCTACTTTTTTAATGAGGCAATTGTACATATTTTTTTTATATGAAGAGTTGTTGCATTTTGTCTCAGCACAGCCATCTTTGTAGAGAAGTGTGAACTTGTTTTACAGCAGGGGATTCTCACTCCTCACCTTTCACCCCTCATTGTTTGCTAGCAGCTCAACACAATATTTCACGCAGACAGCCAGCTAGTTAATCCTAGTTAATCAGTTAATAATCATAGTTAGGAGAAACAAATACTTTATTTTATTAAATTAATTTAGTAGATTTCAGAAAATGTTGTTGCAGTATTCTGTAGGTCAGCATTATATCACTCAGTCTCATTGGTTTGACAGAAATCATGATTTTATATAATTTTCAATGTTTTAGTTTAGTTTTACAATACGCACGCTTGGCATATAACCACTGGGAATTCCTATGGCATCAACCAATCCTGATTTATAGCCTAGCCATTGAGATAAATGCTTATGAATCCTATACCAGAATTAGTGTAACTCTTACCATGGTTGTCTATCTTTGTGTCTTTATTAGGCATAAAAAATGGTATAAGACATATAGATAGTCAAGTAGCTACCTCTCATACTTTAACTTTTAGCTTGTCATCCTCCTCATCTGATGAATTATTTCTGTCTTTTGAGTAATCCATTCTCTCCATTGTAAAGATGATTTGAAGACAGTTATTTCAGTTATACAGTTGCAAAATATTTGGTTTTCTAGCTGGAATGAAAAGTCCCCTCCACCTTCAAGAAACATCGTAAGAAGGGCTTTTTCCTAGTCTTTAAGTTGAAAAATGTCCCTCTTGAGACTGCTACAGCACTGCTGTATGCTGTGAGTATGCATATTTACAACAGATAAAGTGTGATGGTTAAATTTTTCCTTTTGTTCAGAGTGTCTCTGTAAATTAATTACCTGTTCTCCTTGACCTACTGTTATGTAATGAATTGAATTTGTGTACTGAGTATTCAAATACTAGCAACTGTAACCATTAACTAAGCAATCTATTACCCCTGCACATTCACTTTGAATTCACTAGCATGAACCTCATAAACAGCGGCGGACCCCTTGAAAACCTTTCATAAATGCTCATCATGCATGCACCTATTCACAAGAAAACTTCACACACTTCAACATGAACCACTATTATCATCTGAGCTTCATCATCCACGTTGAAATGGCTCAAACAGCAAATCCCAAATCTCAGTTATTGAAAATACTAAAACAAACAAATTCCTTTTGACTTTCCCACTGAATCTCAGAGGCAATAACACAGTGCACATGAACATTACTTGCCATAGCATTGATATGAACTCCGTAAATATTGCAGGAGTATGTGTGAGTCACAAGCTGCCATGTATATAAAACCAGACTGTAAATACTGTGAATAATCTCTTATGCAGCTCTTGTAAATGCCTTGTCAGGTTCCTTAGACTAGATAAATACCTATCAGGCTACTGTGTGCATGTAAACATGTTTACTCGTTCTTCCTCACACTCAGTACGGTCAGTTGTTTCTTCTAAGACTCAATAGAGTTGATGGCTGCTCAGATCAAGTGGATCCTCTGAGTCAGTAGGATCAATGGTTCTTCTTCACAGTCAACGAAAATTTCTCATGGTTTTTACTTGGTGTAACGTAATATAAAACATTTTGAAATCCCAGGACAGATTCCCAGGTTAGCAAAGGAGAGATGGCCAGCATACCACCATATCTCTGCCAGAAATGGCCCATATGTTTTAAGACGTGTGGACCAAATAAAATAAGCCTATTTTAACATGGGCCGCTTTTGGCTCCCATGCAGTTTGCCAGTGTTGACAGTGGGCCAGCAGTGCCAAAAGTGCCAGAAGTGGCTAATTCACATGCTATCTGGGTTTTTCCAGGCATTTTAACTTCCAGATAAAGAAAAAAACATGAGTTTTGTACGTTTTGCTTAGCCACCACAACTTAAGCACAGTTGAAACAAAAACATGGGTTAAAATCACAGAAATACAACAATGCATGCTCGACTACCCAAGGATCTAGACAGCTACACCTGAACACATTCTGATCAAAAGCGTATATTTAGTAGGATCAATGTCTCCTTAAACCCTATACGGTCAGTGGTTCTTCCTTCCTAATGAGACTCAATGTCAAAGGTCAATTGTTCCTCAAACAAAATATGGTCAATAATTCCTCACAATCAGAAGCATCAATAATGTTTATATTATTAGAACTTGTTAATACTTCAGAGTCTGAGAATCCATTGATGCTTCTGAGTCCGAGGAGCCATTGATCCTACTGAGCCTAAGGAACTATTGACATATAATGCTTCAGAGTTTTAGGAGCCATTGATGCTTCTAAGTAGGAGGTGCCATTGACCATACTGATATTGGGGAGCTGTTAACCGTACTGAGTTTGAGGGTCAGTGGTTCCTCAGGCTTAGTAGTGAACATTGAAAAATATGACCTTTCAATCCAGGCAATCTGTGGGAATCTGAGGAAAGTACACTGACACTTTGTCCTTAGACACTCACGTATCTTAAAAAATAATAATCCTGCTTTAAAAGAGCTTTAGTTAGCCTGTAGTATGGTAAAACTGGGCCAGTAGGGTGTTGTAGAATAGTTAAATAGCCCTGTAGGGTTTTGATTTGTAGCTCTTTGCGCAGGCCTTGTCATGATGTCAAGTCTCACAAACTAGACCTTTGTGTTGTCCTTCAGGGAATGACCTTTCCCTGTCCAGTGTTCACTCAGTTCTGTTTCCACATTGAGAGTGTGTGAGGCAATATAAATAGCCCTGTCTATCTGAAGGATGTTTCCCAACAGAAACGTGTCACACTTCTGTATGAAATCTGTATGATACAACAGTGACCTTTGGAATTCACCAGAGCTCCAAATAAAGGCATTTTGTCTGATGGTGGACATATCTCCCCCAAACACTGCTAAACCATCACACACACACACTGAGCAATCATTCAGAACACATCCAGTCACCTCAGATATTCTACTCCAAGAAAACACATAGTACTTTAATGTAGTTTGGCAGAAATAGCTGATTTGCACAATTTCCTCCTTTCCCCTGATGTAGTGAATCAGCCAAGACATGTTTAGTTTCTCAAGTTTGCTTCTTTAGTTTTTCACTGGAGCTATGAGGCTAATGTAGCTAATGATGAGTAACAGAAGCTTAAACCCCACCAATTTGCATTATGCAAACTGCATATTTAAAATTTTGATTCAAGGTGGGTACTTCTATTGTTTTGTAACGTACTTTTTCTATATTTTGATGTGCAACAAATACATGAGCAAGACAGAGTGAAATAAGGCCTGAGTTACCAGGCTACACATAGACTGCCTTACTATCTGATAAATAAAAAGATTTTTTTTTCTGAAACCTTCACTGAGACTAATTCCATTTAGTGCTCTCTCTCCTTTGCCCTGCAGGAAAAAAGCTGAAGCTCCAGCTGAACTGCTCATTATTAACTTACAGGCTTCATCTCTCTCTCTGTTTTACACAAAAATACACACACACACACAGCATTCAAAAAAAGTGTATCAGAAGTATAAAGCAAAAGTCTTTATGTGAAATGTTTAATAGCAGCATTAGATTATGTCTGTGTGCACATTAAAAATAAGTACATTTGATGCAGGACAAGGATGCTGTATGCAACATTATTAGTATTTTTACTGTTATTGCTGATATAATTGATGTTACTGACAATAATTTTGGTTGTTTAACCACAGATCAGGCTGTGAAAGTAGTACACTGAAATTTACACACATTTCCACCAGACTTCAGTCTGATCATACAGATATGCCAAAGATGAAACTGATGAATACAACTATCTGTGGAATTTGTGTGAGCTCATCTTAAGATTCAGATTTGACCATACACAACTTTGAAGCATTAGGGCCAATGACGCTTTAGTGCCCATAACATAATCAAACGAGCAATTGCAGCTATTTTTTTGCCTTACTGCATATGCTTGGGAGTTTCTCTCTCAAAGCTTATTGCTCAAAGCTCAAAACTGATTATGTATGCTATTTTAATGCCCATGAAAAGCTTGTCTTATTTATGGCCCTAATATTGCTGCCATTATTGTTCCTCTGAGATGTCCATCCAACAACATAAAAGTTGCTAGGTGGAAAAACCAAGCAATCTGTTGTTCTTTCCCCCCATCTGGCAGCGGTATGTCAAATTTTGCATTGTGTTTTAATGAATTATGTTCTCAATAATTTGACTTAGTATATCAAAATAACATTATTTTTATTATTATTTTGAAATAATTATATTTTCTAATAACTTATTATTTTAGCATTATAAGTCAAAATCACAAGCAAAGAAGTCATATTTTCAGCATATTTTGAGATGAAGAGTCAAATATTTGACAGAAAAAGTAAACATATGGACAAACTGCTGTAGAGAGGGAAAAACAATAAGACAGTTATGAACAATTTTTTTTCTTCACACAAAAAGGATGTGAGAAAGATGCTGGTCATTAATTACAAAGTCATGTGTTAATGATGATTGGTCACTCCTATCTGTACAAACTGTCTGTAGACCATCAGTAATTAGCATCACTTTTGTAAATCTGCCCCTAAAACACGCAAGTAGTTAGACAAAGACCTATCAACCAGTAACATCACATTCATGATGCAATGCAACTTTTTTATTAGTATGAATCTACTAAATCAACCGTTAGCTAGAAGTTCTCAAAAAGCTGCACATAATGCCATGTTCTAAAGAAATTCAAATACAGATGCAAAAGGTTTACAAAGCCATTGTTCAAGCTCTGAGACTCCAGCAAACCACAGTGAAGGCCATTATTGACAAATGGAGAAAACTTGGAACTGGGGTAACCCTCCCCAGGAGTGGTTCAACCAAAATTTCACCAAGAGCACGTCGACAACTCAATCAGGAGGTCACAAAGTAACCCAGATGAACATCTAAAGAACTGCAGGCCTAATTTGTCTCATTTAAGGTCAATGAACATGATTCCACAATAAGAAAGACACTGGGCAAAAATGGCATCCATGGGAGAGTTGCAAGGCACAAACCACTGCTGACCAAAAAGATCACAAAGACTATTCTCGCATTGTCCAAAACATCTAGATGACCCCAGGACTTTTTGGATAATATTCTGTAGATTGATGAGTCAAAGGTGGAAGTTTTTGAAAGACATGACTCCCGTTACATCTGGTGCAAAGCTAATACCACATTCCACCATAAGAACATCATACTAACAGTCAAACATGGTGGTGGTAGTGTGATGGTCTGGGGCTGCTTTGCTTCTGCAGCTGTACGACTTATCATAATTGATGGAACCATGAATACTGCTCTCTATCAGAAAATCCTGAAGGAGAATCATATTCATGACCTAAAGCTCAAGTGCAGTTGGGTTATCCAGCAGGACAATGATCTGAAGCACACAAGCAAGTCCACCTATGAAAAAGAGAAGAAATCAGGTGAGGGGTAAATACTTTTTCACAGCACTGTATAATAATGCACTTACAGAATACACTTATTCACCTATATACACATAGTTATGTTCAGGAAACTGGTATAAGATTACCTGTGTTTTGTGACAATGTGCATTATCACACAGGAAGTGTCCATTATAAGATGGGTAAATTTTAGCCATAAAGGTATCCATTTTTTGTTTACTGCCATACAAGGAGCTGAGTGAGAAATGGAGATAAACAGAGAGATAGAAATCACTGTGCTTTCTGTGCCTTAAGCCATGTGGGTTTGGAGGAACCAGGGGATGTGTGCCTGCGTTCATCGACAGCTTTCTTATGTTTGATGTCAGTGTGTTTATACACACTCTGCCTAAAACAGGTACTTCAGCAGCGATAAAGCCTCAGGGTGATGGATCTGCATATTATCAGATCACTCCATGTGCATGTGCGTGTTTGTGTTTTAAAGGACTCAATCATGGAAAACTGATTTTTCCTTGAGTTTAATGTCTGTGGAAATGAAGCTGGAAAGATAAAATACCAAGGTCAAAATGGTAAGTAGTTTAGGCTTTTCCATTCAGGAATGAGGAAAAGGAATGAGTTTGCCGTCACAGTGTTATAACAATTTGTATGGCAGCATATTCCGGATTTTATTCTAAATCAAATGCAAATTTGAAAATACTACTTCAATTTTGTATTTACAATTACGTGAGTGTGCATTATTTAACACAATTCAAATTCAAATGCAAAATGTGTATTTGCATTTGCATTTCTGTGAATAGTGGCTGGAAAAATGTAATATGGAAAAGCAAAGTATTTTTGACATTTAATTTTAATTGTCTTAATGGTCTGACTCTGACATATTTACTCCTTGAACCTGAACTATTTTGCAAGCCCAAGCTACCGTTATATCATATTTCTGCTTTTACCCTTCATATTATAACAAAGGGTAAAAACTACAGCATGATTCACACATCAGAACACTCAGCAGACCCTACCCTCATTAGCCACCCTGCCCTGAAAACTCAGATCTAACCAAACACCACTCAGACATCCAGCACCAAAAACAGCCAAATCCACTGCTCTTAGCTCTCCTCTTTAGCCTTCATAGGGCAACAAAACTGTTAAAACAGTGAAATGATTCACCCATCACAGTGATCAGCAGGACTTGCCCTGTGTGTCCAGAATGATTTCATGGAGCTGCAGTGAAGAAATGTTGAGTAATCTAGTTAAATAAAATACCATTAATTTATGTCCATTTAAACGGACCACTAACACTGGTGTTTATGCCGCAATGAGCTCTCCTAGTCAGTGAAGAATCACTTCCACACTACAATCACTTTGGCCAGAATTATCCTCAGCCTAGTTAACAAGTATTAAACTGTCATTAACAGCGATTTCTATTGCTAGCTCCATATTGTAAACAAGTGTCTAGCTCTGCTTCAGTACTGCCGAAGTTTAGATTTGTCACTTACTGTTAAAATGCACCCACACTTAAAAATCCCTCCTCACGTCCTGCCCACAGCATCTGATTGACAGGGAGCTTGTTGACAGTGAAAATGCAATTGCAAACATGATGAAGAAATCCAATTGCAAATGGCCAATTGTTTTTCCTTTTTTAATGTCAAAGTCAGACCATTAGGACAATAAAAATGAAATGTCAAAGTACTTTGCTTTTCCCTATTAACTTTAACAGCCATTCTGCACAGAAATGCAAATACACATTTTGCATTTGAATTTGAATTATGTCTTAAATAATGCATACTCACACTGGAAATGTAATTGTAAATACAAAACTGCATTAGAATTTTCAAGTTCGGACCAGTTTGACCACCATCCTGCATATACATTCATCCTTCTGCTTTGCCAGAAAGACTCGCCTGTATGACCCACTCACCCTTCTGATGAGACTGGTGCTTGTGAACTATTTGAACTTATTCTACATTCAGTACAAAAGACATGCCATTTTGACAGATGTTGTCATGTAAACATACTGTGTTAGTGGTAAATGAAGAAGGCCATAAGTGGTAAATGATGGTTGCCATCGAGGAGGTGATCTCCTCATATGCATAAGATTATTGGAATTGTATGCACTTTGGATCAATATTTTTAGTGGACATTGGGTCCAACATGAGTTTAATTTAAACTTTTGTGGAATGCAAATGACAATGCCAGCCCACCCTGGTTCCTGGTTATTGGGAATCTAATGGATCAGTACAGTCTTCCAAAGCACGTCCCAGAGGATTTCAGCCTGAACTTAACATTTTTTCCACATTTTTTCCACAGCCCGGACTACTTTTTCAATGCAAAGCACAACACAGGGTCAGTCAGGACCAGAGGTCATTTACATATAACAGAAGCACGATATCAAAAACAGCCTGTTTAATTGTAAGGTATAAAGAGAGGTGGGAAAATAGTTATGTTGAAATGAATTATGACTGTTTTCAGCACATAAAAGCACAGAAGCATTACAAGTACACTTTTGGAAACATAAAATACAAGAAAAAGGTAGAACATATTTTGAGTATTAAAGACATCTGATAATAAACATTCAACTCAATTACAAATAAGAAATAAATACTGTCTTGCTATGTTTCAGAGTTTTAGCACTCAGCATAAATCCAAAAGGACAGATAATCAATAAAAACATGGCCGCCTTATGCAAATTATTTATTTTCACTCAATTATAAGCAATAGATTGAACCACCATCAAAATTCTTGCATTTTCAGCTCACATACACTGTGGACTAACAATTTCTGAAAAGCTATCTGAGGTGACACTTGTTTTCAAGATCAATATAAGCAAAAATTTCCAAATTTTACATGCACTAAGTAAAGTTTGGATCTAAAATTAGCCAAATTCATAAATATATATCGGGCATTAGCAGTTTGCATTTACATGTCAAATAATGGCATATGTCCAGAGTCCCCTGAAAATAACAACATATGGTTGTCTCATAATTGTCTCACTTTTGGAAACATAAAATACAAGACAAAGGTAGAACATATCCCTTTAATATTTGATTAAACTGAAGATTTGATCATAACTGAGTTGAAAATGTTACAGCCTTGTGTATGTTTTTCAGCTGAAGACAATTCACTTATTTTCTCTGGAGGAAGAAAAATGACTTATTCCTGCTTTGTGTATGTGCGTCTGTAAATATATGTGGACCTTGTCTGGTCAGTTGAAGGACAGTGAGATGGAGGGCAGGTTGTGTGTGTGTGGATTCTGTGATGTCACTTGGAGGTGATGTGTGAGGAGTGTGTGACTGCTGTCACACACATCAGTTGATGAGTGTGTTCAGTTATGGTTTATGAAGTGTGTGTCTGTGTGTGCATGTAAGAGAGAGACAGAGAGAGAGAAAGAGAGAGAGAGAGTGTGCAGGTAAGGATGGTAACAGTGTGTTTTGTGTATATTACTGCTGTGTTGTAATAGTAAAAACCATCAATATATGCCATTTGCATTGTCGATTTATATTCTTCTTTCATATTCTTTTCTTATTTTTCTTATTTTGATTTTTTCCATAGTTTTCAAGATATTGACACTATTTAAACTCAAGAATGTTCAGCGTGATTGAGAATGGTTTGCTTGTATACAGCTTTTGTACTGGATGTATGGTTTTCTCTATTTTGTCATAGCAACAGCCACCAGAGATACCGTAGCATCTGATTAGAAACATCCTAGCAACCACCTAGGCACCGCTGCATCCCTCTTGCCACCGGAAACACCTTAGCAATTGCCGAGCAACCAACAGAGATACAATATCAACCATCCAGCAACGCCCTAGCAACCACCTGAATACCACAGAAACCTCATTGAAACACCTAGCAACAAACTAGCAACAACCAGAGAGATGACAACAACCACCTAGAAGCATGCTTGCACCCACATAGCAACACCCTAGTAACCACCTAGCAACACCTTAACAACCACTAGAGATACCTTAGCAACCACCTAGCAACATCAAAGCAACCACCAAGGATACCATAGCAACCATCTAGTAACACTCAAGAAAATCCCTTGGATACCTTAGCAATGGCAACACCATTACAACCACCTAAAAAAATAAAGTAATCGCCTGGCAACACCCTAGCAAACATTTTGGAATTGTTTCAGGTGCACTCTACATTTTCTCCAGGATATACACTTTCAAATTATATTTATTTTGTGTGCATGTGAAAGATCACACTAATTTCTAGAACAAAAGGTTTAATAAAAATGGGACATATCACCATTGTTTACATGCATGTTTTTTTACTCACTTGAAGTTGATAAACATTTTTGCTGAAAGAAAGAAACATGTGACGCGTGCAAATTGACTGACAAAAATGCTATCTAACTAGAAACAGCCAAGCAATCTCCCTGCTTTGTTAGGAATTGAGGAAATAGACAGAAGGTCTTATGTATCAGATTAACCAACAGTACAGTTAGGTCATGATAGTGGAATCAACCAATGATGTTTTGATTTCCAATGAGTGAGAACAGTTTTGTGAGACAAATTGTCTCTCTAGGCCTTCTGCAAGTACTAGATATGTCACTGACTGCAAAAACAACAAGTAGCCATAACCAAGAGGGTACAGTCAATTGGTAGGGTCTTTACTGGAAGAGTCACTGTAAAACTGCTACAGGTTTAAATATATTTTAACATTCAAATAAAATAAAATAAAGAAAATTAAAAGTGAAATGCTTAGGTAAGAGATTTTGATGTGTAGTGCACAATGCATAAAATTACCTTGGAAATGTTTAATTCACACTAGTTACTGCTCAATAAAATAGTTATGAGCAGTCAATGCATTTCTACATATTCACTTAAAAAGCCTTAATATTGACCTAATAGTGGACACCTAAGATGTTATACGAAGGCAGGTATAACATGCAAAAAATGACCAGGAAAATGCTTAATTCGCTTTAATTGCTTAATAAAGCAGTAATGGGCAGCCAGCTAATTATCAGCTACAAAGCTTCATAACAGCATTACAAGAGCTTTATAATGTTTCTATTCTGAGGTGTTACTGGTATGATTTTGTTGAATAAAGAAGAGAGAATAAGAGAGATTAAGTCATGAGAGTGTGAAGAAAAGAGAGAGAGAGAGAGAGAGACAGAGAGATAGGTCACAGAGTGAACAGAGCCTGCAGGGTATGTGTTTTTTTCTTGTGTTTGTTTGTGTGTGTAAATGAAGTTTTGATTAAATATTAATGTTTCCCTCCAAAATGTCTTGTAAAGAATCCTTCATTTCTTTGACTTCTCCATCTACCACACCTGAGGTGTGCATATGTGTGTGTGTGTGTGTGTGTGTGTGTGTGTGTGTGTGTGTTAGTTGGAAGCAGCATGAGCATCAGTATGACAGATTGACTTGTCTTTACTTTCTCTGTGCATCTTCTCTGTTCTTGTATTCTATTCCTTTTCCTTTTGTGTTCTTTTAATTCCTTTACATCTTTTTCTTGAGTGTTCTCTTCTACTTAGAGTGCCAAGGTACCAGTCACTGTTTTCAGTTTCACCTGTTCCTCCATCCTTAACTCTGTTCTGTCTTTTAAAACCAAAGTCACTAAGATCAGGCAAGTCTGGCTAAATTATACCTATGTAGGTAATTTTGTACCAAAGGTTTCAAATAAAATAAAATTATTTGATATTATATATATATATATATATATATATATATATATATATATATATATTATATTGGCAAAATTATGAAAATTATATCAAACAACATAAGCTCTGCCTTTGTCTTCCTTCACAATACGGTGTGTTCTGACAGTTTTAAGAGGCATCCCGGTGACCTCTTTTCAAACTACCTCAAGCATTCTTATTTTCAGTGTTGCCTATGGAACAATGCGCACTATCACTGAAAAGCGCTCCTCTACCCTGCAAAGTGCACTTCGCATGTGGTAAATTGCACGTTTCAGTTAAAGTAATTTCTACTTTTCTACTTTTGAATGCCCACTAAAAGAGCCATATGTCATCTCAGCAATCATGACTGAGGATTCTTAGTCACTCATTCAACATTGTTTTGACAGTTTTTGAAAACAATGAATTATATTCTTGCATTTTTGTGTGTGTGTTGTTATCTATGTTTTTTGTTTATTATTATATGGATTCTGTCAAATTGGTTTGGAGTTTCAAACCTAGACTTTTAACTGACTTTTTTTTTGACTAAAATACTTTTGCTTTGAGTGAACTTATGCCCTTATTAAGTTTGTTTATTTTATTAAATTAATGATTGAACATTCCATTTTGTCATTAACAAAATAATCATAACGCTACCCCCAATGTTTCAGTAGTGACAAGTTTAGCTAATTTTGAGCATAACTAAAATTGCTAGCCAGTACATGACCAGCTTTGAACAGTTGAACAGTACACACATAAAATCATGATATTTTTCATTAAAATACAAAAAAGTTTACTTAAGCTCTTAAACCACAGGCTTATTACACACTAAGTTTTATTATTGGACTACAGTGCAAACTTAGTTATTCTTAGCTTAGAAGTGTGTAATAAAACTTTGGACCTGCCAGGGGGTCCTAGCCATTAAAGGGGTTAATTGCAGAAAATATGAATCTATGTGAAAGTTCTTAAGGTTATACACTGTGTTAGTGTATGTGTGACATAGTGAGCTGGTTGATGTTAGCTAGCTCGTAAAAAAAAAAAGCAGATCAGAGCCTTGTATGAAAATGTAGCATTAGCTAGCATTTACAGTGGCTTATAGCTAGTGTAATTCTACAGCTCACTTTGTAGAAGATATTGTTCGATTGAACATTTGATTAAACATCTATTCCTATTGGGCCATGTATGAAGACAGTAAGCATTATAAGTGGATATATTGCTCTGCTTCACCTCATCTGCTAATGTAAGGATAGCTATAAACTCTTCATTTGCCATGGTCCAGATAAAGTCTTTTCAACTAATCATGCTTTTGGCCTTGCCTTAATGGGATGATTGACAGATTGGGAAGACCATGGTTCTGGTCAAATGCATTTTCAAAGGCATTGTGCCAAAGAATGAGTGCAACGGGCAATAATATACAATAACAAAGAGGAGAGAACATACATTTGAATTGTGCCCTTTTTCTAGCTTGGTGTTCTCTCTGAAAATGCCATTTCAAATGAATTATTTGAGAGTGCAAATGCTTATAAGGTAAATTACATTTTAATGATGATTTGACACTGTAATTGTATAATTATAAAATATATGACTATGCAGTTCTGGAAAGAAATTTTACTTTAAATAAAGCAAGTTATAAAGTATCTAAATTACATCACCCCCTACCTGCCTGCCCAGTAGTTACATCAGGGTGCTCTACACTAAAAGGGGTTATGCAGGACAATAAATGGAGAGATTGCTGCTGACTGGATCTTTGGGGAAATATTCAACCAAAAGCACTGAACCAGTCAAACCAAACACTCTTTCATTGCACAAACACCCTCCCTATGTTATAATAGGTAGTCCAACAAAAACAAAGTAATATTTAGCTACAGAGGAATCTGGGGAGTGCTTTCCTCTAAAATTTGGAGAACAACAATAAGCCCACCCATAACTTTCTCACAGATACCTGTTAAACATTCACATGCAAAAATATTTTTTCTCCTGATGCTTGTGTCTCTATTTGCGTGGGGAGGAGGGGAGGTTGGTTGCGTATACAGTGTTTGAGTAGTTTGATGATGGTAAACATTTAAATATTGTAGCGTCAGTGCAGAAGAAGACAAGGAAAATATTGCATATATGGGCAAATGCTCTTTATTTGAAACAGGCACTACAACATGAGCCTTTATAAATATTAGAAATGCCTAGTCTAGTGCTACCCCAACATTAAACCTACACTCCTCTGTCACAGTTACACTATTTAACTACTCTAGTAACAGCAACAACATCAGCAACACTGAGTGACCTTTTTACCTGGGAGTGTGATGCATCCTGAGAGACTCTTTGCATGGCTACACCCCCTAAGATCCTCACAGCAGCCCAGCCCTTGGTGGAGGCCACAATATATTAAAGGGCTGTCATAGTTAATGTGTTAATAATGCATTAACACAATAAATTATTAAAAACACTATTTCTTTCCCAATAAATGGCCAGGGCCCACTGGCAGGCCCAAAGTTTTATTACATAGTAATATAACCTAAGAACAGCTCAGCCAGTTTGCGTTGAAGTCCCTGTAGTTCCTGAATAATAAGTCTTTGTATGTTAAAAGCCTGGTATTTTAAGGGGTTAATGCTGTTAATGCATTTTCCTAATTTGACCCATCGAATAATCTGTAATAGTTTAAGGCTGAAGCTCAGCTGCCTGTGTGCTGTATGTTGGTATGACAGAATCTGCAACTGTAGCCCTTTCATTCAAATACAGTTTTTTAAATGGCTTTTAAAGCACTTTTAATGCTTTAAAAGAGTTTTAAACCTTCAGCTCCAACAGACTATGCCAGACAGTACTTGCAGGATAAATCAACAAGCAGCAAACTGTGAAAAGCAATAGCAAAGTGGAAAGCTACAGGTCCCCTCAGGAACCTCCACTGTAACAAAAATCGAACTAGAGCAAGAAGTTATAATCAGAGAGAAGCTGACATCATTGACTGTACATATGATAAACGTGATATACACACTTACTGGTAAAATAATGTTATTGTAATATTAAAGATATTAAATATATTCTGATGAAGCTAATTTTGTCCTCTTATGTAGCTATAACAAATTGTACTGCTCTTAAAATGAAAAAAAAAAAACTGTAGGGTCACATTTGAGCAAATAATACAAATTTAATCATTTTTTTCTCCATGGCATTTAATGAAACTAGGGTCAACTTAATTTTTCCTAGCAAAGCAGATATGTTCTTTTGCAAATTGTGTTAACACATTTTCATTGCTTTCAGTCATTTTTCACATACATTTATAAAACAATTAACACAGATTTCAGAAAAACACAAAAGTTCATTGAAAAACTGGGCAAAACAAAATAATACATGTAGTGACAGCTTGTAGAAAATACTCTCATAGTTACAGATACCTTCAGCACTCATGTGCACAATTAACATAGTTAACTCAGTAATTAGTCAACATCACTTGCTGGTGTAACTGTTTTTTAGAAGAGAAATGGGTTACAGGTAAGACTGACATTGTATAAATGCATTATATAAATGCATGGTAATGCAGTTTCTTTTTACAATTGAATATTCATTTTCACAATCAAATGTCTGTTTTTTTCACAATTCCAAGTCATAAACTAATTTTGAATCTTCGACAGCCTAATGTAATATATTAGATAGAAGCATATTATGCAGCATATTATGCATATGCAACTCACCAGGGGGGCCACTGGGGGAGCCAGCAATTGTATCAGGGTGACCGTGGTCCCCTTTGGCTCCCTCTTGACAGTACCATTGCTTCTGTAATGGATGTGCCATGAATGATGATATGGTTTATAATTGTTTTGCCAGAATCACTTTAAATTTCAGTTCCGTTCAGTATAAACTGCAAGGCCTTACATATGAGCCCTTCTTACACAGTCTGTCCCTCCACTGATATACTCTTCTTTTCGCCAATGTTGTCATCCAACACTTACACCTGTGTTTCAGAAGTATAGAAGAAAAGAAAAATGGAATAAATCTATTTGTTTTAGGATAGTTTGAGTGAAATCTTGTGTGTGTTTTGTTTTTTGCAGGGCTTATATTGTACTTTACACTGAAATGTATCTTTGATGATGAATAGGTTCCACCTTGTGACATTGTAAATTGACACATTCGAAAACTGTTTGCAGTAAAGTATCAGCAATTAGTACAGTACTAATATACAAAGTTAATAAAGACTGAAACCTGTGAAATTGAAACCTGTAATTTGGTGTTTTTTTGTTGTTGTTTAATGACTGATTGAAGGAATTTACTCTCCTAATAGCCAGTTGCAGTGTTTAATGGAAAAGCTTGCTTTTGTGCTTTGTTTTTAGTGTTTTGTAGAGGTTTGACCATTTTACAAAGAAACAGCATTATTATGGCCAGCAAGCCTCTGTTTAGTACCATGTGAGAACTGTTTTGAGAATTTGACTTCTGAATGGACAAAAGTGTTCAAGCTACTGAGAAAAAAAATTAATAATCCATTATTTCAATCATTTAAAAGCACTAATACAAATATTAAACAATGTACAAGGTATTATGCATTGCAGTTTAAAAAATATATCTGATTATTTTCAGCCCATGCTCCAGGTTTGGAATCTTTAATCTGTATGTAATTGTATGACAATGAATACAATTGGTAAGCAAATACAATCCATGGACAGCTGAGTAACATCAGTGAATATTCAAAATCCAGAAAGAAAGAAAGAAAGAAAGAAAGAAAGAAAGAGGAGAAAATAAAAAAGAAAGGAGTTAGAGAAACACAGAAAGAGACAATGAGATAAAGGAGAGAGAGAAAGAGACAGACAGAAAGAGAAAGTAGAGAGAGAAAGAAAAAATATGTTCGATAGAGAGGGAGATAGAGAAAGAAAGGAAAAAATTAAAGAGAAAGAATATGAACTAGAGACAGAGAAATAGGAAGAGAAAGAAACAAATAGAGAGATAGAGGGAGAGTGAAAAAAGAGAGAGAATGAAAAAAGAGAGAGGAGAAACATAGAAAAAGAAGGAGAGACAGAGAGAGGAGTGACAGCAAGACAGAGAGAGGGGAGGGACAGAGAGAAAAAAGAAATAGAGGGTTAGATAGAGAGAGAAAGGAAGGACAGAAAGGAGAGAGAAAAAGAAAACAATAGAGAGAAAAAGAGAAAGGAGTGATAAAGAGAAAGATAAAGGGAAAGGAGAGATAAAGGGAAAGAAAGAGAGAGACAGAGAAAAGAGGAAAGAGAGAGAGAGAGAGAGAGAGAGAGAGAAAGACAAAGAGAGGGTCAGATAGAGAAAGAAAGAGAGAGCAAAATGAGAGAGAAAGAGAGGAAGAGTTCTCCTGAGCATTTCTTCTAAGTATTTTTTCCATTAAACTCTTCCTGTGCTGAGCAGCATCAGATCAAATGAAGCCAAACAGTGTGTGTGTGCTCTGAGCGATCTGGAGCAGGCTTCACACACTTCAGCGCTGATTTCTCAGACTTTCTGTCTAATTCTGTTTAAAATTCCTGGCAGTCAATCAGCTCTTCAGGGCAGTTATTCCTTATATAAAGCAGTCATGATCAAAGAGTGAGATGCTAAAAGTGTCTTGAACTGATGACTCTTATTACTTAGGGGTTCTTATAGTCATTTTACTGAACATACCAAACATATTTTTTGTATGTAATTCTATAATTCTGTAATGAATTAATCTGACTGAAAAAGCATGTGGCCAGCACGCCTCGGCCTGTAAAAATTGCATACAGTGTGAACCCTCCGCAGTTACATATTGAATTACATTTATATTGCATTTACACTCTGAATGGACAGGTTAAGTCTGCACTTCTTTTTTCAAATTGTTTCAGCTCCAAAAATTGACATGGTAAAAATGCTAAAGGATGGTTTTCCTTTTTGATATTACGAACAATAACATTTTTTTATCATAGTCAATTCATAATAAATTATCTTCTCTTCTACTTATAAACATGTGGGTTAGAGTAAAAGTTTAGAATCCAACAGAATTTCCCTGCTTGTTTCAATGAGATTTAAATGATAATTCGAAAATTTAAAATTACAACATGCTTTTAGCATTCTCTGCATTTATTGAGATACCTTAAGGATGTGGAGTGGAGTGTGTGTTTCATTTTCAGGAGTGCTTGTGGTTTATCCTATGTAAATGTTTTTTCTATAGGTGAATCACATTAAAGGGACTGCTTTAATAAAGCTGTGATAGGGTCCCTGCTCTACGTACTAATGGGCATTGTGTCCATCTGAACTTTAAGCAAGACATATTGCTATTTTCTTGCTTTACTTTGGTCTGCAACCAGAACCCTACTCAGGGGTAATTTGATTTCTCGCTTGGCGATAAAGCGCCAGTTCCTTAAAGTTTCTCTCTATGTAATTTGGTGTAAAGCAGTGGCACTTTAGGGCTTCTCCTCGGTTAAATTAAATCAAGCCCTGCAGAGCCGTGTTCAGTAATTTTTATTGATGTTTATTCTCTCAGGGAGCAGGAGAAAAAAAAATAATCACTTTTCAGCTTTCATTAATTACCCCCCAATCCCCCCACACTCTGTGGCACATGACGAAACACTGCTGTTGCTCTGAAGATATTTACACTCCTGCTAGGAACTAAAAATCTTTGGAGTCTGAAAGCCAAAAGACACATTCAGGTGAGTCAATTAGGAGTAAAAGTAGCATACCTTAAAAAAAGGTTCTTCGAGGAGTCCATAGTAAATTCAGAGGTTATAGATAAAGCCTTGACAACTCAAACACCATTAGAATGCTTACAGTCAACATTGATTCAGAAATCATATCACGTATATATATATATATATATATATATATATATATATATAACATAGTTCCAAATGAAACATGGTATTAGGGAGGGTTTCGGAGACACCCCAGCACTTCACTCAATGATGCGTTGGGGTGATGGGAGGGGGAGGTGAAATATAATAATGAAATAGTGTGCTTTTGTAGCAACCCGCTGCTGGCTGGTTTGGCTGTGGAGACATGGGACACATGGACGGACATGCACAGAGCGGGAGAACACCGGACGTGCAGTAAGAGAGACTTAAATTTTGCAAACAGTTGAAACTGTGTGGACATTATGTGTGCAGCAGGTTTGGTTGTGTCGTTCTGTGCTTAAGCTTAAGCTTAAAGCTTAAGTCTTAGAACCTTTATGGTAAAAATGTAGCACAACACAATCTCAGTAAAAACAATAACTAACTTTAACTTAAATGTTAAAATGCCTAGCTACTGTAAAATGAAAACATGTTTGTGCATGAATATAGCATGTACAGAATGATGACACATAAACCAACACACAATTAGGGAAAATAAACTGGGATGGCAGCTAATTGTATTGATATTGCACAAAAATACAAATCCTTTAAAAGGACTTTATGCTCACTTTTGGGGCAACTGATCTTTGCCAAGGTTAAAATGACCCCATGTGGGAATCTTGCATCAACTTTTTTCTGCTTATTATCATAGAATGAAGCTATAACTTTCTACTTTAATTTTTTACAGTAAGTAGTATTGTCATTTGGTCTTAAAAATGCTCCTGTTAGAGCACAGAGAGCAAGACCAAGTCATGTCTGAGTCCAATGAAGAGCAAGGCCGAGTAAAGACCAAAATCCAAAAAGCTGAGTCCTCTTGAGTCTTCTTAGTCTTCATCTCCTTCTAGTAAAAATTACTAGAAAAAAATCAAAGAAATAATTTCTTTCCACAAAACAAAATTATGTACAAAAATAATGAATCCAGCCAATGCCCGTATCATAAGATGTCATGAAAATGTAATTAAAAACAACAGTCTTGTTCTGTCTTAATGGCTTAATGAGTCAATTGATTTATGATTTATTTGGCTGTTTTCAGTAATCTTTATCAGTTTTGGCATTTAGATTTTATCAATATATCTTCTGTTTGTTTTCTGACAAAGATGCAAGTCAAACTAAAGCCTTTAAATTAGCAAACTGAAATGTTCCTGTCAATACTGCCACTCATCTGACATCAAAAAACAATTCGGTCCTACCTGCTTGTATCAGCTGCCTCTTGTTTTTTGCTTTTGTTTTTGTTTTTGTTAGTTTTTTCATCTGGTCATATAACCAATACAGTTCATACAGAAAAGTTCACCTCTTTGCTACACTTTACTGCCAGCTTCAATTCCATATAATCAAATTTCGAAACATGCTTCTCAAACTACTGTAAACTCTTCCTATCTAACATCACTAATCAATTTAACTCTGGTTAGCAAACAATATTACAACAATAAATACAAACACTGTAAGCTAGATGGCCATGCACAAATGTGTACCTGTTTTGCTAACAGTCAGTTAGCAAAACAGTCAGCTAAACATCATTGTTATAAGGTTATCAAATGTAGTAAATACCCATTTACATTTAGGCTAACAGGCTGCATGTGTATCTGGATACACAATCTCGAGGAGACACCCCTGCGAGAGAATGGTTTCAATTCAGATTTAACAGGATAAATAAAGGCAAACAATCTAGGCTGCTTGTAGGGGAATAACGAAATGAAATATGAAAAAAAATCTATTTACAAATCTCCTTAGATTTCCAATTTACAGCACTGGAGCTCAGCTCTATTTGCTGCTAAGACAAACTAAACTGCTGTAATTCAGCTCTGGTTCTCTCTGACTTGTAACAATAGAGGAACCCCTTTTGTGCTACATAGAACCAAGCGCCTGACTGTGAAGCACCGAATCTTTTCGAACTTGTGCTAACGTAATGTCAATGAACAGCTGAACACGTTTGGAGGAAATATTTTATTTGATTATCCGCTGGTGGAATGGCCTTTAGAAGGCCTGAAGAGAGGGGTTAAAGAACTTTATACAACAGGTTTTCCATCATAGATAAGAACCATTTAACCATACAAAGAACAATTTATGCATTCAAATTATTCTTTGAGTATTTCTGGTTCTATATAGTAGTACTGCCCTTACTGAAGAACCTTTGTTTTAATAGTATGAATATATTTAATTGATTCCAAAGCAGAAATTTGGGTACTACAGTTGCAAAAGAACATGGCACATTATAAGTACTCAAATTACACATACTACAAGTATGTAACCGTACATACAAATACTAATGCAGAGACAATGCACAGGCAACAAAAGTGCAGAAACCATGAACTGAAACATTCACATCTGTGTGTAGGGGATGTGGGGTTCTGAATTACTGAAAAGTACTGAAAAACATTCTCAACATGTCCTACTCCTTTTTCCATCATACTGTGTGGGCTAAAAGGCCCATTTCTATTGTGATCGTGCAGCACATTTTTAAGAGTCAGTCAGAATGTAAAAGATATATTATCACGTTCTGGTAACAAGCAAACAGGCTATAGCTAGCATAGTGAGCAATTATTAGTATTTTTACTGCAATATAATGTGCTTATATTTATAATTGTATGTATTTTGAAAAAAAAAGAGGCTTTGTGCAATTTCTGAAAAGTCAGGCTCCGCACCTGCCCTCATCGCTTCATCCTAACTCTACACATTCTTTCTCTGCACTTTCCGGTCTTTTATTCACCATCCTGAACTCGATGCTACAGGAGGTGGATTCAGGGATTGTGGGTAATTACAGTGTCCACTAATAGCACCTCAAGTAAAGCAGGCCGATGCATCTTGCGTGATGAGAACATGCATCAGCCGGCCTAATTGAGAGTAAAATGAGGCAGGCGCGGTGCAGGACCTATTAATCAACACTGATGAATGAAAGTGTAATTAGAAGAGGAAATTCAGGGGAAAAATTCAGGAGAAAAGAAAAGAAAAGAAAGAGGCGCTTCGTTTCACACTCGACTTAGTCTCGTTCATCCTGCAGTAACACACACGGACGCACACACACGAGGCTTTAGCTGTGGGTTGGTCCAGATTAGTCTGGAGGAAGTCCGGTTATAAAGGCCTGAGATGGATTGCTGTGTTTATCTGTTTATTTATTTATTTAGTCTTTTTCTTCCATACTTACAGCTGCTGCATTGGAAAAGTAAACAGAAACACTGCTGTTAATCTAGATCCTCTATTACACACTAGCTTTAACCTTTAGAAATCTAAAGATTTTGCTGTTGTTTTGCTACACTATTTAAATGCAGTAGCGAACCATGACTATTAATGCTAGGCCTTCAGTTTGTGCCAAAAGCCGTATTAGTAATTGTAACAGACATTAACATATGTTTTACCTTGTATTATCTTAAGTAAAGAGCCCTAGCATACAGCTGCTACTGCTTTCCATTTCTAACCTCTGACTAAAGCGCATTGGTCAGGTTACCATCCCTTTTCACTGTCAGTGAACAAGCATGATGATACACGAATGTCTGTAAGGCGTAGGCTGAATCTCAAATGGCTCCTTGCTCCCTATGCAATGCATTATGTAGACTGTGAATAAAGAACTTTCAGAACAAAATATTGCGTTATTTGTCTCATAGAAAGCGATTTGGGATTGGGCTCTAGGGTCCACAACTCCCTATTTAACATTTAGCGCACTATTTGGGTGTGGAAGCCATACTTTTATGACTTACATAGCGCACTATATAGGGTCTGTGGAGCTATTTGAGATTTAGCCCTAGAGTCATGTTTCTTCCCACAATATTAGACCCACCTATTGCAAAACAAAACATGACTGCTTGATCCCACTGTCACTTTGTAATTACATTAATGGTTAATCTGGCCTCCAGCTTAGCTCCTGGAGTTCTAACCAATGGGAGAGCTAGCTTGGCTGTATCTACCTAGATACCAAAAACTCTGGACAATTTACCGTTAGATATTTCAAGAATTTTGCCATTTTGTTTCCAACCAAATCTTAGCAATGAAACAAAAGTAGTAGTATGATACTAGCAAAGTTAAATACAACAAGCAGGATGATTCCATTAAACAAAAATGGATTAAAAAATACAGATGTATATTTTTATTTCACAGAAATCATTCTCTGAAGAGTTACCTATTGTTCTCTAAAGAGAGTCACCAATGTTTAAATGTAGTTACATAATTATTAGTTACACCTGTTCAAAACTTTGGAATTACTTGCTTTATTAATGATTTGTAATAACTTATACAAAGACACTTCTAAACTTTACACCAAAAGGTAGTTTTAAGTTTCATTCAATCAATATAATTATTCCTCCATTTTTAGATGCGTGTAATGATTAAATGTTGATGGTGTAATTAGTAATGATACTGTCAGACATTTAGACTTTTAGATCAGCCTGAATATTTAGCAAAAAAAAGTCATGTCATTCTGATGTCTCGTCGGAATTTCAGTAATGTGTTTATTTGCTTTGTTTTTGTTTATTTGATGAGGTTTGAGACGTGAGGTATGTGGATAAATAAACACTGAAAAGCTGTGATGTGCTTTGTTGTTCTTTCTTTCAGTTTTCTCTCTTGCTCGTTCTCTTTTTAGTCTTTTTTTCTCTCTTCCTTTTCCCTCCCCCTCTCTCCCCCTCTCGCTCTATCTCTCCCTCACTCTGAGTATGAATCTCACTCTCTCTTTTTAAAGCTGCTATCTATTTATAGACTTTGATTTTCTAAACCTCTGAAATCTCCCCCTGGCTGGCTCTGCTTTAGAAAAACACAAAAAAACAAAAAACAGAAGAGGGAAAAACCGAGTGACAAAAGCTCCGTGGGGAGAGAGATAGGGGTAATTAGAGCTGGAGCAGAGGCAGATCAAGGCCCAGATACAGCAAAAACACTTCAATGAAGAACAGAGCGATGTTGGAAAGAGTATTTTATCTTTATTTACTCTGCTTTCTCCTCCATTAATGCAGAAGAATACACTGTGCCTGTATACTACACTATATATAATATATAGATATTAAAAGCATGTTGTAATTTTAAAAGAATTTAACACATTAAATCAAGTGAAGAAATTATATTATAATCAAGTAAAATTACTATTTGTTATAAAATAGGTAGGCCCTCAAGCTTGTAATACGATGTACTATTACCATTTACACAGATATATTAGTAAATTAGTTAGTAAATAGTTAACAAAACTGTGTGTGTATATATATATATATATATATATATATATATATATATATATATATACACACACACCGATCAGGCATAACATTATGACCAGTCTCCTTGTTTCTATGCTCATTGCCCATTTTATCAGCTGCACTTATTATATAGGTGCACTTTGTATATCTACAATTACAGACTGTAGTCCATCTGGTTCTCTGCATACTTTGTTAGCCCCCTTTTACCCTGTTCTTCAGTTGTCAGGACCCCCATGGACCCTCACAGAGCAGGTACTATTTGGGTGGTGGATCATTCTCAGCACTGCAGTAACACTAATGTGGTGGTGGTGTGTTAGTGTGTGTTGTGCTGGTACGAGTGGATCAGACACAGCAGTGCTGCTGGAGTTTTTAAACACTGTGTCCACTCTCTGTCCACTCTATTAGACACTCCTACCTTGTCAGTCCACCTTGTAGTTGTAAAGTCAGAGACGATAGCTCATTTGCTGCTGCACAGTTTGTGTTGGTCATCCTCTAGTCCTTCATCAGTGGTCACAGGACGCTGCCCACAGGACACTGTTGGCTGGATATTTTTGGTTGGCTATTCTCAGTCCAGCAGTGACACTGAGGTGTTTAAAAACTCCAGCAGCACTGCTGAGTCTGATCCACTCATACCAGCACAACACACACTAACACACACCACCACCACATCAGTGTTACTGCCACACACACACACACACACTGCTGAACATACACTAGGGGCAGTGAGTAGCCCTATCTGCAGTGCCCGGGGAGCAGTTGGGGGTTAGGTGCCTTGCTCAAGGGCACTTCAGTCACATCCAGTCACAGGGCTGGTTCCCTAACGTCCAGTCCATGACAGACCCTGTGTGTGTATGTGTACACACACACACACACACACACGCACACGCACACACACGCGCGCACACACACACACACACACACACACACACACACATTTAATTTTCTGTGGGTGCTATCAATATATTAATCAAATCACTGTGCTTTCCACCAAGCTCTGCCTTTTGTCCTCAGCTCTCCAATGCTTTTGCTCTCATCTATTGCCCTGAGTCTTCAGTTCATTATATGCATTGAACTTTGTTTGAAAATGCTTAAGCTATGGTGGAAACATGTACCTGGAGAACAGACTAGAATTTCCACTTGTACTGGCACAGACAGAGTCAGACTCTTGTGGTTAAAAAGAATAAAAGAGGCTTTATGGTTGGAATCACAATCCAGGTTCGTAGTCACAGGAAATACAGCCAAAGCAAAAACACTAGCATGACAATAGGCAAACAATCCTAAGAGTTAGGCAAAAAGGCAAAGTCCAGAAAACAGGCAAAACTGTCAAAAATGGGGAAATCACAAAAGGCAAACAATCCAAAGGGTTAGGCAAAAGACAAAGTCTGAGAAATGAACAAAATGGTCACAAACAGTTGTCAAACATACAACAGAACACTCAATAGATCAGAAACGATACAATACTTCACAAATTCCCTATGCTAAAGCCCAGGCTTTTAAACTAAACTAAGAGGATCATATGACGTTCAAGACAGGTGAATAGAATTAGTATTCAGGTGAGTGAGAGCGCTGATTGGAGCGCGAGGCCAGGTCAGAAGTCACCGGAGTCAGGTGATCTCCCAGAGGATTCTGGGAGATGGAGTGTGTGTCAGAGCCTGAGGGATGCATGACACCACTACTGTCCCCAACAGATTAGAATTTCCACTACTACTAATTTCCAAAGCCAAACATTAATTTAAAAACATTGTCATTTTCAGTTTTTTGCAAATTTGGTACTTGATATGTTCTTTTACAAAAGCAAAAATGGCCTGTGTCAAAATGTCAAAGCAAACTGCTACTTCAGTGCTGTGTTGTTTTGTCCTTGCTTTTATTAGATTTTAACTCAGTTATGTCGTATACAAGTTGTACCTGTCGCAAGCAGATGCATGCATTATAGTGAAGAGTGTTGCAGTGTTGGTTGTGTTTATGTATATCCAGCATTCTGGTTGATTGCTATTGTTTTGCATCACCATAGGACAGACGTATTGTAATAGATATGGTGATGACTGCTCTCCTGTCAAGAATAGGCTATAGCCTGATGTTATGACAATGTGGGACACAGTGCATTTGAAAATTATACCTACCAGGCCTAGCTAAAAATGTATTTCTGCCTACACCACTGCACTAAACAGACTTTAGTTTGGGAGGATCAGTGCTAAGTCCTACTCATATGTGGAACACCTTCCCACCAACTCAATTCCAACAAAGGTGACACAAGGGTCCAAGAATAAATCAATTGGAATGACCAACATTGTACTTTCTTTCATTTATATCAACAGTAAATTCATGCAGGATCCTACAGCTAGCATCAGTGACCATCTAAATAAGGCATAAGGCATTATGGAGGAGAGAATCAGGTCATGCTGGAGAAACTTAACACCACCAGTATTTCCTTCAACAACACGCACACAAAGCGCTACATCTATGAATACCATAATGAAGTGGACAGTGGTAAACAAATATGGCATATGAGTGTGCGGTGGTCAGCAGGGTGGGCACTGAGGTCCACTCCCATATATATCCACCACAGCTTGCTGACTGCAGCTAAAGCACCGAACTGGATTTAGTTTAACCTCTGCACTGTGTAATTTCAACCGGACGCGAGATCCACATACCCACTCCGTTTCCACATTGTCACGAGCAGCCACACGCTGACCATCACCGCATGGCTGCAGGGTGTTTTGTGTCTGACTGCTCGCTCTGCTCACTGTGTGAATAAGCCAGTCCATCGCATCTCTTTGTGTTAGGGTCACATTGCATTCAACCTCATTCTGCTACAGCAGATTCTTCTGGAGAAAACTGCTGCACACAAACACCAGCATGTTAACCTCACTGAGACGGGTGGCTGTGGTTGCACGACTCTCAACTTCCTCTCCCCCAGGGCTGGAGCCGGACCCTGTCAGATCCGTTACTTTCAGTCCAGTGCTGAGCTAACAGTGGAGAAGTGATCCAGCTCTGCAGCTTCTAGAGAACTGAAGGAGTCGTGCAGATGAAAAGAATGTCTTAATGTAGTGCCAGAACCAGCTACATAGGTATCTATTGATATAATATAGCAGGGGCATAGCAATGGGGCAGTTGGGTCATTCTGCTATTGCAGTGGGTGTACTAATGTTGATATGTAATTCAAGTGTAAATTGTAGTCTGTTATATTGGACATCATAAAATGTAACACCACTGAGAAAATGACTAAAATCTGAGCCTTATAAAATGCAGTTCACTACCACTATAGTCTTAAAGTCACATTCTATGTAGAAAATTACAAATAGTGTATTTATGTTGTTATTTTATTTCAGTTTGAAAATCATATATATATATATATATATATATATACATATATATACATATATATTTATATATACATATATATATATATATATATATATATATATATATATAATTTTAAATATTAACATTTGCCTCATTCAGTTTCTTGCATTTAATATTTTCTGAATCCCACTTCTGCATCTGCAGGTTCGTACTTTTGTCACTAAGAAAAAGGCATTAATTCAAAACATATAATATAATCCCAGCTATTGACATATTGTACCTTCTTGGGATAAAACCAAAACTGCTTGGGAGCAGGATTTTAGAAAGGAAATAGCTGTATATGTATGGAAGGACAGCACAGCAAGGATTTATTCTTTATCTTTATGCACATGGCATGGTTTAATACAAAGCATTGCATCGATTACATTTTTCCAAAGATTGATTAACTAAAATATTCCCCACCTAGATGTCATCAAAGCCCTGCCACTTTAGCATACATGTCCTCGTTTTGTTGGGCTCTTACTAATTTCTGGGGCTCTGTGTCTTTCATATATATATGCAAAAGCCTCTTGACCCTAACCCATTGATTGCAATTTTTGGTACAAATCAAACAGAAGAGGATCTTTGCCATTACTTTTGCATCCTTAATGGTTCTGTGTCTCATTTTGCTTCACCGGAAATCTAAAAGGTCCCCATCATTTGTACAGAGAATAAAGGAGGTACTGACTACTTTAGAATAAGAAAAGGTTAGGTATACACTACAAGGGTCCCTAAAATTTATGAAACTTGGTCCACTTTTATTGAATTTGTAAATAATATAACCTTAAACTGAATAGGAATGCAGTGGTATGTGGTATTTAAGATTAGCCTTTGGCCTCTTAAATAGTGATTATACTCTGGTAACCCCACCCAAGTGCTCATTTTTCCTCTTTCTTTACCCTGTATTTTCTTATTTATATTTGTATGTTTTTGTTTTTGTCTGAAGTATTTAGTACATGTGCTTTGGACAGGGGTATGGGTGGGTGGGTTGAGTACACAGCATATAATGTACAGTCAAATGCAAAACACCATTAGTCACATTACATTTTGTTGATTTTCTAAATGAAAGTTAACACATCCTCTACAGCAAACACACGTAAATATGACAACTTTCACCCAATGTTAGTGCACATTTTCTATTTATTTGCTGAGTTTAACATATTGAGAAAAAAAAAAACAGAAAACATAAAATGTAACAACTTTTACATGGGCCATATTTTATGTTTTATTTCTTCAAATATAGTAAATACAGTAAAAATATAGTAATTCTGCAATAAAATGTGCAGAAGTGTGTCCTCTATACAGGGTGTGCACATCAACAAAATGTGATTTGACCGGGGGCACCCAAACATTTGCATTCAACTGTAATTGGATATGTTTTTTACTCAGTAGACAATAAAAAGAATATAACAAGCTATATTTTTACATTTAAAGGTAGGCCAAGAAGTTCATTTTTGTTCGTTGAAGTTTATTTTTATAAATGAGTCTATATTATTTGAATATTATAGTAATGAATAAAAAAGATAGCAACATATCAAAATTGATGTAGCTGAATCACCACCTTCAGATCAGTGCATTTTTACACCCCTAGTCATTTGCAGTTATGATCCATATTTACAGCAACTGAACATTTTATTTATTTATTTCTCCCCTATTTGGTCATGTCCAATTTCACTGCTACCCAGCAAGGCTAGCACATGCTTCCTCCAAGGCACATGAAGATCTTTTCAAATTACTGCAAAAGAAATGTCACTGGATAGCTGAACATGCTTGGAGGAGAACACTAACTACCAATTCTGAGTGAGTTTTAGGGAGAGAGGAAGAACCATCCCACCCAATTAGAGTAAACAGGGCCAACTGTGCTCTCTTGGATTCTCAGCTACATGTGTAACTGTATTTACTGAAAATGGACTGGTGTTTTTTTTTTGTTTTTTTTTTTTCAAAATTCAGTCAATGATGTTTTAAATCATTGAAAGCTTAAAACAGTTCATGAACTGTGCATTTGGACTGAACTGACTGGCTTTATTCTCCTTCAGCTGTTAACTGTTACTGATCCAAGTCACACACAGAACGTCCCTTACTTTCTGATCAGCCGTTCGGTGTTTATTCTGTGTGTGCAGCAATAAATACACACTTTAATGAAGGCAGTTTGTTGTGCTATATGTGCAAGCTGACCGCTGTAGATGTGATCAGGTGGATGGATGGGTGGACAGGTGCAGGTGGACAGGTGAGATAAGAGCAGAAACACGTGGATTTGTGGCTCTGTCCAAACACACACACATTTAATGTCCAAACGTCTGCTTGAACCTGACACTTTAAATCTTTAAATCTCTCTCTCTCTCTCTCTCTCTCTCTCTCTCTCTCTCTCTCTCTCTCTCTTCCTTTTTTTTTAAATATATGTGAACTCTGAAAATAGGTGCTTTAAACACGTTCCCAAAACTTTGGGACAGGATAAGGTTTAGGACTGGGAACATTTTAAAATGTTTAAACAACATCTTAAACAGGTGGGCACTCAAAGAGCGATTTCAAGAACTTTAGTCATTTAGTTATACCATCTACAGTGCATAATATTTTGAAAGGATTCAGGGAATGCAAATCTTTGTGCATGAAGGTTAAAATCATATCAATGCCCATGACCTTCAATCCTTTAGATGGTATTACATTAAAAAACCAACATGCTTCTATGATGCAAGGGCTTTGGAAGACATGACAAACCATTGCAAATAAACAATGTTCATTGCTGCATCCAAAAATGTAAGTTAAGACTTTAACATGTATAGTGGAAGCCATATGTCAACAATGTTCAGAAATGCCACTTAGGCTTGAATCTGGGCTTGAGTACATCTGAAAATAACTACTGGTCAGTGAAAATGTGTATTGTGGTTTGATAAGTAAACCTTTCAGATTGTTTTTGGAATAACAGACATTGTGTTCTTTGGCCTAAAGAAGAAGAGGACCAACTAGATTGTTGCCGGCGTAAAGTTCAAAAGCTGGTTTTAACATTTACGGCTCAAACTGAAGGTCTAGGTTTAACAGTCACGGTTCACTTCTGGAATTGAGTGAGATACATAAACATAAAACTGTCCTTACCACAAAAGCATAGTGTGGAGTATCTGGAGATTTGTACACGCACACACACATACACATGCTGCAGGTGTGAAGTCAGAGCAGGATTAATTAGCACGCAGCCTCTTCAGACTTTCTGCTATAAATTACACATCTCAGGCAAAACGCATAAGACACACACTCAACAGCCATGTGTCAGAGTAATTATTTCTCTTTGGTAGTAGCAGCTGGAGCAAACATGCAGGTAACTATACATTGAGCTGCTGTGTTAACTGATGCTTTCACTCCATCTGGACATAAATATAAGAGACCAGGGATAAAAATTACTTTCAATTGCCATCTCGCTCTGATAGAATCATTACAGAATACAATCATTTAATAATAGTAGTGGTGTGTAAAACTCTGTTTCATGTTTGCTATCTATGTGCAGTTGATAAAGTCCTGTGTCTCAAAGTGAATAGCCACTTGCCACGCTGAGAAATGTAAGAGAATATAGTGTACCATTAACATGGACTTAAGTTAATGGACTAGAGCTGCCAAAAAAATTAACCATAGAATGTTGGAGGGGTGCAGCCATCAAAGAAAGCTGCATTTTTAAATTTCAAATGTGATTTGTCCTTTATCCCTAACTGTATTTCCATGTTGTTGAAAGTACTTTCCTGTTTGTTTAAAAATTTCAAAAATGAAAAATGGACAAATGGGTCTGCAAAGATACTTCAAATGACACAAAGAAAGACTGGCTTTATTAATTTGTACATTATTATTACTGCTTCTTTAATATTTATATATGTGAATGACCTCAGTTGTTAATTTTATTAACTTTAAGCTTAATTTGATCTAATACTAGTGGCTGTGGTGACAGCACTGCTTTTTCATTGTTAAAATATAGTATGGGTAGTATAATTTCATTTTTATCTCCTCATGTTTCACATGACTGGCTGTTTGTCATAAACAAAACTCTTTCATGTGCACACCCATCAGGATTAATCACAACCTAACTATCTAAACCTGGATTGGCAGAGAAAGTTGTTAACTACTATTGTAAAATGTGTAAACTGCATTTGTTGGGTTTTGTGAAACTGAAACTCAGTCAGAAAGCCTGTCTATGCTGAACCTGCTTTGTGAGACCAGATCCACTACTTCTTCTTGTCCTACAAGCCAAACAAATGGGTAACAATAATACACAAAAAAACAAAAACAAAACAAAACATACCTTTATCTATAAGCCTTTTCTCCTCATCTTCTCTTTTTGTTCTCCTTTTTTTGGCTCTAGATGCTTACATTCTTTTTTGAGACATGATTAACCAGTTGCTTTTTCCCCTCACTCAAGCATCTTTGACAACACAGTGATACAGTATAACCTAGAGGTTTTTAGGAACCCTAAGCAGCTGGTTAAAAACCCAACACAAACCTCTTTTGGATTTGATTCTCATTTTTAACATAAACCATCCCCACAAACTGACCTACGCACCACCCCCAAAGTTCAGATCTTGTTGTTTTGTAGGCAGTGCAAGGCTCTTTTAGTGGAGCTAAGCTCTATCTGTCTCTTCCATAATTAGAATGATGCCTTTAAAAGTTCATTATTGTCCATTTCACTTGCTGCACTGAAAATTTGTTGTATTAGTTCATTTTATGCTGTAAACAATTCATCTGACTTTTCTTAAATCACTTAATGTTGTTAATGCTATATGCTACTTCACGTTTGTGTTCTTAACCAAAATACAGTGGTGTGAAAAAGCCAGGGACCAGTCTTTATTTACTTAATTTCTGGTAAATAAGTGGTGATTAGGTACAAGTTATTTGTTTTTCAAGAGATATTGCTGATGAGATTAAAAATAATGGAAAAAGGAGAATTTTCAAAACTGGGGTTTTAATAAATCAAAAGTTTATTAAAGTTGTTGAGAAAATAGGACTCCTAACAGCCGTGCAAGACCTGGTAGACCACCAAAACTGTCACAGTCATATAAACAGTACTTAAAGCTTTCGTCTTTGAGAGATAAATAAGAGAAAATCTCCACTCTTGTTTTAGATCTGAAATAATCCACAGATGTTTCTGTTCATCTTTCCAGTGTGTGGAGACAACTTCTCCTCTAAATCTTCCAAAAAGAGTGGAAGCTGTAATAAAGGCAAAGGCTGGAGACACTGGAAAAACTAATGCTATATTCAGTTGGTGAGGCTTTTGTCTAAATTTCTGTTAAATTTTCTAAAATTTTCCTGAAAAACAAATAACTTAATAGTAATTTTGACAGGAAAATAAATAAATGAAGCATGGTCTCTGACTTTTGCACAGTAGTGTGTCTTTAGGTTACTGGATAGCATCATGGAAATACAGTCTTTCAATCCCATTAAATGCACACACATACACTCTTCTCACTCTGAGACAGTCTGACTGTCTGACTGTTTCTTTGCCCCATTCTCTCTGATCTCGCTGCTGTTTTTGTTGTTTTTAAGCACAGAAGCGATGGCTCCTCAGCCAGACTGCACATGGCCGACTGGACAACACGTCAGTTCCAATATCATAATGACCACAAACAAAGCCTGAACAGAAAAGAAAGACTTTTATAAATATGCCCTCAGTCCACTGTCCAAGGCTGCTAATATATGGAGCACACACACACACACACACACACACACACACACACACACACACACAGACACACACACACATACACACACACACACAGCTCTGAAAAATCTTTGATAACTGCTATACATGGCCTGTGTCTGTGTACATGTATATGTGTGTGTTTGACAGTGTGTCTGTCCATCTTTCCACAATGAGAAGACAACTCAGTTCTATCTGGAAGGATGTGTAGCTGTCAAGAAGCCATTACTAAGATAAGGAAATGGACAAAAAATTGCAGTAGAACACTGAAACTGGATACATGACTCATGCAGCAAGTTTTATGGACTAAGTACACTGCCCAGATAAAGAATTCACTGTCTTTTAGAACAGTATCTCTTTTATCTAATAGTCACAAAAACGTAGAGTTCCTAGGGCTCAAACACCTAGTTAGCATCGTTGGCAATAAATTTTAAATGCAGTTATGTAATAACTGAGGTTTGGGGGAAGGAACATGCTGAAACCCCTCCTTCTTCCAATCTAATGCCCTATAAATTCATATCCTTACCTTCCATTCCTGTGATGAAGTTTTTGCAATCCACACCGCCACCATATCTCCTCCCTGTTCCTCAGTCCTATATCAGCCTGACCACAGCTTTGAGGGAGGTCTGGCCTTCTATTTACAGACAAAAGCCACCCATAACTCAAGCCCATGTTATCAGCGTTCTCCCCTTCCCTCTATCAGTCTTCTCTCATACTATCACCACATGTTGAAGGCACAGCCTGAACTCACAAATGATGCCTTTATTCAGCAAGTGTCACATTTTTGTTTTCTGTTTTTTTTTTCCCAAATAATAGGAGGAATAACTTGCACTTAATAACTTGTACTTAATGGCCATTTTGACTGGAAATAAAACAATGAAAGAGTGGTCTCTGACTTTTGCACAGCACTGTAAACAAAATGACAGAAATCCAGACACAATTCAGGCTTCAAGACGACTACCTTTTTTAGGTATTTGTCGTATTTTCATCCATTTTTATAGATAACAGTCATATAGTGTCAGAAATCATATAAGCAAGTCTATTTGAGATTATTTAACAACTCACTGTGGTTTCAGATATATGCGCGATGATTTAGACACAGTGCTAATTGGTAGGCTTCCATTACTTGTTAGCAATATTAGCCTCGTAGCTCCAGTGCAAAACTAAAAAAGCAAACTTCACACACCAAACATGACTTGGTTGATTGACTACATTTGAAATTAGAAACTGTGTAAACGTAATTTTTTGCCAAAATATCACTTTATGGTGTAGTTTATTTGAGTGTATTTCCCCCCAGGTCTCTGCTGCAGTGCTTAATTTGCTGGCTGAAGGAGCAATGTAGTGTGGGAGTGATTTTTTTCTCCCTTTTTTTCTTTCTCTCTCCTGCTTTTCACACAGCCACATGATGCCATCTGCTTTGCATTTGTTCAACAAAGATTTATTGTGTTGCAGAACACTAATCCAAAACACATATACACACACACACACACACCTCGGCTTGTTGTGTCAGTAGCGAGGGAGTGAGATATGATGTTTTTCTCGGCACTCATCAGTGAGGCGGATTTGACGAGAGAAAGCTGGCAATGTGAGGTGAAGAACGCCAATTACCCTCAAAACAACAACAACGCACTCCGCTAGAGTTATAATTATACACATTTAACTCAGGGTGTGTGTGCTTGCTTGTGTGAGAACGAACAAATGTTCTGAGCTTTTG
The DNA here is from genome assembly GCF_904425465.1 of Colossoma macropomum. Lineage (NCBI taxonomy): Eukaryota > Metazoa > Chordata > Actinopteri > Characiformes > Serrasalmidae > Colossoma > Colossoma macropomum. The sequence goes on along the minus strand of NW_023494807.1, from coordinate 13,664,772 downwards.
CGAAAAGAGTGGACCAAAAAAAGTAAATTAACTGATATTTACAGATTACAGTTTACAGATTACTTTTCCTGCATCTCTAAGATGAAAGCATGCATTTTTAAAGCTGTGGGAAAAATGCACCACTGACTATAAAAGTGGCAAACTGGGAGAGAAATGAGCTCTGCTGGGAATAATAAAAGAAAACTGGGCCAAACATGCATCTGAGAGCAGCACTTAGCTTCATAAAACACACTGTGCTCCAATGACCCCAACTTTGCTTTTCCCCATCAGCGCCCTCTATGCGGTAGGAGGAACCTTTTCACATTTCCACAAGAGGAACTGTTTCAGGAACACTAGAACATTTAGGTAGGGTTCCCTTTTTTCAAGAACCAGGAACTCGACTGTTAGGCAAGTTTCCACTGGAGATTTTTTTTCAGGAACAGTTTAGGGATGTACAAACCTTTCAGGAACCTAGAAACTTTTCCACTAGAGGAAACCTTTTAGCAAACCAGGAACTTTCAGGCACATTTCCACTGGAGGAAAAAAGATCTATTTTAATTTCAGGTTTATGTGCAGATCAGAAACTATTGAGGTAACACATTTCAAGCACTTAAACATTAGCCTTAAGATCAAAATGTCTTTAAGACACATTCAATCATGTTGTCCAAACTTTTGACTGCTACTGTACATTGCATATCTATCTAAAACAATGGAAAAATCCTACCTGACAAAAAATCCTACCTGACAGCCATTTATTTCACAAAAGCACTTGTGTCCTCACATTCAGAGTGCAACATGTGCAGAACCACACAGGCACAGGTACTTTCAAAGCATAAGTGCTCATGAACTTTTGACCTTGAGGCCAGAGCCTTGCCAATTCTTCTGCCACTGCTGCACTTTGAGGTCAAATGTTACACACGTACCTCCCCTGCCAGCCAAGGACAAGCACACACACCTTCTGTCCCCTTTACACCACAGCATGAACACACACACCTTGTCTACCCATCCTTACATGCCCACACACCTGTCTAAATAAATAATGCAATAGAACAATATAATAGGAAACTATATAGGACTTTATTATAGAGAACTATTACATAGAATGAAAATTGTCCCCTTAAACACCATTCCTTGTATAGGAATAGTGTTTAAGACCCCATATAGAACATTATTATAGTAAACAGAGATTACCGCCCTAATCACTATTCGCTACATTGGAAAATCAGGAGCACTATATGGAACACAATTACAGGGAACAATATAGAACATTATTGTAGGGAACTATACAAGACACTATTATAGGACACTATTATAGGGAACAGAAATGACCCTTTAATCACTATTACCTACATTTGAAAACCTGGAACACTATGTAAAACACTATTAAAGGAACATACACTATATTGCCAAAAGTATTCACTCAACCATCCAAATCATTGAATTCAGGTGTTCCAATCACTTCCATGTCCACAAGTGTATAAAACCAAGCACCTAGGCATGCAGACTGCTTCTACAAACATATGTGAAAGAATGGGTTGCTCTCAGGAGCTCAGTGAATTCCAGCGTGGTACCGTGATAGGAAGCCACCTGTGCAACAAGTCCAGTCGTGAAATTTTCTCACTACTAAATATTCCACAGTCAACTGTCAGTGGTATTATAACAAAGTGGAAGTGATTGGGAACAACAGCAACTCAGCCACGAAGTGTTAGGCCACGTAAAATGACAGAGAGAACAGATGACAGAGAACGGTACTTGTCTGAGGGGGGATTATGGTGTGGGGTTGTTTTTCAGGAGTTGGGCTCGGCCCCTTAGTTCCAGTGAAAGGAACTCTTAATGCTTCAGCATACCAAGAGATTTTGGACAATTTCATGTTCCCAACTTTGTGGGAACAGTTTAGGGATGTCCCCTTCCTGTTCCAACATGACTGCACACCACTGCACAAAGCAAGGTCCATAAAGACATGGATGAGCGAGCTTGGTGTGGAAGAACTTGCCTGGCTTGCCCAGAGTCCTGACCTCAACCCAATAGAACACCTTTGGGATGAATTAGAGCAGAGACTGTGAGACAGGCCTTCTCGTCCAACATCAGTGTCTGACCTCACAAATGCGCTTCTGGAAGAATGGTCAAAAATTCCTGTAAACACACTCCTAAACCTTGTGGAAAGCCTTCCCAGAAGAGTGGAAGCTGTTATAGCTGCAAAGCGTGGGCCAACATCATATTAAATCCTATGGATTAAGAATTTGATGTCACTCAAGTTCATATGCGTGTGAAGGCAGACGAGCAAAAACTTTTGGCAATATAGTGTAAAGGGACCTGTACTATTCCCTTCACTGGAAAATAAGGAGCTCTACATAAAATGCTGTTAAAGGGAACTATATAGAATGCTATCATAGGGAACAGAAATGTTGCCCTTATCACTGTTTCTTACAGTGGTAAGTGAAAAATCAGGACTACTACATAGAGCACTACTACAGGAAAAGAAATGGCACCCTAATCACTATTCCCTATATTGTAACCCTATATAGAACAGGTTTTTTGGAAACAGAAATGGTCACTCATTATTATTCACTACATTGGAAAATAAGAAACACTACAGAACAGAAATTTTCCCCTAATCACTATTCCTCACTTTGGAAAGTTAGGAGCACTATATAGGACACCATTAAAGGAACAGAAATGGTCCCCTAATCATTATTCCCTACATTGAAAAATCAAGAGTGTTCTATAGGACACTATCATTAGGAACACAAATAGTCTCCTAATTGCTATTCCCTTCACTGGAAAATTAAGAGCACTGTATAAGGAAGTATATAACAAAGGAAAGGGTCCCCTAATCACTATTACCTACACTGGAAAATCCAGAAAACTATATAGCAAACTATTATAGAGAATTTGTGTAAACTAAACAGTTTTATATGGTACTGTTCCATGTGTCTGACAGCAGTCACATTCTGACACTGCGCATTATTATTATGGAGAGTTCTAGATTTTTATGGATTATAGATATTCAGTGTTCTTGGGTACTTTGCTTGTACACAGTGTTTGATTAAGAAAAAGTGGTCAATCTGCATTTTCTTTCTGTGCACCAAATGATTGGAATTCTTGTCCCTCTGATTTAAGTTTGACAATCACTGACCTATTAAAAAATGGTTAATGGATGCTCAAATCTGCCAACATGACATTTAATTATATTACATGTTTTATATAATTGTAACCTTGTTGTTTAGCTTGTTTTTTGTCTTATGTATGCATTCGTGTTGGAGTTTAGTTTAATGTGTTTTGTAATTAAGTATTTTTCTATGTTGCCTTGTGATTTTTTGGTCACTGTTAAATAAACAAATAAAATACAGTAATACTACAATACTTACATGTAAGTCACATGTAGCTGGTGAAGGTGGGAGAACCTTGTGTGCATCATTCTACCAAGTTAAAAACATATTTCAGACTTCTAATTGACTTGGAATAAAATCCTTTTGCTTTGAGTGACCCTACACCTTAACTACGTTTATTTTATTAAAATAAATGATTGAAGATTCAGTTTGGACACCACCAAGACTTAACCAAATGTTTTGGTAATGCTTGTTTCGGTAGTGACAATTTGAGCTAATTTTGAGCATAACTCAAAAACCCTTGCCCAGGGGTGTCCAACAAACAATGGATCAGGTGTGCTCCTGCTTTGCTGGAATGAAAAGCTTTAGTCACACTAATGCTTATTTAGGTAAGACTGGACACCCCTGCACTTGCCGGTACAGGACTAGCAAACACTGCTTTGAACAGTTGTACACACATAAAATTATGATTTATTCATTAAAACACAAAAAGTTTCCTTAAAAAAAAAAGTTTCCTATTCTTAGATTTTCTTAGATATCTTCTTAGATTTTATGGAAATATTGAAGATCCTGCAAGTAGTGTAACAGTGTAAAAATGGAAATGGTGGGGGTTGGTGAAGCGTTTGGGACGGATGCCATTCTAGTGTAAATGCCTGATTCAACACATTACTCATCCTGCCAGTGTGTGTGAGTGTGGGTGCCTGCTCACACTCACATACAAACACACATAACACTGCATAGCTAATTAGCTGAAACTGTGCAGGTGAACTGGGCCAGAGCTTCAGATCCTGAGCAGGATGAGTGAGCAGTGGATTAAACCTGTGTGTGATTGTAGACTTAGTAGGGTGGAAACATTTGAAATTTTTTAAACCAATTCAATGTGAAGCTGGAGTTCAAAGCAGCAGAGATGGGTGCATGTCAGTCCGAAACGAGCCTTTCGTTAGTGCCTTGGATGTAAACTAGCATGGCTGAAAAGTCCTCAAATAAACACAACATAAATAAACTGCAGGAAGACTGGCGTGAACAGACAGATAGTCAAACTCTTGAGAAACAATTAAAAATCACCAATTAAAATTTCAGCTGTGGGCAGGACATTTCCCAAAAACTTCACAGAAAACTGCTGCAACTCACTAATCACTAAATGTCTTTGTAATACACAAGCAAAAATTTATGCACTAGGCCACAGTTAATGTTATTTACTACCTCTGATGACAGTGAATTCATGTCACTTGTGAGAGTTTGCAAAAATATTACTATTACTATAAACAGTGCTGGTTGTACAGTCGAACAGCAGCAGGAAGGAAAGACCTGCAATGATGCCCCTTCTTACATTGGTGAAGCAGCTTGTCACTGAAGGAGCTGCCCAGTGCTGCCAGAGTCTCATGCATAAGACTCAGTTAGGAATGTACAAGTTTGTTGGATGTGCAGAGAACATATTACATATTACAAATAAAAAAATTACCTCTTTGTGAGGCAAGGGAAAGTCTTCAGTGGTTCAGTGGAACCAGAGAACACTTTAGCCTTAAAAGACATCACTTGACAGGTGGTAAAAATTCATGACTTTGTCCACTACCAAATTTTAACAAGTTGTCACCACATAAAACTAATACACTGCTGGATTGTTTTATATTGATATTGTATTTTATATTGATGTTGAAATGTTATATTGACATTGTTCTGTGTTTATGACTTTTCAGTTTTATATTGATGTGTTGGTTTTATATTGATGCGGTAAGGTTTTGTATTGATGTGTTATTGTTTCATCTTAATGCTGAATTCATTTCTATTGATGATGGGTTACCGTGACCCAGAAGGATAAGCGGTTTAGATGATGTGTGTGTGTGTGTGTGTGTGTGTGTGTGTGTGATGATGGGTTTGTTTGTTTGTGTTGCTGTTTTTTGCATTTGCTTTGTGTTTAATTGTTTCAGAGTGTATTGTATTGTATTGATATTATATTGTTTTCAATTGATAATGTAGGGTTTTTTATGATGCTGTGTGTTTTGTTACCCAAAGCATGTGCACAGATAGACCCTAGGGGAGGGGCTCAAGTCCCTATCCTTTAGCCCTCCGACTATACAAGTACCCCTTTGGCCACTGTGTTTAATAAAAGTGTCTTATATGGCAATTTTCAAAATCCGTTTCAGTTCAGCTTAGCTCTGCTCATCGTCCTTCCAGGAATAGAGCTTGGGGGTCAGCTCGGGTTCCACAAGTTTCATCGCTCTTGGGTGCCACCTCTGGTGCAGTACTGAAACTGTGGAGATTTCACCTTAGTCAACTCTACCAATCTGCAAGTATCATCACATTTAAAGAAAAAAAATCTTTCAATCGGTGTCACATTACATTATGTGGGTATTTTGAACAACAATCAAACATAAATTTGGCTCTTGAGTTAGAACTTGCCAGTTCAAAACAATTACATTGTGTGTTGAGTAACATTAGAGCCTTCTGTAATGGATACTGGGGTTCAAATCTCTGTTCAGCTAGTAATGCTGGTATTTCAGGCTGACTTGATCTCCTGCCCCCATATGGTCTGTGCACAGGCCTGTTGTTACCAGTACTTGAATCATGAACACATAAACCTACTGAGGTGATTCCAATGCTCTTGGAAAGTTATTCAGTGTGCTTAAAGAAATAATTTGTAGAACATCTAAAATTGTCCAGTTGATTTTGGCCATACAGTCATAGAGTCTGATGTAACAACCCTGTTTGTGACAGTTTAGTTATTTGAAAATGCCTGCTGCCCTTTACATTGTGGGAGCATTTCATGAAAAATGAACCAATAGAAATTACCAAAAGAAAATCTCATTATTTTAACATCAAAGCTGTACACTAATGCTTTGCCATCTGTAAATTTATCATTTCAAAGATATGAGGTTTTATTATGACACAATACACAGTATATGTAAGAAATGGTATAAATTTGTGATGCAGATTTTCAGAAAGGAAAATTTCTTAACAGAGAATCAAACCAAAATTCAGCACACATTTGGCTAAAAACCAAAAGAAAGGGTTCTTTTGTATGTGGTTTACCATTTTATTTATGTATATGAATTCATAATGCTTTAAAGGTGAAAGTAACAATGTTGACAAAGTGAACGGAGAGAATTAGCATGCTCATTTAATATTGAACCACCTGCCTAATAACACTAAATATTAAAACCTGTGTAAAAATAAAATATATGATACATGCTTACCCAAAGGCATCTAAAGTTCACTTCCAGAGCACCTCTGCTATAATGATGGAAAATGTCTTGTTTTTTTTAATATGTAAAGAACAGGAACATGGCTTTGCCACTCTCACCTAGTAGTCTGAAGATTCTCCAGCAAAGGTGATTTTAGAGCACAAGTCGCTTTAGTGATTTTCATTTGAAAAAACTCAGCAGGTTGTAATGAATGCACATATTTGCAAGCAAGAAGTAAAAATATTTATTATCAAGTAATATTAAGTCACTTAGTATTTTTTATGTAATTCTGTAAAATAATTTTATAACACCAGTTAATGCTAAAATATCTGTAAAGGACCATATTGAACACAGCTGTGGTTGATTTCTGACACTGTATGACACACTTATCTATAAACATAGACAAAAGTACTTTTACTCTTGTGTTTGAACACATCTGTGCTAACTGGAAAAGTAAAGGGAACAAGCAGCATTTTTAATCACTATTTTTCTTGATTTAGTTTTTAGTCATTATTTGTTAAGCGTTTGATTCAGTTTATTCTCTACATACATAATCTTGTGCTTTTTCTGGCCAATTTTTAATGTTTTTTCTCTTTTACCCAAAACCAAAAGTGCTACTTTTGGTCAGTTTTGGCTGTTTGATATGATGTAGTATAAATATAGTAGTAATATAGGACAAATCACAATATGTAGGAAATTGTATAAAATCCCACACTGTAAAAATGTCTTGGCAAGTGAAAGCACCTTACATGTATTCAATACATCAAAAATTTGTCATTAAGAGACCTGCATCTTACTCTGCCATGAGATAATTTTGCTTGTTTAAAAAAAAACAAGCAAAGTGCATGGTGCACACAAACAATTTTACTCTATAAGATGTCTTTACATAAACAAAAATGTCAGGAAGAAAAATTATCAATCTTATATTATTCTTACAGCAATTTTATAACGAGAAATATCAAACATACTGCCTATATTTAAGATGCTTCACTTGTCAAGGTACCATGCTAGGGACAATTCTCTTATATCTAATGTTTAGGTTGCTGTGTGTTTGAGTTGTAAATTGTAAATTGTATTTTTCTATTTTACACTCTGAAGCGAGTTAGCTAACAGTCTCTCCACTGTTTCTCTAAAAAACTGGATACTTTCAAGTGACTTCATGTTATTAAATAAATAATAGAGGATATGTATTATCTATCACTCCATCTGACCAGGGATTATCTATCTATTATGTATTTTCAGGTGTAGTTTATTCATTACAGCAAAACAGAAATCAGCCCAGTCTTTGGTTAAAAAAAGTAGCCATCCTGTAAGTGCCTGTTTAAGGGGGCTTGCTCTGAAAGAGAGAGAGAGAGAGAGAGAGAGATAGAGAGAGAGAGAGAGAGAAAGAGAGAAGAGAAAACTAACAAGCAGCAGCAAATTTACTAACAACAGAGAGCAGCTCAGCAGAAAAGAACCAGGGTTTACTCATTACATTTCTGTCTCATCTTCATTTTTTCTGAATGTGCAATTCACAATAGCTGTTTGTAGCATCATTGGTTACCAATGATGGGCAGGGTAGGGCAGGGTCAGTTGAAGAGAGGGCTCACAGAAATATCTGACTGTGTATGTGTCCTGCCTTCAAATTCACTTGGTTCTACATATTACCAAGTGGTTATGTAATTACTTTCTGTTAGATAATGAATGAGGTGTTGCTGTTCTTCATCAGGAGCTAATGATGGTCAGGAACAATAAAAAATGAAACAATGGTAACTCATTATTAACCCAAAAGAACCCATGGTGACATATGGGTCACAAACACTTTAAAAGGTCTGGAAAGTTCCTTAAACAGCTTTAGCCTTCCCCTTGTCCTGATGATGTCCCTAAGTGACATATACTGAACGTCCTGGATGCAGTCATATGACAGTTTGTGAATTTGTGTTCATGTGACCTCATTAACAAAATGGTGGTGTGCTTGGTTAGTGCATGAGACCAAACCAGCTGAGTTTAAAAGTGTTTTATTTGCTTCTACAGGTATGTTCCAACCCATTTGACAATTTTAATGCTTTAATAACATGTCCTATATTACATATAACTTATTCTGACCCCATTTCTAGAATAAAATAATAAAATACAAGTTGCAAAATTGTGTTGTGACATATATGTTACATCGGGATTTTATTCTTAAAATAGTTACAGAAGACGCCATGTGACCTCCTTGTCACAATAAGAAAAAATTTAATTATCTGCCCAATTAATTTGACTGATTCTATTATTTTGTATTAGTATATGTTTTTGTTGTTCAATTCAAAGCATATTTAAACAAATGTAAACAGAAAAATAATGTAAAATCAGTTAAATTAGTTATAAAATGTATTGTGATACAATTTTTGTGTATCAGTTCTGAAATTACACCTTGGCTTTAGCTGAGACGCTTAGTTTGGTAAATAAAACAAACAAAATTTTTACTATGTTGATCTTATTTAAATGTAGTTTTATGTACTTGTAGTATGAATACCAAGAACCGATACAGTCTTCACGATGCACTCAAGATCATCACTGGAGATGACAGTGAGTTTGAGGGATGTGAAGATAGCTCAGATGAAGACCCTGTAGACCCTGAAGACCCTGATTACACTCCAAGCAACAAAGACATGGAGAGTGATGAATCAAGTGGGTCTGATGATTCAGACAGTAGTGAATCAAAGGATTTAGATGATGTACAGCAACCAAACATGAACCCCAGTCAGCAAAATACAACCATCCAAGGAAAAAAAGAATTTTCTTGGAGAAAGAAACCTTTTGAAACCCCTGAATGCACATTCAAAGGACAAAGTGTCACACCTCCAGAGAATCTTCATACTCCACTGGAGTATTTCAGAAAATTCATAACACAAGAAATGCTTCAGTTACTGATGGAACAAACAAATTTGTACAGTGTACAAAAATCTGAATCTCACAGAAATGTTAACACCACTGTTAAAGAGTTGGAAATATTGATTGGTCTTTACCTGCGCATGGGTCTTTGCCAATTGCCAGGAAATCGTGCATACTGGGAAAATGACACAAGGTGCCCCATGGTGGCTGACAACATGTCACGCAACCGTTTTCAGACCCTGCTGTCTTGTCTACATTTCACTGACAACACTGATTTGTCAAACAGGCAAGAAGAGGATAAGTGTTGGAAGATCCGTCCATGGCTTAATATGTTTCGCAGACAGTGCCTAGATATCACCCCAGAGGAGCACAACTCTATTGATGAACAAATGGTGCCATTCAGAGGGACATACAGCCCAATAAGGCAGTATGTGAAAGGCAAGCCCCACCCTTGGGGATTGAAAATTTGGGGGCGCTGCTCTTCCTCAGGAATCCTCTGTGATTTTGTGGTCTATCAAGGTGGTACTGGGAAGAAAACCTTACTTGGCATGGGAGGTGATGTTGTGGTCAAGCTGTGTGAAACACTCCCATCAAACCAAAATTACAAAGTATTTGCTGACAATTTTTTTTCTTCAGCACCACTGGTGCTCAAGCTTCTTCAGCGAGAGATCTACTTTGTAGGAACACTCCGTAGCAACCGGTTGGCTGGATGTCAGCTTGAAGATGAGAAAGATCTTGCCAAGAGAGGCAGAGGATCCTTTGATGTCAGGGTGGAGAAAGAGGAAAGCATTGCCATTGTCAAGTGGTATGACAACAGGTCTGTTACCCTAATCTCATCCTACTGTGCAATTGAGCCTCAAGACAAAGTACGACGCTGGAGCAAATCAGGCAAAGCGTTCGTGGAGGTCAACAGGCCACACATTGTGAACGAGTACAACACATTCATGGGGGGAATAGACCTCCTTGATGCATGCGTTGCAAGGTACAAGTACCACATGAGGTCACGGAGATGGTACCTCTACCTGTTCTGGCAAACCATCATGTTAGGCCTTGTTAATGCATGGTTAATCTACCGCCGTGACTGTAGACTACTTGGTATCCAAAAGCCACTGAAACAAAGGAGCTTCCAAGCAGAGGTTGCCACTAGCCTGATTCTTGTCCAGTCACAAAGAGGTCGCCCATCACGTAATGCCACACCTCCTCCACCACCACCACCACCACCCAAGAGAGTTCGTGTTGGAGTTCCGGATGATGTTCGCATCGACCAGGTTGCACACTGGCCTGTGAAATGTGACAAGCGTGGTCGTTGTAAAGTCTGCAAAGTCAATGCAACCACCACCCTCTGTGAGAAATGCGATGTGCGTCTTTGCTTCACTGAGGAAAGAAATTGTTTCAAACGTTACCATTCGGCTTAGGCCACATTGCAGAAAATGCTTATCAGACATAAGAACTGATAACGATGGTTCGAAACAACACCTCCACCACCACCCAAGAGAGTTCATGTTGGAGTTCCAGATGATGTTGGCACAGACCAACCACCACCCTCTGACGTGCATCTTTGCTTCATTGAGAAAAGGAATTGTTACAAACATTACCATTTGGCTTAGGCCAAATTACGAGATGAAAGGACTAAAAACAATAGTTCACACATGGTGCTAATAACACAAAAGTTTTGTTTCCCTTAAGCGTTTCTCAACAATTATTTAATTCTGAACTTTTTTTTTGCACTATGTATGTGTTTTTGAAAGTTCACGATAAGTCTTTTTTCAGTTTTCTACAGCTACAGTAGCATGTTGAGAAAACCTCTGATATGAGGTCTTTTTTTATTTTATACATTTTGCACTTTTATGTGTTGTAAAACAAATCTGAAAAATACTGTTTTGTCTGGCTTAACCACCAGTGTTGTGAAAATGCAAATAAAAAAGCAAATTTGTATTTTATCTGTATTATTAAGCACAAAAAAACTCAAGCTGATTTATTGTTAAACATGGCATTTATTTACCGTAAACGCCCAATGTGACATACATGTAACATTACAGATTTTGGACAATAAGTGGTATATTTAAAAAAAAAAAGTCAGAAATGTGTTCTAGGTGGTCCATTTGGTCGGTTTTATATTCCTCATAATTTTCCTTTAAGGTGAACTGGGTCTGGGTTCTTATGGGTTAATGAACTAGGAGTTATTGATGATCAGGAACAGTATAAAGTGAAACATATGGTAACTCATTACTAATGAACTAGGAGTTATTGATGATCTGGAACAGCATTATAAAGTGAAACACATGGTAACTCACTATTAATGAACTAGGCGTTAATCATGAACAGGAACAGTATTTTAAAGTGAAACACATGGTAACTCATCATTAATGAACTAGGAGTTATTGATGATCAGGAACAGTATTATAAAGTGAAACACATGGTAACTCACTATTAATGAACTAGAAGTTAATCATGAACAGGAACAGTATTATGCAGTGAAACACATGTTAACTCACTATTAATAAACTAGGGGTTAATCATGATCAGGAACTGTATTATAAATTGAACTACATTAGAAATAAAAAAACCCTGTAGAAATTATGTACTGTAGTACAAAATTAATAATAAACAAATTTTGAAAAAAGTAAGAGTAAGTAAGTTGTTTATTGAGTCATTTGTGAACGGTCCAAATGTGAAAATATCCTTGGGTTAGCTAGCTATATCACTGAAAATAATACACCCAAACAAAATGAAATCAAAATCTGTCATTACTACTGAAGGAGGAAGTCTGAGAGCTGAGACCAATCACAGTATATTCTGCTAGTACATTAGTTACACATATTTCTGTTTCATATCTGAGGCACAATATTTTACTGCCTATTAGCTTAGCTCACATTAGCTAAATTAACTAGCTAGCTAACATGCACTCATAACAGAACATCATCAGCAGCTTTAGGTTTAATAAAGCACTAACATGTGCTTATAATTCTGAAACAACACAATTATACGTACCTACTTAGCTCAGATTAGTTAGCAAGTCAGCTAACTGTGTCTGTACGTTAGTGCTGCAGTCTGAATAAACCCTTGAATCTGAATCAAAAGTCTTACATTAGCGGCCTGGGGTTCTGTCATGAGTCTGATTCACTCATCATACATCAGAAGATACAGCGAGTCAGAATTAAAATATGGATAGAATTATCGAACTAATGCACTGAGAATGCAGATTAACTGCTCTCCTTTTCCAGCACTAGCAAAAACCTAATGGGCGCTCAACAGAAACACCAAAGCTATCAAAATAAGAGTACTGTCCAACTATACTGTTAAATGTAAGTTTATTTAATTCAATAGAACTCGAAAATGTTTCCTATTTTGAATGTCAGACTCTCTATTTATATATACTACTACTACTAAAAAAACAAAAGGAGTGGTGAGACCAAGACAAGACTGAGACTAAGACAAGATTTCTCAGAATTTAAAAATGAAAAGAAAGAGGAGAAAAACCACTGAAACCACTAAAAAGTTTCCTTATTATTCATTATACATTATACAAATATTATGAAATATTATTAGATTATAAAATTAGTCTAATTCTGCAGTATAACTTTGATAGTAGATTATTCCCTGTCCCTTCTTCTCTAAAATCTATTCAGAATCACCACGTAAGGTGAACTAAATATACACCAAACAGCATACATCCATTTTTATTATTAAATGAAAACATTCTGATCTGCCCAGATAAGCCATCATGGAAAGGTCAGTCAGACTTTATTTGAAATAAAATATAAAATAAAGGGTCCTAAAATCAAAATATCTGTGGGCCAAGTGTCAGGTGGTCTTCTCCAAAAAGGCCTGCTACAAAAAATGTAGGTAAAAAATGTTCTGTATTTTTTCATCTAAGTATTTCAAATATGCACTCATTTAAGTGCATCTTGGTCAGTGTTTATTAGCAAGTGTTCTTTTACCACAATCCACTACTCTAACTACTGATAATAATAATAATAATAATAATAATAATAATAATAATAACAATAAAATAATAGTAATAATGATAATTATTATAATTTTATTATTATTATTATTATTACTGTTATTTTATATGTTATTTATTATTATTATTATTATTATTATTATTATTATTATTATTATTATTATTGTAGTAGTAGTACCAATACATAGGAATTGACATTTAAGATGAACATTTTAGAGTTCTTCTGAATTAAACTTACATTTAACAATAGAGTTGCACAGGACTCTTATTATGATAGCTTTGGTGTTTCTGTTGAGTGCCCATTAGGTTTTTGCTAGTGCTGGAAAAGGAGAGCAGTTAATCTGTGTTCTCAGTGCATTAGTTTGATAATTCTGTTCATATTTTAATTCTGACTCACTGTATCTCCTGATGTATGATGAGTGAATTAGACTCATGACAGAACCCCAGGCCGCTAATGTAAGACTTTTGATTCAGATTCAAGGGTTTATTCAGACTGCAGCACTAATGTACAGACACAGTTAGCTGACTTGCTAACTAATCTGAGCTAAGTAGGTGCGGTCTTCTTGTACAGTGTCTGTTTTACTGTGTTGTTTCAGAATTATAAGCACATGTTAGTGCTTTATTAAACCTAAAGCTGCTGATGATGTTCTATTATGAGTGCACGCTAGCTAGATAATTTAGCTAATGTGAGCTAAGCTAATAAGCAGTAAAACGTTGTGCCTCAGATATGAAACAGAAATATGTGTAACTAATGTACTAGCAGAATATACTGTGATTGGTCTCAGCTCTCAGACTTTCTCCTATTGTAGTAATGACAGATTTTGATTTCATTTTGTTTGGGTGTATTATTTTCAGTGATATAGCTAGCTAACCCAGGGATGTTTTCACATTTGGACCGTTCACAAATGAAAAATGACTCAATAAACAACTTACTTACTCTTGCTTTTTTCAAAATTTGTTTATTATTAATTTTGTACTACAGTACATAATTTCTACAGGGGTTTTTTATTTCTAATGTAGTTCAATTTATAATACAGTTCCTGATCATGATTAACCCCTAGTTTATTAATAGTGAGTTAACATGTGTTTCACTGCATAATACTGTTCCTGTTCATGATTAACTTCTAGTTCATTAATAGTGAGTTACCATGTGTTTCACTTTATAATACTGTTCCAGATTATCATTAACTCCTAGTTAATCAATGATGAGTTACCATGTGTTTCACTTTATAATACTGTTCCTGATCATGATTAACTCCTAGTTCATTAATAGTAAGTTACCATGTGTTTCACTTTATAATACTGTTCCAGATCATCATCAACTCCTAGTTCATTAGTAATGAGTTAGCATGTGTTTCACTTTATACTGTTCCTGATCATCAATAACTCCTAGTTCATTAATAATGAGTTACCATTGTTTCATTTTATGTTGTTCCTGGTCATCATTAACTCCTAATGAAGAACAGCAACACCTCAATCATTATCTAACAGACAGTAATTACATAATCGCTTGGTAATATGTAGAACCAAGTGAATTTGAAGGTAGGACACATACACAGTCAGATATTTCCATGAGCCCTCTCTTCAACTGACCCTGCCCTCAAGAGGACATTAAAGGAGAACTAATGTTCAGAAGAAACACTGGCACATGTGCTCCTCCAGAAAACAATGGTGTACTCTTTTCTAAAGATGAGAGGTAAGCAGACTGGTCTACTGAATGCCAAAGTATTTTAGCAGTTGTCCAATTTATAGGCTGATGTGCAAACTGGTTCACACTGCCAAATATGAAGATGTACATGAGCCTTTTAAGGTTTCTGATCAAAACAAACACAAGAGGGACACCAATCATTACAGTGTGGTGTGATTCCCCAGCCTTCTCTGAGGATACCTGTTTCTGTGAATAGAAATGGAGAGTATAATACATTATATTGTAGAGACTGCACACTGTGTAGTGTATTTCACTACTGTTAGAAGTGTTGGAATACACTACATCAGTTAGTAGTTCCGCAGGAAACTTGTCAGACTCAGCTATTGAGCAATTAATGTTGAACTGATCAGTAATTTATGAGTAGTTATTCTAAGAAACCATAGTTAATTCTAGGTAATAGGTAATTCTCTATGAGACTCAGTAGTTATTGTTTAGTTAATAGTGAACTACCCTAATCATTAGTTCATTGTTACCTACTGAGTAGTTAACTAGTAGTCCTTGGTAATTAAGAGTAGTTACTCAAGCATTAATGCAGAACTACTTATTTGTTTTTGCTTAGTTCCTGATTAGTTACTTATTAACTACGAAACAGTATTGTAAAGTGTTACTCACATTATTTTGTCATTCAGAGATTAGAGTTCTGCTGTTCATATCAACTTTACTCAGGCAACTGGTTCACACTGTGTGTGTGTGTGTGTGTGTGTGTGTGTGTGAGAGAGAGAGAGAGAGAGAGAGAGAGAGAGAGAGACAGAGAGAGAGAGAGGGAGAGAGAGAGAATTAGTGGCATATGTGTCAGAGATGTTTGCAGAACATAGAGATGCAGCCAGAACTTTTAGAATGGTGTGTGTGTGTGCGTGTGTGTGTGTGTGTGTAAAACAGTACACAGTAAAATCTCACTAAATAAGGATACATATCTATGTGCTGCACTAGATTTATTTGGTTTGCTCAGTTTGTTAACCTATTAAACTGCATGCTTATTCAGTTATTAATAGACAGCAACTAAGACAGCAATCTTATTATGTCATAGACAGTGAATTCTACTGATGCAATGCAAATGTTATATAGTTACAAAACTGAGGAAGTGTGGACCCACATAAAGGTCACTTAGGGTTTAACGAGTTTGAGTTTACAGGTTTTGTTTAGTTTGTTGGCATTGCTGGGTTTGTGTGGTTTGTTGGGTTGGATTATTGGACTTGTTTAGTTTGCTGGATTGTTAAATTTGTTGGGATTTTTAAATTTGCTGGGATTGTTAGGTCTGTTGGGTTTGGTGGACAAGTTTGGTTTGCTGGATTTTTTGAGTATATTGGATTAGTTGGGTTTTCTGGGATTTTTATGTTGAATTTGTTTAGTTTATTGGGCTTGCTGGGCTCGTTGGGTTTATTGGGTTTGGTCTTGTTGGCCTTGTTGGATTTGTTAGGCTTATTAGGTTGGCTGGACCTGCTGGTTTGGAAAGGGTTGTTGAGCTTGTTGAGATAGAGTTTTTGGAAAATTTGAAGTTTTGGCTTGTTAGGTTTTCTGAACTTGTTGAGTTTATTGGATTTGATAGGTTTGCTGGACCTGCTGGGTTTGTTGAGATCATTGGCTTTGTTGGTGTTTTTGGAGTTTGTTGGGTTTGCTGGGCTGGTTGAATTTGTTGTACTTGGACTGATTGGAAATGTTGAATTTCCCAGTAGCTTTAATCTCCAAACCCAGTAAATCCAACAAGTTCAAGATGGCACACAGACATATTAATTTGCCACCAGACAGTGATGTTAGCATGATCTTAGCATCTGTGAGATGTGGTGTGGTGTTTGTGATGATTCCTATATCAGCTCTGATAGATTTCCACTTACCTCACAGCCAATAAATTACAGGGTGAATTCACCCAAATATCAGCACAAGATAGAGTCATCCTGTTAAGATTCAGTAATGAAACATGTCTCACACTCACCTTGTCACCTTCCATCCCTACAGGAGAATGCAGGACATTACTGTACCTCCCCAGGGACACAAACACTGCGGTGACATCAGGAGCACAAACTGTGAGAATCTCTCTCTCTCTCTCTCTCTCTCTCTATATATATATATATATATAGAGAGAGAGAGACAGACAGAGAGAAAGAGTAGAGAAACAGAAGAATGAGAGAGATTGAGCTGGACCCACTCCAGCAGATAGGAAAAGAATAATGGGGTTGTAGTGGGACTTAATTACAGCCGGAACTGCAACACAAACAGAACCGACGCATCATTAGTTACCCAAACGGATGTCTCTCTCACCTCCTTCTAATAAAGAAGGAAACTGCACACCTTGGGATATGATAAATAAAATGCTCTGAATAAATATTGTTCAGAGTGAATGAAGGTCAAATGGGCAGGAGGCAGAGTGCAGAGGTCAGGATCTAGCAAGAGCCATCTGTTGACAAGAGAAACTGAAAGAAGGTGTCATAGAAAGGCCAAGTGGGGTCAAAGGTTGGAAGGTAAGAGAAACTGACATAGGGACATGTCCTCCCCACATGTTGAAAATTCAATAGCAATTTCATGCCATCAATATTACGCTAAAAAAATACATCATGTAAGAAAGAAGATTTACTCAAAGTGAGACCTAATCGGTCTAATATTAATTAAAACAAAACAAACATTATTGCAAAATGTAATATTGGTTTATTTGAGCACAAGCTGTTTCTGTGTTCAGTTGGAAATTCTTCTCTATTTTGTTCATCCTTGTAGTTGAAGCTTACATTATTGAAAAACTTCAGATTTACAGTAACATAATTTAGCGAATTCTTCAGTACCCCCAGTGAGGATAAAGTTGCCAAGCCCTTGTATGCCAGAATGTAAACTAGAATGGTATGTTGATGTGTTGAGTTTAAGAAAGATTAGTTTCTTACAAGTTTGCCAATGTAATATTAAGCAGTTATTTAAGTCTCTTTTTCACCTCTCCAGATCATAAATTAATAGTTACTCCCTGGCAAAGAAGGAAGAGTAAAATGCCTGTAAACTAAGAAAAATCATCCAGTCTTTTGCAGCAGAAGTTACTGGGAAAGACTAAGAGAAATAGAGTGTGTGAGAGAGAGAGAGAGAGTAAGAAAGAATGAGCGATATACAGAGAGAGACAGAGAGCGAGAGAGAGAGAGTTGTCCTCCCCTTGTCCTTCCTCTAAACTGGACTTGTTCATCCCTCATCTTGTCATGTTGAACTCTAGATGCTCCTTTTCCCTGCAGAACCATCTGTCTGAAAACATCTCTCTTTATTGTTCCTAACAAAGTGGTAATGAAATATTGATTTTTAGTTGTATTCATATTGATGCTATTAGGCCTGCAATGATAAATCAGACATGCCTGCATGTTGTGGTTGCAGATGATCTCCACATTTGATGGACGCTCTGGATTTTTTTGAGTCATAATATGGTTGTTTTAGTTCACAAAGTAATAGTTCTTCTCTGAAATTTAATCAATCAGTCAAATCATGTTTGGTGTCTAAAGTTTACTTCTTTAGTTTGCAATGGAGCTGCGAAGTAAATCTAGCTAACAAGTATCAGAAGCTCATACTCCAGCAATTAGCACTGTGCAAACTGCATGCTCGAATCATCACACATTTGCCTCAAACCATGTTAAGTAATAGTAAATAGACTTGCTTGTGTGATTTCTGACACTGTATCACTTACTTCAAGTAGTTTCTGACACTGTATAACATGCTTTTATTTATAAAAATGGATGAAAGCATGTTGCATAACTTAAAAACAGTAGTAGCAGCCATCTTGAAAGCTGAGTTTTGTCTGTACCTTTTCCCATTTTTATAGATGGACACGACTCAAACACAAGGTATGTATTGGTTATTGAAAAAAACTGAGCAAACTCACTGAAGCTGTTTCACAGTGAAACTCTAATAAATATGAAAGATGCATTTCACCACTTCCCTTACTATATAAACACAAAAGAGCTCAGATGAATTTTGCAAATCTTTGTTTTTAAACAATAAGCAGCTGTCTGTTGATGTCAAATCTCAGGCTTTTGAAAGTTTCGCTTTAATTATCCCCGGGATTTTGACTGAGACATTTTTTCTCTTTTCTTTCAGATCAAATGAGGGTCCATATGACACAGATTTGTAAAATGAGTATCCTGCATCGGTTCCGCTGTAGCTCCACAGAATGTGTCTGTACAAAGTCATTTTAATGAAAGGAAATGATGGTATTAAGTTTAATGATCTCTAGTTCAAGGGCTTCTACCTCTTCATGGAGAGACAGAGAGATGGTGTGATCTTTTCACACCAGAGCTATTATTTTCATTTTTTTCATGGCGTAATTACATCTCGGGAAGAGACACTGAAGATATCAGCTTGAGTTGTCAAAAGTAAATGAAACAATTCTCCCTGCAGAAGCAGCTCATTGATAACATCGCTGCTTAACATTTACGGCTTTTGATAAGGAGGCATGGATTGTTATCCTTCTAGTAATTATGTGAAGCAGAATATTATCATTATTATCTCAGACTTTGAGACATGTGGCCCGTCTTCTGCGCTCACTCTGAGATTATACAACATCCGTTCTCTCTCTACTCCTTTTTCATAACATATGAAGAAACGTTCAGCATGGACAGCTAAATTTACTCTGTGGTTTCTGCAAACACCACAAAAGAGCTGCTCATTTACATTTCATCGGCGATTTGCAACACAGTGTGACAGGAATCTCCCTGCGGCTTTCAGCAGATGGTTTGGTTTAAGCCTGGTTTAGTGATGGACGTAGATGAATCCCAAGTGTCTGTTCATGGTGACATTTCCTCAAAATGTAGTTAGCCCACAAGTCTGGGACTGTTCCTTCTTACTGTGCTGCCCCTGTGGTGCTCTGGTACCTCATTGGTAAAAAAGGCCCTATTCATTGTTACACTGAAACTGAAGGGTGAACATGTGACTCAGAGTGAGGAAAACAGTATGTTCAGTTTAATTCAGTTGTTTTTTGTTTTTTTTTGTATGCTGTTTTCTCCAACAGACATCATCCCAAAGCTGCTTGTCCACAAAGTGTGGCTGCAGCCCTCTAAGAGTTGGCAAGAGACACAATGTCAGTAACAACTCTCTACGAGAATTAGGAAGAAATGCTGAGAGGAACGAAGACCTTCTTAAGAGCATGAGGAAGCAAAACCGATGGGAACAAAGACTCTAAATGAACAACTCCCTAAGAGCTTCCTAAGAGCTCTTCTAGGCTGTCCTGGATAGTGGCATTTCTGCTGTGTTATAAAAGGGACAATCTACAGAGCTCAAAGATTCATCAACCAAAAGTACATTAAAAATGTGTTATGTAATCTCAAATAGACTAGCATATGTAGTTTCTGACACTGTGTGACACATTACTCACCATATATATGCATATCACTTGCATGTGTAAAGGGAAAACTGAATACATTTGATTTAAAATTGAGATAAAATTACTGTGAGAATAGTGTTCTTAGTTTTTTGCACCATGCAACACATAAAATCTATTTCTAATAACAAGCCTAAATAAAGGGATGTATTGATTATCTGTCAGTTATATACCATTGTTACTATTAAGGATGTCCACAGTTATGGGAACACACACGTACAGACACTCTACTTACTGCTCACAGGCCCAAAGGCAGTGGATACCTAAACTGCTGCAGGAGAAGAAGAAGGAGGGGGTAAAGACAGAGCAGCCAAACCGTTTCAGGCACACCATTTCCGAAAAATGAAGCATAACAGGAGAATATACCTGCGTTACATTTGATAAAGACGGTGTAAGACACATGCTGAAACGCACTCCTCTGCACACCAGCACATGTCCATCCATCACACATCTGCACCATAGACGGGACAAGCAAGTGAAAGAAGATTTACAGAGAGAGAAAGAGAGAGTGAGGGAAGGAAAGCGAGAGTGAAGGAATCACATTATCCCTGACAGCTGTTGAATACCATCAAGGCTGGCTAGCTTCACAATTAGAACTAGGCGGGTGTGTGTGTCCTTGTGCCCAACAGTTTGTTTTAACTCTCTCCCTCAGATTTCTGCAGCTTGTCATTGAAACTGTTTTTTTCCCTCTGCTCATCACAGTTATTCCAACCTCATGTCTGTCAGTGGCAAGACAGGAGTGGATGGAGCAGTTTAAACTGCACTGACAGCAGTTGGTTAATGCTAATACCCCAGAGGAACACACATAAAAACCCAAAGACATGTATTCATCACTTTACAACTCATATTACACAGCAGCTGGAGAGAAGGAGAATCAAAAAGAGCTTTTATTGTTGAGCTTTAATCAGGCCTTAAAACATTTCCAAATCCAAATATATTTGGAGAAAATGCCAACTAAACCCACATCAATATGCCTGGAACCAGACTGCAGCCTGACAAAGTTCTACCTGAACATGACTGTTGCCCAACAAAATTCTGTACGGATGTGACTGTGGCTTGACAAAATTCTGCTCTGATCAAACTGTAGCCCAACCCAATTCTGCTTCTACCTAATTGTAGCCCAACAAAATTGTGTCCCAACCTGACTGTAGCCTGACAAAATTCTGTCCCAATATGACAGAAGCCCAAAAAAATTCTGTCCCAATATGACAGAAGCCCAAAAAAAGTGTGTCCCAACCTGACTGTAGTCCAATAAAATTCTGCTCCAACCTAACTTTCACCTGCCAAGATTCTATGTCAACCCACTTGTAGCCCGTCAAAATTCTGTCCCAACCCAACTGGAGCCCGACAAAATTCTGTCTCAATTGTGTCTCAAACCCACTGTATCCTGACAAAATTCTGCTCATACACTATATTGCCAAATGTATTCACTCACCCATCCAAATCATTGAATTCAGGTGTTCCAATCACTTCCATGGCCACAGATGTATAAAGCCAAGCACCTAGGCATGCAGACTGCTTCTACAAACATATGTGAAAGAATGGGTTGCTCTCAGGAGCTCAGTGAATTCCAGCATGGTACCGTGATAGGATGCCACCTGTGCAACAAGTCCAGTCGTGAAATTTCCTCGCTACTAAATATTCCACAGTCAACTGTCAGTGGTATTATAACAAAGTGGAAGCGATTGGGAATGACAGCAGCTCAGCCACAAAGTGGTAGGCCACGTAAAATGACAGAGCAGGGTCAGTGGATGCTGAGGTGCATAGTGCGCAGAGGTCGGCAACTTTCTGCAGAGTCAATCACTACAGACCTCCAAACTTCATGTGGCCTTCAGATTAGCTCAATAACAGTGCGTAGAGAGCTTCATGGAATGGGTTTCCATGGCCGAGCAGCTGCATCCAAACCTTACATCACCAAGCGCAATGCAAAGCATCGAATGCAGTGGTGTAAAGCATGCCGCCACTGGACTCTAGAGCAGTGGAGACGTGTTCTCTGGAGTGACAAATCAAGCTTCTCCGTCTGGCAATCCGATGGACGAGTCTGGGTTTGGTGGTTGCCAGGAGAACGGTACTTGTCTGACTGCATTGTGCCAGGTGTAAAGTTTGGTGGAGGGGGGATTATGTTGTGAGGTTGTTTTTCAGGAGTTGGGCTCAGCCCCTTAGTTCCAGTGAAAGGAACGCTCAATGCTTCAGCATACCAAGAGATTTTGGACAATTTCATGCTCCCAACTTTGTGGGAACAGTTTAGGGATGGCCCCTTCTTGTTCCAACATGACTGTGCACCACTGCACAAAGCAAGGTCCATAAAGACATGGATGAGCGAGGTGGTGTGGAAGAACTTGCCTGGCCTGCACAGAGTCCTGACCTCAACCCAATAGAACACCTTTGGGATGAATTAGAGCGGAGACTGCGAGCCAGGCCTTCTCATCCAACATCAGTGTCTGACCTCAGAAATGCGCTTCTGGAAGAATGGTCAAAAATTCCCATAAACACACTCCTAAACTTTGTGGAAAGCCTTCCCAGAAGAGTTGAAGCTGTTATATCTGACTGTAGGCACACATAAAAGCCCAAAGGCATTTATTTATCACTTTGCAATTCATAACACACTGCAGCTGAAGAGGAGGAATGAAAATTCTACTCTAACCTGACATTTGCCCTGTCTGTCGCTTAACAAAATTCTGTAGCAAAATTTTGTTTGTACTTGACTGTAGCCTGACAAAATTCTATTCAAACCCAACTGCAGCTGAACAAAATTCAGTCTGAGCCTTTATTCTGTGTATTCATGGATTATTAATTATTAATTAATAAAATAATTAATAAAATTAATTATTGTTCTAGCAGTTTCTACAGTGTATGAAAAGTAAACAGACTGACTTAAATTTTTCAGTTCATACATATAATGAATACCTTAATAAATCATTAATAAAGTCTAAAAAATAACAAAAATAAAATTTCTGAATGTGTATGAACAATACTGCTAATAACTGACAGTATATGTTATAGTTTACAGGTTACATATAATATCCCATATTTGTGCCTTTGCTGCAGAAATATAAATACACACAAGCACACACATGCATACACACGTACACACACACACACAAATGCTACTGCTCCATCCTGGCTGGGGACACTGTCTTTGTGTGTATGTGTGTGTGTGTGTGTGTGTGTGTGTGTGTATAAGCATTGTCAGTAGTACATTGTTAGAGGGCCCGCTAACATTCTCCAGCTGCCCAGCACTATGCTTTAAGGTTATTTCTAGAAGCTATTATTTGCTAGAACCCCCCCCCCACACACACGTTCTTAAACACAATTGCCCCCCCATTCTTAAACACAGTTGAGCTTCCCTTTTTTTTTAAGTCTAACACCCTTGAAACGTTGCTGCAGAAAATAATTATGCCAACACGTTTTTTGTTTTGTTAGGATTTTTCTCACTTGCATTGTTCTGTTTTTCACACTGTATCATTCTTGGCCATTGTTTGCAGCACTTAGCTACACAATACTCCTCAGATGCAGAGAGAGGGCCTCTTCATTAAAGCAGTAAATTACACAGGCAGGCGAGTTTACTGCTCCAAATTTGCTTATTCACATTTTACCCAACAAAACAAATTGCTTCTGCTGAGGTAAGACACAGCCAAGAATGCTCATTATGTATGTGTGCGTGTCCTATATAGACTACAAAAAAAATAAAAAAGTAAAATAAGAAAAAAGGCAAATACACTTTATCTGCATCACATTTTACTGGCCATGGTTTAGTGTACAAGAACAGATGAACATATGAAGAAGAACAACAAGCAATTACTTGAAAAAATAACAAAATAAAGAACAGAAAACATTAAACATATGGGCTGGGTGTAACTTGGTTCCTAGTATCCTGTAAGTGCAAAAAAAAAATATTGGGTTTTAATTCAAAGCAGTTTTGAGCTTTTTTTGTCTTGAAGACTCATTGAAAAGGTAGCATCCCACAGCTTTCCCAGAATTCCCTGTTTGTCTTGAGTGCAAATGAGAGGTCAACACTTTTCCACCACCATTCCCATCCACACTCAACTGATCTATGCAAGCTGCACCCAAAAATACATTCTTTTCTAGCTACTGTTTCAAAGTTGGATAAGCTTTACATAATTCTGGAACCCAATGAAAATTTTTAACTCAGTTTTTTTCAAAATAATTACATTTAGAGTGAGTTACAAATTTTAAACAATGTGTATTTTGTATGTATCACACTGTTAAACAGGGTGAAACATTCATAAGTCCATTCAGGAAAAAGTATTAATTTTAAAATGATTAAGCTTAAAAACATCAGAAATGCTCTTGTAAGAAGGACTAATAATGAACATTTAAACAGGTAGTCACTGTAAAATTTTTAATGCATTTGGGCAGGGAAATGCATTTTACACATTTAACAAGGAAAGTGTTTATGTATATTTGTAAAATATAGAGACGATGATAAGTGAATTAATTATCTATATGACATTCGACTCAAATATGATATTCTTTCTGCAAATTCTAGTGCACAATTTATATTGACATATTGGAAAAAGAAAAAAAAATAGAAAATGTGCCAATTTATGTTTATTACTTTTTTACCCAATATGTTGAATTCAGTAAATAACCTATGATTCTGCATTAAAATATGTAGAAGTGTGTTCTCTGTAGAGGTTGTGTACTTATTTTCAATTAGAAAATCAAAAAAAAAAAAGAATTTGACCAGGGTGGCCAAACTTATATGACTTTAGTTAATGAGTCTCAAGTGTCTCAAATCTCAAGTGTCATTGAGTTTTACTGAATATGTTTTTCATGTGGATCAGTTATGTACTGGGTGCTAAAATGTGAGCTGGATACAGCATAAAAAAATAAATAGTTAAATGTCATGTGGGTGTCCTTTGTAAATATGACTCACAAAAGGTGAAATGTAAACTGAAAATGGCATTTGACTTATAATATAATGTACTATTACTGCAAAAAATTGTAAATTGTAGCCTGTCATGCTTAAAAAGTGTAATAAAAATGCTTTCAGCAATATACAAAGCAAAACAAATGCTTATACATTACTGTTCAAACGTTTGAAACGATTCTAATATACTAATGCTGTTCAAAGTCACATTTCAAATAATTAGCTAGTCACTAGGAAGGTGTAAATAAAAACAAAGAAATAGATGTGCCCAGAATGATGAATTAGCCCTTTGAAAGGCCAGGGTTTTATAACATATTTCTATAACTTATTAATAGCTCAGTGAATTTGCATTGAAGTTCCTGTTGTTACTGAATAATAAGCCTCAGTATGTAATAAGCTTGGGATTTTAAGGGATTCATGTTTACAATTACTGTTTATTAGCTGAATTTAACATATTGGGGAAAAAAAATCTTTTAATGTGGTCTGTGCAAAATTTTTGGCACATTTTATTTTTTATGCTTTTTATGTTATGTTTAAATCAGAAAATAAATACAAATTTTGCAATCCATCCTCCCTCTCCGCAGTACTTCAGCCCTGCCTCCAGAGCCCCTCTCCTCAGAGGAGGCTGCCATACGCATGCAGGCTAGCACCCATGGCAACTGAAGAGGCCAGGTAAACAGCACACACTGGTAAGAACATGAATTACATTCCACATAGCTAGAAAAACATGTCTTACAGTGACTTTTATATACATTTGATTTACAATACTGTCACGCTTCCTGGTTCTCAGTCGGACTCCCAGACCACCAAGAACTCCACTTCCCAGAATCCTTCAGTCAGTCACGAGACTCTTCCAACCAATCACCAACCACCTAACAGATCACAGTCACCGGAATACTAATCTTCATCACCTGTTGTACTCTGTATTTATACCGGTTTGTTTGTAACATATCTTTGCGAAGTATTGCCCTTACCTAGTCTGTGCATACCGAGCCGTTTGTTTTTCTGATTGCTACTCCGTGTTTGACCTCGCTTGTTTTTTCGTTTTCGATTCTCGTCTCTGTCTTGGCTTTGTTGTTTTGGTTTATGTGCTATTTCTGGTTACGACCCTCGCCTGTTTTTTCGACTTCGCTTTCGCCTATGCCCCTGTATTTCGTCTGCTTGTTCTGGTTATTGGCCTGGTCTGGTGTTAACCCTGTTTACTCCCGTCAGAATAAATCTTCCGGATTAACTTTTATCCGCGTGTGTCTGATTTGCAAACCCTGCGTTACAGAATACTTCGCCTGCAGCAGCGGGGTTCTTTTTTGTGAAGAAGAAGGACGGAGGACTGAGGCCGTGCATAGACTATCGAGGACTTAATCTTATTACCAGGTCTTACCCTTATCCGCTGCCACTCGTGCCCGTAGCCTTGGAACAGCTCAGAGGCGCCACTATTTTTACCAAGCTAGATTTACGCAGTGCCTATAATCTTGTCCGAATCAAAGAGGGAGATGAATGGAAGACTGCATTTATCACCACCAGGGGGCACTACGAGTACTTAGTGATGCCTTTTGGTCTTTCCAACGCACCTTCCGTCTTCCAAGCCTTCATTAATGATGTGCTAAGAGACATGTTAGGCAAATTTGTCATCGCCTACATTGACGATATCTTGATTTACTCCCCAGATCTTTCCACACACATTAGTCATGTCCGTCAGGTCTTGGCCCGGTTGCTAGCAAATCAATTGTTTGTAAAAGGGGAGAAATGTCAATTCCATTTGCAGTCCACATCCTTTCTAGGATACATAATCAGTTCCGAAGGAGTCACCATGGATGACTCTAAAGTAGACGCAGTCCTGAACTGGCCCGTCCCCACTTCTATCAGGGGTTTACAGCGTTTTCTTGGATTCGCCAATTTTTACCGTAGATTTATTCATGGGTATAGTTCCATTGCAGCACCCCTGACGGCCCTTCTGAAGGGCAATGCCAAAAAGCTAACCTGGAACCCCCAAGCTGAGAAAGCTTTTAACTTGTTGAAGTCTGCCTTCACGTCTGCTCCTGTTTTAAAACACCCTGATCCTACCCAGCCCTTTGTGGTTGAGGTTGATGCCTCTGATGTAGGGGTAGGAGCTGTTCTTTCTCAGCGTGTGGGTTCACCACTTAAGTTACACCCGGTAGCGTTTTACTCCCATAAACTCACCCCAACTGAGAGCAACTATGGAATCGGTGATAGGGAACTTCTAGCTATGAAGCTTGCTTTTGAAGAGTGGCGTCATTGGTTAGAGGGTGCTGAACATCCTTTTCTTGTGCTAACTGATCACAAGAATTTAGAATACCTTCGGTCAGCTAAAAGACTCAACCCCCGCCAGGCACGTTGGTCCCTCTTTTTCAATAGGTTCCGATTCTCTATCACATATCGACCCGGCACTCGTAATACCAAGGCAGATGCTTTGTCGAGGGCTTTTAATGAGGAGAATCAGATGAATGCTACCCTAGAAAATGTCTTGCCTCCTGAAATAATCATAGCCCCCATCCGTTGGGCGGTAGATGAGGAGATAGATCAGGCCTTAGCAATTGTTGATGTTCCTGAACAATGTCCCCCAAACAAGAAATATGTACCTGACCAATTCAGAGATCGCATTATTACCTGGGCCCATTCATCCCTTTCGTCAGGACACCCTGGGGAGACTCGCACTCAACAACTCATATCAAACCGGTATTGGTGGGAGAACATGTTAAATGACATTCATAGGTTCATAGCATCATGCTCCACATGTTCACAGTGTAAGGTCCCTAAGTCCCTTCCGGCAGGAAAACTTCTACCATTGCCCATTCCTACACGTCCTTGGTCACATATAGCAATAGATTTTGTCACTGATTTACCCAAATCAGAGGAATACACTACAATTCTTACTGTCATAGATCGTTTTTCTAAAGGAGTCAGATTCATTCCATTCCCAGGTATTCCTAATGCTTTCCAAACAGCTGAGGCATTATTTTAATGTGTTTCGTCTTTTTGGCATCCCTGAGGATATTGTGTCTGACCGTGGTCCTCAGTTTACCTCCCAAGTTTGGTCAGCTTTTTTTGAAAGACTGGGTGTATCTGTCAGTTTAACATTAGGTTACCACCCACAATCGAATGGTCAATGCGAGAGAGTTAATCAGGAGTTGAACAAGTTTCTGAGACTGTATAGTCACGAAAACCAATCTGACTGGGCACGTTACTTACCTTGGGCAGAGATTGCGCAAAACTCTCTTATCAGTTCTTCTACAGGTCTCACTCCCTTTCAGTGTATCTACGGTTATCAGCCTCCCTTGTCACCCTGGTCAGCCCTTCCTTCTGATGTTCCCGCGGTCGACGATTGGATGCACCGTAGTGAACAAGTCTGGGAACAAACTCACCAGCATATCGAGAGGGCACTGCGCCGTCAGAAACGTCAGGCCAATCGTCGCCGTGGGGAAACTCCAGTATATTCCCCGGGCGATCGAGTGTGGCTTTCGACCAGGGACTTCAGGTTCTCAGAGGGAAGTAAAAAACTGTTTCCAAAATACATTGGTCCATTCAAAGTTATTAAACAAGTCAATGAGGTTACTTATCAGCTTGAGTTACCACAGCAATACCGAGTATGTAATTCATTCCATGTTTCCCTTCTGAAACCCGTGATCTCTGGTCCGCTGGATGAGGCTTCGCCTGACGTTCGGCCGCCCCCTCCGGTCGAGGTCGAGGGCTCTCCGGTCTACGCTGTGCGCAGGCTGCTGGATTCCCGGAGGAGAGGAGGTGTTCTCCAGTACCTGGTCGACTGGAAGGGCTACGGACCTGAGGAGAGGAGCTGGGTTCCTGCCAGGGATGTCTTGGACCCGGGGTTGGTGGAGGAGTTTCACCAGCGCCATCCGGACCGCCCGGCACCGCGTCCCAGAGGTCGCCCCAGAGGTCGCCCAGTCAGTTCCTGCTTAGGCCGTCGGACAGGACGTTCCGTGAGTGGAGCCTCGACCCAGCGCCGCGCCAGCTCTGGAGGTGTGGCCCGAGACTCGTCCAGGAGCGCGGATGGTCGTCGTCGAGGTCGGCCTCGTTCCTCGGCCCCCTCGGACTCCTTGGGGGGGGTACTGTCACGCTTCCTGGTTCTCAGTCGGACTCCCAGACCACCAAGAACTCCACTTCCCAGAATCCTTCAGTCAGTCACGAGACTCTTCCAACCAATCACCAACCACCTAACAGATCACAGTCACCGGAATACTAATCTTCATCACCTGTTGTACTCTGTATTTATACCGGTTTGTTTGTGACGTATCTTTGCGAAGTATTGCCCTTACCTAGTCTGTGCATACCGAGCCGTTTGTTTTTTTTGATTGCTACTCCGTGTTTGACCTCGCTTGTTTTTTCGTTTTCGATTCTCGTCTCTGTCTTGGCTTTGTTGTTTTGGTTTATGTGCTATTTCTGGTTACGACCCTCGCCTGTTTTTTCGACTTCGCTTTCGCCTATGCCCCTGTATTTCGTCTGCTTGTTCTGGTTATTGGCCTGGTCTGGTGTTAACCCTGTTTACTCCCGTCAGAATAAATCTTCCGGATTAACTTTTATCCGCGTGTGTCTGATTTGCAAACCCTGCGTTACAAATACATACATTTTTAAATGTAATGTATTTGAATTGACTGCAACTGTTAGCCACTATATACGAAAATAATTATTTATGTAATTCTAACTTAATTGAATAGCAAAACAGTAACTCCAGACTTCTAAGGTTAAGGGTCCTTAGGTCATTCATAAAAAAGGTTTGTGTTCAGTGTGTATCTGTGTATATCAGTGTGTGTCAGTGTGAGTCAGTGTGTATTGGAGTGTATCAAAGTGTTGCTATCCATAAGCTTTACTCTGAAGAAGCTGCTGCACCATCAGGTTCTTCTCAAAGGTCACAATAAACTCAGGAAATCATGTTCAGCTTGGACTGTGACAGGTTTTTGAACCTGTTCCTATTCACACGCTCACAACCATCCCACTTCATAGCCTCTGGACTCATTTCTATGAGAATCAGCAATGCCATTAATCATACTGTTCTTCCACTCACACATAGTTTCATCCAAATAATTTCCTACTCATGAAGGGTTTTCCTTATTCTTTACTGTTTCTCACATTTTAGAATTACAGTGAAGACATCACAACTGTGAAATAACACAAAACTGTTAAATAAATCCAAACCGTTCTCTATTTTAGATTCTTCAGAGTAGACCCACTTCATCTTGATGCAGCTTTGCTCATCTTTGCATCTTTGCAAGGCATCAGCTTTTCATGTTTCCACCAGGAGAACTTTTACAGGACCAGGATTTTTTCAGGAACCCAGAAACCTTTGGACAAATTACCACCAAAGGAACTTTTACAGGAACATATTTCCACGAGGGGAACCTTTCCAGGAACCCAGAAACTTTTAAGAGATTTTTGCACCAGTGACCTTTTCAAGAAGAGATTTTTTCCATCAGAAGATTTTAGGAATCCATAAACTTTTACATGCATATCTATTAGGGGTACCTTTTCAGGAAGCATGATTTTTTTCAGGAACTTTAAGACATGTTTCCATCATAGTAACCTTTTCAGGAACCCAGGAACATTTAGTTGTGTTACCACCAGTTTAATTTTTAGTGTTATGCATTGTGAGTTTTTAGGCAATAATGTATAATTTGGAATACCCTTCCAGTCAATATTCAGGACTCAGACTCGATCTCAATTTTAGGTCTAGGCTAAAAATTGTTCAGTCAAGACTTTGGTAATTCTTTTTGCTGATGTATAACAGGTGCAGATCTGGGATTTCATGGGTATAGAGTATTAATGTAATCTGAGATGTTGGTGCTGTCATCCTGCCACTCTCAAGCACTCACTCAGGTTTGTTGACAGTGGAGCAAAGGATCGCTGACGTCTCAGACGGCCCTCATGTCTGTACTACCTCCTAGGTATATCCTACTGTCAAGGGGGGGCCCTTTGATACAAAAAAGCCCTACAAGGTAGAACTTGGACTAGTCATCTCAAAAAAAAATCTTTTACTTATCTAACAGCTTTATTGTGGGGAAAGTTAAGCCTGCAAAACACAAACATAAATGTTAAAGCAACATACATTTTATTCTGCTGAGGTACACATGCTGGTCTGCTTTACATGCTTCAGAAACATGTGTGGCATTGGCCCTTTGTTGAGACAAAATTTCTATCCCTGGTGATGTCACAGCCATCGCTTGCCAGAAGTCCAAGAGAGCATAATTGGTCTTGCTCTTTCTAGGATGGCCCTTTTTTCATCATAATGTGCAGTGCATTCTACACTGCAGATCCTCTCAAGCTCAGGATCAGGTTGGATGGGGACCATCAAGGACAGACATTTTCAGGTCTTTCCAGAGATGTTCGATTTGGATCAAGTCAGGGCTCTGGCTTGACCACTCAAGGACATTCACAAAGTTGTCCCTAAACCTCTCTTGCTTTGTCTTGGCTGTGTACTTGTGTCTTGTTGGAAGGTGAACCTTCGGCCCAGTCTGAGGTCCCTAGCGTTCTGGATCAGGTTTTCATTAAGAATTTCGCTGTACTCTGCTCCATTGTTTTCCCTCAACCCTGACCAGTCTCCCTGTCCCAGCTGCTGAAAAACAAGCCCACAGCATGATGCTGCCACCACCATGCTTCACTGTAGGGATGAAATTGGGTAGGTGATGAGCAGTGCCTGGTTTCCTCCAGACATGCTGCTTAGAATTGAGGCCAAAAAGTTCAATCTTGGTTTCATCAGTCTGAGAGTCCTTTATGTGCTTTTTTTGCAAACTACAGGCAGGCTTTCATGTGCCTTTTACTGAGGAGAGGCTTTAGTCTGGCCACTCAGCCCAGATTGGTAGACCTTGTGGAAGTTTCTCCAATCTGCACGCAGGATCTTTGGAGCTCAGCTAGAGTGACCATTGGATTCTTGGTCACCTCTCTTACCTAGGCCCTTCTACCTTTTACCCTTTTAGCCCAAGGCCTCACATAACAAAATGTGAAAAAAGTGACAGGGTCTGAAGATTTTCTGAATGCATTGTATGTGCAATCCTGGTTTAGCTCAGATAACCATAACCCAGTTCGAGCTGCATTTGAAAATGCACACCATATGAACTTTACACATAACAAAGCAAGCAAAGCAATATGTAAAATCCACGATATAAACAATTATTGTGCATTAAAATGTAGAAGGGTTCTCTCTGTAGAAAATGTCATTTGACCAGGGTTGCCCAAACATCTGCACACAACTGTACATGATTCTGCAGAAAAAGTGCACTGTATTATTTTGTAAGCAAGATGGCTGAGGCATGTTAGACTTGTACACATAAAATGACAAAAAAAGACAACTAAATCATTAATCACAGTTATTATGATGGTTCCAGCTGTTCTTAAGCAGGTAGAAAAATTCAAGCTAGAACCACACGTTCTGTTGGCTCTGGTTTGATTCAGTTCTTGTTTTGACTGTGCAGTGGAAAAGCACCCTAAAATTAATAAATAAAGTATGTGAGGAAGTCCAGTGTGTATGTGTGTGTGTGTGTGTGTGTGTTACAGCACCATCACTATTACCTGATTTTATTCTCCCAATACAAATTAAATCCTCACTAAGTTCACCCAAAATCAATACTTTCATTTAAAGGCAGTGCGATTTAACAAAAATGAAAACTATTCTGTCCAGCCTGGTCAGGAGTGGTCATAAATCACAGAGCTGAGGGAGGCAAAAAGCTGCACTGACTTAATATAGAAGGGGAAGGGAGCTTTATTAACCCATCAGTGCCTGCAAAAGGGAGCTATTCATGCCTTTTAATCTACTACTCCTTTATTACTGTGATTTCTTAATATTGTTGCTTGTATTTTAACATGTAAAGAATATGATCTTACAAATCCAAACATTCAAAGATTTGTATTTTTAAACAAAGCAAACATATGAATAGGAATATAAACTGTATAAAAAAAATCTTGAAATCATCTTAAATCTAGTCAGTATAAATCTCTCAGTATATTTCTCATCAGGAGATAGCTGTAAGAATATTCTGAGATAATTCAACCTATTTCTAGACATCACTTTTTCTCTAACTTTTGAATGCCACATAAAAGCATCTTTGATATTAACATGTTTACTTTCCTACCAGTAGCATTCTCCATGTTCATACTTTTTCTAGACATTTTCACATCTTTTAAGTATTTTTATCTACTGAAAGTGTCTTATTCCTTAGGTGGATCATTTTGCTTGTATAACACATCTTGAGTAAGGAGCCACATTTAACATGTAATAGCAACAAACAAGCAGATGATAAACACAATATAATACATTTTACACACTACTATACAACAAAATATACAATGTGCAGTGTTGACGCCATTACTAAACAGCTCATACGTTTGTGTATTTGCTTGCTCGCTGTTGTTACATTTAGCTTTTAAAATCTCATTTGTAATCTTTCAAGCTAGATTCTTTTGCTGAATATCTAATCATTGCCATGATTCACTAACAACTGTTCTTCTAAAAACAGTTTGCAGTTAGTTTTTCTGTCAAACTGTCAAAGGGTTTAGTTTTAGGGCCCTTGCTCTTCTGTTTGTACATGTTACCTCCAGGTGATGTCATTAGGAAACATAATATAAACTTTCATAGCTATGCTGATGACACGCAGTTATATATTTTGATTCCTTCTAATGATCAGGACTCTATAGACAGGCTTACCAGCTGTGTGTCAAATATTTCTCAGTAGAGAGAAGTATCTTACAACGTAATAATAAAAAACTGAAATACTGATACTTGGTACTAAAACTCAGGGAAAAATGCTTTATGAGAAGCTTGGTTCTTTAGCTTTGTATAACAAACCTGGGTGTGAAACCTGGGTGTGATCTTAGGCTCTGAGCTCTGTTTTATCCCGCATGTAAATGCAGTCATGAAAGTAACTTTTGAAGTTGGGCCTTTTCTATCTCAGAGTGACGCAGAGAAACTTGTTAATGCATGTGTTACAAGCAGAATTCATTACTGTAATGCTCTTCATACTGGGCTTCCTAAGAAAGCAATGCATCCTCTACAACTTGTACAAAATGCAGCAGCAGAGATCCTACCAGCTCACATCAGTCCCATTTTAATAGAACAGCACTGACTGCCTAGTTTTTAAGTCTCTAAATGACCTAGCACCTGTGTACCTCACAGGATGTCTGTCTATGTTCCAACATGTGACCTTAGATCTGCAGATACTGGCCTTCTGCAAATACCTTCCATAAAATACCAAATCCATCGAAAGGCATCTTGCAGTTATTATGCCTAAGCTGTGGAACTTAGTTGTATCTTCTATTAGACAGTCAAGCTCAGTTCACACATTTAAGAAACGTTTGAAAACATATCTCTTTAACTTGTCACTAAATTAAAATTCTACGTCTCTTTAGTATTTCTTTTTAACTTGAACTGTTAGGATCTGTTATTGTCTATTACTGTAAAACGTTATCACCTGTCTGTAAAGCACTTTGAGCTGCCACCAGCATGATGACTGTGAATACTCTACGAATACAGATATATAAAAGTACTCTATGAATAAAGATATTATTATTTTTGTTTCTTCTTCTTCTTCTTCTTCTTCTTCTTCTTCTTCTTTTTCTTTTTTGTCTTCTTCTTATTGTTATTAATTTACTAATTTAGTTGGCTCAAAAGTGACCATTCTGCAATCTATTTTTTTAAATATAATCAAAAAAAAAAATAACTCTGTTATTATAGATTAATGAAGGCACTGTTCTGTGCATGTAATGTTGTGACTCTTTGTTGAGCTGCTAGCAAGCAGTGAGGGGTGAAAGGGGAGTGGTGAGAACCACCCGCTGTAAAAACAATTCACACTTCTTCACAAAGACGACCAAAGACAGCACAACTGCTGCTTTAGACATCAAAAAATTTGCACAACTCACATTTTATAAATGTTCACTTGCTTGCTTACCTATAAAAAAAAATCCAGGTTTGTAAATTATATGCATTTCCATCAAAATATATTCCATCAAAGTTACTGAAGAAAATAATGTGGTTTAGCTGAGAGAACAGGCAAAAACTGAAAGAATTTCCAATTCTTCAATGGAAATTGCATTTTAAGGCTACTGTGGAAAGGGGTCAAACACAGGGAAATAGAAACTAGACAGTAAACACTGCATAGCATGGTGGGATAAACCAGCTAATGGTCCTGAGCAGCAATGACTTTTATAAATGTATTATTATCAGGGGTTAAAATTCGGGCCAAAGTGTACCGAAGCAGAGCACTGGTACCTTTGATTCATGTGAATGGCAAATAGAACCTAGCTCTGGTGCTATAATTTAATAAAAAAATTATAAACTGTGCTGACAAATAACCTACAAACATTTAGCATGCTGTTAGAAAAGTGTCTGGCCAGATACATGTCACAATGAGTTTTCCACTCATTCACTCATTTAACACAATGAGTGTTCAGTAGGGTTAAGTTCAGGGCTCTGTGCAGGCCGCTGGACTTCCTCCACACCAAACTCATAAAACCATGTGTTTATGGACCTCACTTTGTGCAGAGAGACACAGTCATGCTGGAAGAGAAAAGGGTCTTCTACAAACTTTTGCCACAAAGCCAGAAATGTATAATTGTCAAAAATGTCGTTTTATGCTGTAACATTAACATTAACCTTGACTGGAATTAAGGGGCCAATCTTAAAACCACCACTCAGCACCAACGTCACAGGTTTAATAAGTGAATGAGTTTTCCACTCATTCACTCATATAACACAATGAGTGTTCAGTAGAGTTAAGTTCAGGGCTCTGTGCAGGCCGCTGGAGTTCCTCCATACCAAACTCATAAAACAATGTGTTTATGGACCTCACTTTGTGCAGAGAGACACAGTCATGCTGGAAGAGAAAAGGGTCTTCTGCAAACTTTTGCCACAAAGTCAGAAACGTATAATTGTCTAAAATGTCGTTTTATGCTGTAACATTAACATTAACCTTGACTGGAATTAAGGGGCCAATCTTAAAACCACCACTGTGATGTTGCTTCCTGTTTTTCAAAGTTACTGGCGGGAGTGCTTGCCATTTTCTTCGCTCTATTTTGGTAGTCTTTTGCGGCTTTTTTACATTTTCAATTCACTGTTGCATATTACTCGCAACTAATTACAGCGTTTCTAGCTTTGTTTGTGAGAAGTGTAAGTTAGTTTCGTGTTTGACGGAGAAGATTATACACTTAGAGGTGTGCATCCGGAAGTTAGAAAAGAGCAGGGCTAGTCAGCAGGGCTCAGACTCACTGTTAGAAGCTCCAGGTGCCTCAGGGAGAACTAGCATGCCCTCGACTCCAGCAGCAGAGCCCTCACAGTGCGGCTATTGGGTGGCATCTCGGTGGCATAGCCGCAAAGTTAAAGCTAAAGCTACCCCACGCAAGCACCACTCATCTCCCATTCATGTGTCCAACAGGTTTGCCCCACTCAGTGAGACACCCTCTGAAACGCCTGTTGAAAGAGCTCTGGTTATAGGTGATTCTATTTTACGGCACGTGAAAATAGCTTCTCCCTTAGAGGCGCCAGTAGGAGTTAGCTGTATACCGGGAACCAGGGCGCCAGACAGGGCACCGGACACTAACGACGTTCATCTGCAGCAGTCAGAAATAATTAAAGATAACATTAAAGAGGTGTGTAAATTAGCCCAGATGATGTCCAATGCCATAATATGCTCTGGCCCCATCCCAGTTCAACGTGGTGCCGAAATCTACAGCAGGTTATGGTCACTGAACTGCTGGTTGTCCAAGTGGTGCTCAGAAACAATGTGGGATTTGTAGATAATTGGTCTACTTTTAAGGGCAAGCCTGGTCTTTTGAGTCGGGGCGGCTTCCACCCCTTGCAGGAGGGTGCTGCTCTCATTTCCTGTAGCATAGCTTGTGGTCTCTCAGATATCCGTCAGTGCAGGACAGTTAGTCGCTGACAAACCAGGGCTGAGGCCAGGCAGCAGACAAACAGGCTAAACTGACCGTCTGCGAGCTGCCTTGAGACGCCACATAGGTTCCACCCAGTTGAGACTGTGTCTGTTCCCCAAATAAAACAAAGCATCAAAAATCCTCGAAAAGTTTGCTCTAGTGACTTGATTAATATCAGAGCAATTATACCAGTTTGCAGTGACAGCACCTTTGATCTAAAACTAGGACTGCTTAACATAAGATCTCTTACATCTAAAGCTGTCGTTATAAATGAAATTATTACCGACCATGATTTTGATGCTCTGTGCCTCACAGAAACGTGGGTTAGACCTGATGAATACTTTAGTCGAAATGAAGCCACCTCCACAGGCTACATTCATGTGCATAGCCCTTGTTTAAGTGGCCGGGGTGGAGGTATATCAACCATCCATACTAAAGCTTTAGGTGTGAGCCACAAAGTAGGATACAAATTCTCTTCTTTTGAAGTTCTTTTTCTTAATATAAGTGATCGAGGAACAAATAAGAATTTCTTTTCACTAATTACAGTCTATAGGCCGCCAGGGCCGTATTCTCAGTTCTTACAGGAATTCTCAGACTTTCTATCAAGTTTAATAACATTTTCAAATAAAGTAATAATTGTCAAAGACTTTAATATCCACTTTGACAAACCCACTTATTATTGTAGCCACACTTTAGACTTAATTCTGACCTTTGGTGTAAACATAGATAACTTAGCCATTCTCTCCCAGAGCACAGCAGTCTCAGATCATTACCTAATTTCATATGAAATTAGTGGTATTATTTAGTGGTAATGTACGTTCATCACCGTGCTATTGTGTTAAGCGGACTATAACTTCCTCCACAGCTGGTAGCTTTATCAGAAACCTTCCACAATTATCAGTTTCTGTCAGCTGTCCATCTAATCCTACCGAATTAGATATGATGACCAGGTGCTCAGAGGATACTTTTTGATCTACTCTAGATCATGTAGCTCCATTAAAATGTGAAATAATAAGACAGAAAAAGGTTGCCCCATGGTATAATGATCATACTCAAGCTTTAAAACAGACTGTCCGACAACAAGAGCGAAAATGGCGCCTGACCAAAGTAGAAGTGTTCCAGTCCGTCTAGAGGGAGAGCCTTATAGACTATAGAAGAGCACTTACTGCAGCACACTCAACCTGTCTCTCCTCTCTCATAGAAAACAATAAGAATAATCCTAGATTATTATTTATCTCTAAAATAACTAAGAACAGTTACTGAACCCCAGATGCTATTAGCCAATAGCAGCAATGATTTTATGAATTTCTTTATTGATAAAATTTTAAAAAATTAGGCAGAAAATTCAGAATGTACAATTAAACTCAACAAACTTGCTGCCTTATAATGCCAGTCTAGATCTTGAGAATATTGTAACTACTGCAGAGACACTGGAATTGTTTACCTTACTTCAACAAAATGAACTAGTTAAAATAGTTTCCTCTGCAAAATCTTCTAATTGTATGTTAGATTCAATTCCTACAGGTTTACTCAAAGAAATTTTGCCAGAAATAACCAAGCCTATTCTGTCAATAATATACTCCTCTCTTAGCCTTGGCTGTATCCCAAAAACTCTTAAACTAGCAGTAATTGTTAAGAAAGCTAACCTTAATGCGAGCTATCAAATTATAGACCTATATCGAATCTCCACTTTATGTCAAAGATCTCGGAAAAAGTTGTGGCAAAACAATTAAGTTCCTATTTGCATAGGAACCATATGCATGAAAATTTTCAGTCTGGTTTTAGGCCACATCATAGTACAGAGACAGCACTATTGAAAATTGTGAACGATCTTTTATTATTCTCTGACCAAGGAAATGTCTTGTTAGTTTTCCTTGATCTTAGTGCGCCATTTGATACAATAGACCACTCTATATTACTAGATAGACTAGAAAACCTTGTAGGGGTAACAGGAATAGCTCTTTCTTGGTTCAGATCTTACCTCACTGATAGCTATCAGTTTGTTAATGTAAACGCTGAATCATCTGTCCTCGCAAAAGTAAAGTATGGTGTTTCACAAGGCTCTGTTCTAGGGCCTATATTATTCACATTAAATATGCTACCACTGGGCACCATTATCAGTAAACAGGGAATCAATTTCCACTGCTATACCAATGACGCACAGTTATATATATATCAAGCAAACCAGATGATAAAATTCAACTCGACAAGAGGACTGTATAAAAGACATAAAAGACTGGATGTCAAGTAACCTTCTCCTACTTAACTCAGATAAAACAGAGGTTCTGCTTCTTGGTCCAAAAGCTGCTAGAAACAAACTGTCTAATTTATCACTTAAACTTAATAGTTTCTCAGTTGCATCAAGTTCATCTGTTAAAAACTTTGGTGTCACGACAGATCCCGATCTGTCCTTCGACGCACATATAACGAATATTATTAGAATGCTAAATTAAGAAATGCATTGTCTCTACAGGATGCAGAAAAGCTAGTTCATGCATTTATTACCTCAAGGCTAGATTACTGTAATGCCCTGCTGTCTGGGTGTTCCAGCGAAAGCCTTAACAAGCTTCAGCTAGTCCAAAACGCTGCAGCCAGAGTCCTCACAAGAACCAGAAAGTTTGACCATATCAGCCTAGTTTTATCAAACCTACACTGGTTGGCAGTTAAATTTCACATAGAATACAGTGTTCTTTTACTGACATATAAAGCTCTAAACCCACTCACCCCTCAGTACCTGAGTGAACTTCTCTCATACTATGAACCATCGCGCCTACTTAGATCACAAGGTGCTGTTTACTATTAGTACCTAGAATTAATAAAGTTACATGGGGGGGGGGCCTTCTCATACAAAGCCCCCCAACTTTGGAATAATCTTCCTGTCAGTGTTCGGGACTCAGACACAGCCTCAGTCTTTAAGTCTAGGCTAAAAACTTACTTGTTTAGTCAAGCCTATGGTAATTAGTTTTCCCTGTTAGATTAAAGGTGCAGATCTGGGGATTCATGGACATAGAGTATTATGGTTAACTGGGAGTGTTGGTGCTGTCGTCCCGCTGCTCTCACGCGTTCTCTCAGGTTTGCTGACGGTGGAGCGGAGGGACGCTGACATCTCTGGGAGCCCTCATGTCTCTGTTACCTTTCTGGTTTCTCCCTTTCAGTTAGGCTGTAATAACTAGACCTGCCGGAGTCTGTGCTGCACTCTGTTAATACTGTTAATACTGTTAATGCTGTAATCTGTGATCAGTCACTCTTTACAGAACTAACTCTCTGTGTGTTGTCCTTTTCTTTGCAGAGTTGAATAACTCCCCATCCTGTGCGGTCTGATGCTGTTGCTTCTGTTGCTTCTTCTGACTTGATCAGGTGCCATTGTTCACCAGCCTTCTGGACCAGTTTGACCACCATTGAGCTTCATGCTGTACAACGCTGTGCAAACCTCACCATCATGAACTGACCCTCCTGATGCTGCTGCTGCTGCTGCTGTTGCATATACTACAACTAAGCTAATTAACCATTGCTCCGCCTGTTTTCCCCGTTTTGTAGTATAATATTTTATACTAATGCTGTTTGCTATCCGGTGTCGACCAGAGGAGGATGGGTTCCCCTTTTGAGTCCTGGTTCCTCTCAAGGTTTCTTCCTCTTGCTCTTAGGGAGCTTTTCCTTGCCACTGTCACCATTGGCTTGCTCATGGGGGCTTGGACTCGGATGTTTCTGTAAAGCTGCTTTGTGACAACACCTGTTGTAAAAAGTGCTATGTAAATAAACTTTGACTTGCCTTGACTTGACACTCCAGCCAAAACTGGGCATTTTGATAAGTATAATGATCTTAGGTTTGTGTGCAGCTGATTAGCCATTGAAACCCATTTTATTAAGTGCCCACATACTTTTGGCCATACGTTTCTGAATAATTTTAATCAATTTCATTTTTAAACATATCTTTGTTTATGTTTATGAATACAAATGTTTGTTTATAGTTAAGTATAAAGTCAAATGGCATTCTGTGTGCAAGTTTGAGGTGAGCGTTTTCCCATCTCTTTTACTCTCTGTCTCTTTTCTTTTGCTTTAGTTCCCCCTCTCTCTGACTCTTTCTTATTCACTGTCTCTCACTCTTTCTCTTTCTCTCTCTCTCTTCCTCCTCTCTCTGTCTTTTTTTATTCTTTGTCTCTCTTTTTCCTTTTTCTTCAGCTCTCTTTCTGTCTCTTTTACTTCTGCTTCCTACCTCGCTTTCCTACTACACACTCTCTCTCTTTCCCCTCACTTTCCCTCTCTCACTTTCCTTTCTCTCTCTCTGTCCTTCTCTGTCTCTTTCTCATTGCCTCTTTCACCCTTTTTCATCTGTCTCTTGCACTCTCGCTTTCATTATACTTTTTTTTGAAAAAAAAAGTAGAAAAAAAACAATAAAATTGAATAGATTCTCAAAATGACAACAATGGCAAATGTTCTGTCAAACACAAGTGTGTATTTGTGCTTTGAAACTCTTTAATGTCATAACTCTTCAGAGACTGAGTGAAAAGTAAACGAAGATCTGTCATGCACACAACACACACATAAACATCTCTGCCATGCTGTCACACACATCTCTGATTACTCACTCTTTGGCCACCAGAGCCCTTTCAGAGGCGCTGTGAAGTGAATTGAGTCTTGTTTGTGTTAAAGTTACATTTTAAAGCTCTGATCCCATCACCTCGCTGCAGCGAAACAAAACTCCTCTTTTGGATCTTGTGCCTTTGAGTTAAAATAACAAACCCGACCCATCCCATCAATCAAAGCCACTGAAATCAAGCAGCAGAAGCCTCAGCAGTGGGAATTGCACTAAAGAAGAGTTAAAAGCGCTGTCAATTTATTTCCGTAAAGGGTCCCTATCAAATTCCCTCTTTTTGTTGAGATAAATGAGTTAAAGTTTTGATACAGTATGTAAACACTGTTAAAGTTTCATAATCTCACTCCTCAGTCCATACAATTCATACAGCATATAGAAATAAAGCTGCAAAAATAGACCTTTTTGAAATGTTTTGTGTGTGTATTCATCTCACAGCAATCTAGCCCAGACTATTTCTGAATGAGATCTAATAGAGGGTAGTCAGTTAGGACAGAGCTCATTTACACATATGCATCTTAACATCCATCCATCATCTAAACCGCTTATCCTTCTGGGTCACGGTGGGGTGCTGGAGCCTATACCAGCTGTCATTGGGCGGAAGGCAGGATACACCCTGGACAGGTCGCCAGTCCATCGCAGGGCAGACAGACAGACAGACATACACATTCACACACTCACACCCAGGGGCAATTTAGCACGTCCAATTGGCCTGACTGCATGTCTTAGGACTGTGGGAGGAAACCGGAGTACCCGGAGGAAACCCACGCAGACACGGGGAGAACATGCAAACTCCACACAGAAACGACCCTGGTCACCTGGCCGGGAATCAAACCCAGGCCCTTCTTGCTGTGAGGCGACAGCGCTACCCACTGCGCCACCGTGCCGCCCTGCATCTTAACAATGCTGTAATAAAAACAGCCTATTTAATTCTAAGGGGAAAAGGGTATCCGCCCAGAACATTTGTAGGTTGTGATGTGTGGGCATGATTTCTACTCCATTTATAAGTGCACATGTTCCAGTATATGCCAGTTTTGCTGTCTTATTGATGTATAGACATATGCCTCAAAAGGTTTCAGATAGCCTGTCAATTTTAGCACATGTATGAAAATAGGAGGGCTTATAATAGCTAATTAATTGTTTATCAGCATCCTTATGTTTGAATAAACTGAAATGTTGTATGCTGCATCTTTGAGCTGGGTTACAGCAAGGACTATAGGGTTGATGAAAAAATTTTGGCTGCCATCAGCCAATCAACATTTAGCAGGTATTTCACAGACCCATCATGAAACTTGAAAGGCATGTCCATGTAGGGATTGGATTCAAATACTTCAAATTAATGAGTGATTGTATGTGTTGTATTTCCTCCTTCATTAATTGTTTGAACATTTATTGAACTAGTCCTAGGATTTAGCTTTGATAGTTTTGAAATTCACCTTGAAACAATTTGTGGCCTGTGTAGGTAAATAATTAGCAAAAATGTTTAATTTTTGCCCACTATAAACTCCAGATTTCAATCATTCATTGTGTCATTGGTATTTTTGACTACAATTGTCAAAACAAGATTCAGAAGGTTCAAGATTCATTCAGGAATGTAGAGTTTGACCCATATTGGCCTTTAGAGAGCGATGTAGTGCACAAAGAGATCTAAAATCTTTAAAAATTGTATTAACATCATTTCCCTTGTCCAGCAAATAAGTATTGGATGTTGTGTGATTCAGGTCTTGTAGCAGACCAATTTTGAAATTATAAATTAGGTCAGAAATGACATTGCTGTATACCAATGTCATAAGATCAATCTGTACAAAACTTAAACAACTTTGTTGAAGGCCCCTGATCAAAATCACGATATATACAGGCTCATTGGTAAATTTGACAGCTAGTCATTTATCTTTTGTCTGCAAAATTCCAATGCTGACGAATTAGCCTCATTAAGGTTAGTCATGCCTGGACCCTGTGTACTCTATTTGATTCATGTGTTTTTATCACAGTTGGTATAGCAATGGTTAATAGTGCTGTTTCTCCACATGGTAGGTTAGATTTTCCCACCTGATCAAGCACCACATACTATACCTTTAAGAGTCTTTAGGCAAGACTTCTAATGCTACATTCACCTGCTTCTCTAACATGATTCAGTTGTAAGTTGCTCTGGTTAAAGACATCTGCTAAACGCAACAATGTAATGTAGGGATCCATTTTAGCCACAATTCAGTGTCTATTTAATCCTGTTTGACTGACAGCTTAACATGTCCATCACTGTGGCTGGGTAGTGCATAAATCAATAAAATCAGAAGTTCTTATTTGAAAAAGAAAATCACTGCCTCCACAAGGGGTGAGTGGCAGCTATCACATGCACAAACACACAGAAAATGTAGTAAACACCCTCTCTATCTCACACACATAGACTCAGCAGTATATAGCTGTAGCAGTGCAGCTGGCAGTGGTGTGTGTGTGTGTGTGTGTGTGTGTGTGTGTGTGTGTGTGTGTGTGTGTGTGTGTGTGTGTGTGCGTGTGTGTGTGTGTGTGTTGATCTGAGTGGTGCTGTCGGCTCAATGTGGCATGAGAAGAAGAGCTGCTAAAGCAGAAGTGACATACACCATATTTCACACAGCTCACACTGACTTACACACACACACACACACCAGCTCCACTCTGAGCGACAGCTGCCACACTGATTTAAAATGGCTGCCTGATGCTGTTAGAGTGCATATGCCTCTTTGACTGTGTGTGTGTGTGTGTGTGTATGTGTGTGTGTGTGTGAAGCAGTAGGATG
This sequence comes from Colossoma macropomum, assembly GCF_904425465.1. Taxonomy (NCBI): domain Eukaryota; kingdom Metazoa; phylum Chordata; class Actinopteri; order Characiformes; family Serrasalmidae; genus Colossoma; species Colossoma macropomum. The sequence goes on along the minus strand of NW_023494807.1, from coordinate 13,620,278 downwards.
ATCACACACATGCAAGCTGTAAAATGAGTACTGTAAGTTGTACTGTAAGTTGTCTTCTTCATTTTTTATCAATTGTTGTGAGGTTGGACAAGCTATTCAGAACACTGAGAACAGTCCTAGTCCACCTAATAAGAAACTATTTCGCACAACTTTAGCATGCATTATTCAGGGAAGGCAGAGGAACAAGAGATATCATTGCAGATGTACACTAGATTATTAGGACAAGGAGCTCAAGAAGGAAGTCAGCTTGTTTTTCATTGACCACAGAAAAGCCTTCCACTGTGTCTACCAAATAAAATCATTGAATGTCCTTAGGAAAATGGAAATACCAAACCATCTTATCATTTTAATGAGGAATCTCCGTGCTGATCAACAAGCTACAGCCATAACAGAAAATGGATAAACAGACTGGTTCCACATTCCAAAAAGATGTTGGGCAAGGCTACATACTATCACCATACATATTCAACTTATATACAGGACATATAATCAGAGAAGCAGGACTGGATGAAGATGATCAAGGATTCGGGTGAAATCAATAACCTTCGATATGTGGATGAAACAACACTCATAGGAGAAAATTTGGAAAACCTCAATGCCCTTATAAGGAGGGTTAAATAACAAAGTGAAAGTAAGGGACTTTGGCTCAATATGAAGAAGACTAAGGTTATGACAACAGAAAAGACTGCCAATGTTACGATTGATGCAGAAGATGTGGAAATACTGGACAGCTCTTACATGAATTATTAACCACAAAGGATCCAGCACTCAAGAAATACAACACAGATTGGCAGTCAGCACAACAAGATAAAAAGATATTCAAATGCAGTCATTTCTCTCTACAAGCAAAGATCAGAATTGCCCAGACTATGGTCTTTATGGTTCTTTGTGGAGGTGAAAGCTGGACAATAAATCAATAAGCAAGACAGGAAAAAAAATGATGCCTTTGAACTTTGGTGTTGGCAAAGACTTTTGAGAGTTCCTTAGACGGCAAACAAAACAGAATTGTTTTCAAACTGAATTCTATTTTGGACATTCTGAGAATAACCAGTTCAGTGGAAAAGATCATTATGTTCATAATAGTTATAGGTAAAAGAGGAAGAGGACAACCTGCTACAAGATGGATGGATACACAAATGAGAAAAGTTGAGGAACACATATCACAGTGTGAGCTGGAGACATATTTTACTACAAACTGTTTAGTGACTGACTCTTTGCCTGTGTTCAACAAGCAGCTCCTCTGTCTGTTTTTCTCTGTGCATACACAGCCCTTTACTTTTTTCTGTCTGCTATCTCTTTCATTGGAATTGCACAATAAAGCAATTCAGTGTTTTAAGTTTGAATCAAACATATTTGAAAATATTGGAAAGCCTTGAATCAATCGGAGACTTGATCTGAAGGCCAAAGATTGGTTCATTTTCCTTCTCACACTATCAGATTATCTGTACTGTCAATCACTACTCATTAAGTTACCAACCAAGAAACTTCAAATTGTGAAAGATTAATTGGGAAAGGGGCAAATCTGGGTTAAAACAGGGTTTAGTGATTAGATGTTTATCCCTATAAAACTTCATGCAAAAAACTACACTAAAATTATATTAAAAACTAAAAGTAGAGAAGGAATCATGGTCGGGGGCTTTTTTCATGATTTGGGCTGCTTAGTTCCAGTAAAGCATACAATGACATTCTACAGAACCTTGTTTCAAAGTTTGTCGCAGCAGTTTGGTGCAGTCCCTTTCCTGTTTTAATAAGACAGTGCCCTGTGCACAAACCGAGGGCCATAATAGAAAGGTCTAGCCTAGACATTAATCCCCAGTATCAGTGCCTGACATCACTAATGCTCTTGTAGCAAAACAGGAGAAAGTCCCTACAGCCATGTTTCAATGTCTGGTAGAAAGCCTTCTCAGATGAGTGGAGGCTGTTGTGGCAGCAAAGGGGGACCAATTCAATATTAATAAAATTGATCTCCCAATTCCATATTAAATACCATATTAATCCTACACAGTTGAGATGTTAAACAAGCATATACATATATATTTGTGATTATTCAACGCTTTGCATTTTTGCATGAAAAGTCAAGTTAAATCTTGGAACTGCAAAGTAAGATTCTGAAAGTATTTCGCTCCATTTTCACTATTTAACTGATGTTTATTGTGGACTGGAAGCCTAGTTCCAGGGGTCAAGTGCTACAACATCAGTGTGAAAAATCTCACTCACCATTGAACAGTCAGGCTGAGATTTTGCCACTGAACATCGAGGCTGTTGCCAAGGTGTGTGTGTAAGGGCAGGGCCTGTCCATAGGCATGGAACCTCCAACATTACCAGGGCAGCAGGGGTGATCATGATTTCATGCCCCTTAGCAAAACCATCTTTGATGTGATGCTACAGCCATCTGTTCCCAGGTGTCCAAGAAAGAGCACAATTGACCTCAGCATGATGCTAGGCAGTGTGGGCTGTTATTACCAGTTAGCATTCTACTCCAAGTGTGTTGCGCTGTCCCAAAAATAAATAAATACAAAAATCGCACAAAAACAAAGCAGGAAACACAGATTCCCTATGTGCAGGGCAGTAGAGTTATCCACTATACTATCTAAAAGCTTTCACTCATACAAGTATGTTTTACTTTAGGCAGTGAGGTCCACAATGCCTTGCATAGATCAGAGTTTTATAAAAAACAAAACTTAGTTTCTTGAGTTATTAGTACCCCTTAGTGGCACATTGTGTTTGGCTGTTATTCAAAATGACTACATTATGGAAAATGATGTTTCCTTAAGGAGAGATTACCTGTTTTATCAGCAGTATTTCCAATGCTGTGGTGAGGCATTTATCTGTGACAAGCCAAAGCTGACTGTGGTAAAGTCTTCATGGATGGTCACTTCTGCACCAGAGGAGGCACCCGAGAATGATGAAGCTTGGGGATCTGGAGTTGACCCACTAGGTCTATTTGGCTCAGCTGAGCCAAAGCGGAACTTGAGCAATTTAATGTATGCAGCAGTACAAAACACAGTTACACACGCTGATCAAGAGTCCACTTGTACAGTCTGAAACAGGAATGCACTGAACTACACTGATTCAAATAGGCACATAATAAATGTGTACATTTTAATACATTACTTTAACACAGTTTAATTTTTTTCATTTTATTTCAGATGATGTGATATGTTAATATGAAAGAAATCTGTTCATATACAGATTTATTTGGAAATGATGTACGCATTTTTGTCAAATAAACTCAATGTATTACTTTTCTCAGGATACTGTTTAAAACATTTTTAGTGAATCAAAACTGTGTCATTAATGTTCGTGAGGTGAAACAGTGAATATTTTTTATTCTAACTCTACGTTGACATGCCTCTAAAATAAGGCGTATCAAATAAAATGGACCTAACTGACCAATGACAAACCATGCAGAATATTTTAAAGATTCCAGAATACTTTACTGGGAAAAAGGTAAACTAAGAACCTTTTAAAAAGATTTTAAAATATAAACATTTAAAATAAATAAAAATATTATGTGGCAAAAAATGCATATAAATCGTCCATCAGGTTCATTTTCTTACTGTTAAAGAGACCAATAGGAAAAATTTAAATACGCAAAAGATGAAATAACTCAGTTGTTATAAATTTTAAATGATTATGTAATGTTTTTAATACATTGAATTAATTACAACATATTTTAAAATATTAAATTATTCAAATTGAAATGATAATAATGTAAACAAATGATAAGTGGTCAATGCTAATGTATTATTGCAAAATATGATTTTTTTCAATGATTTTTTGTTAAATAAATTAATCGTAACAACCTTAATCTCGGTAACACTGCAGAAACCCACTTTTTTAGACAGCCATTTTAGATTAGCAAAACATGAGCTTGTGGCTTGTCTTTAGGAATATATCTCTGTTCTCACATTTCACGCTTGTCTTGGTCAGTAACGCTGGGTAAAGGTCATCTCCGGAAGCACACTGGCTCATTTCATCACTGGATTATTCACTGTGGGCTTTAGCTTTGAAATGGGCTGGTGGGTCAGTCTGACAGAGTTTGAGTCTAAGAGGTACTGAGAGAAGAGTAGGAAAGAGCTGACTGGCCTTTTAAAGGAATTCTTCAGCAGGGCCCTACAACTGCTATGTAGCATCACCCCGGTGACCAGCCCGGTCCACGCACTCTTTTAGCTACAATGCAATGTCACTGAAGCTGCTGATCCAGGCAGCCTTACAGCCACAACGTAGCGTCTCTCAAGTGGCTGGCCTAAGAAGCCTCTATGGGGGAGAGTGAACAAACTTTTTTTTGTTCTTTTCTAAAGTAAAAGAAAAATGCATGAAAATTATTGTAAATGGTAATTGAGCTTATGCTACAGGTGCAGTTGATAGAGATTAGGTTTGCTTTGAAAGCACCTGCATGTTACCTTCTATTAAAAGTGAGCTTAGAGTAAACAGGTTTAGAGAAACTATTGTTAGTAATCACTACAGATGCATAGAGTGGGTTGACAGAGAATCCCTTTAAACTGTGTCCATGTCTTGGTCAGTCAGTGGTAAAATGGGTTGCGAAAGGCAAAGCTGTCCACTCCATGTGTGTCTGTTTAATGCCACCACTTCTGCCCCTCCAGGCTGGGTACACTGAGCCAAAAGCCACTAAAGGATTTCTGCCAAAAGTGTCGCATTAAATTAAAGCTGCAAGTGTTAGCTATTTATACTGGGAGGAGTGTCATTAATGTTAATGGTAATCACTTTTTCACTAATAATTAGTGTGAATTAGTGAAGGCGATATGAACAGACATTAATCTCAAAGCTGTAGATTAGAGACACTGACACTATCCCTGCTGTAAAGGGAAGATACTGTTAGGATGTGTTAGCCTAATGTTATATAATAATTTTCTATAGAGAATTGAGAACAAGTCACGACGCTTAAAAATTCAAGTATCGTGGCCAAAAATATACATAGTAGAAATTCTGATTGCGCAATACCTGTGCTATTTTATTATTGTATTTGATGTGAAAAAAAATCCTCTATAGAGGATGTGTTAACAGATTTTCTGATCATCCAAACAAGCAATCCACATTTGGCTAATTTATTCTTTTTATTTTGGCAAATCTGTTGCAGTTTTACGATGTAAATAACATGAGGCCACTAAGGTCCATATTAAGGTCACATGCACAGGCTCAAAAAGAAGGTCCATGTTTAGGTCTCAAATGCAAAATCAACATTATACTGATGGAGATATGATGACAATAGTAGATTCCTTTACATCCTCAGAAGACACATCCTTCACCAAGTTTTGACTGAGTTCTTTTTGAACATTCTTTCAACATGCTCCAAATTATCTGATTCATCCTCTCAAGGAAGGGGTTTGAAGCACAACCTGCCTTCCAAAATGTTCTTTTGCATATTGCGTGGAATTACACGTTTCCACGAGAGATTTCCATCTCCAAATCCCCAAATCTTACATAGTGCTGCTTTACTGTCGGAGCATATAACTAATATTTATGCAGCGGTTTTTAGGTGCCTGTGGAAAAAAGTGAAAATAAGTACACATCTTCTACAGAGAACACATTTCTGTACACTTTAAAGCACAATTACTGTTTATTTTCAGAATTTAGCATATTGCAAAAAAATGACATTCAAGTATTAATATGTTAACTTATTTTTACTTAGAAAACCAACAAATCCTGTAATTTGAGTGTGTTCAAAGGTTTCATTCAACTGTATATAGCAGTAGTGAGGAAATGTTTAATTCCTTTTCCTATATTGGATAGGGTCAGGATCCGAATTTCACCCATGCACAGCAAACACAACCAAATACTGCACAAACACTTATTTTAAAAGTAATGGCACTAGGCTACTGCAGACTGTAAAACATTTCATTTCATTCCTGTCTGACATTTTTTCTCATCCTGGGGAGTAAATAACGTGTGATATTCATAAGCCAGCTTTTATTACATTCATTACATTCATTAGCGCCCCCTGGAGGTCAGCTGCTTAAGGCTGTCATTCAGTCATCTGCGTTTAGCCAAGGCTCGGGGTCTTTGTATGGCATTTCACAGCTCCAGAGCCCTTTGATTAGTGCAATATTTACATGTTCACATATTTACATATTCCACAGACACACACATACACATTGCACACAAACACCCAGACACACAGACACACAGACACAAACACACACGCACATTACACAAACACACAGACATAAACACATACATCACACAAATACACATCCTCATCACACAAACACACACACACACACATCACACACATCACACACTCACACACAAATATCACACACATCACACACACACAAATATCACACACAAACACACATCACACACACACAAATATCACACACACACACACACAAATATCACACTCACTCACACACACACACACACACACACACACACACACACACACACACAAACACACATCACACACACCCATAAGAAGTAAAACTAAATTATGATTTACTTCAAAGGGTAAAATTCCAGTCAAATATTGGTTGTTGTGCAAGAACTCATATTAATGTGTAATGTGATAGGCTAGTGTATACATTACCCATCACATGTTCCTGAACTTGAAATGGAAACATATTTGTTGGCTCACGGCATGGCTCCCAACACTTATTTTCTCTGTGTCTTTTATGCTTCTTATGAGCGGCCTCTTTACGCTTATGAGAGATCTGCTACCCCAATGGCTCCCCTCAATTCAGACCCTGCCACTAGTCCACAGCAAGTGATGTCCCAAGCTTACAGTACAATTGCACACAAGGAAAATTTCTAAACAGGCAGAGTAAGCAGCTCAGCTTCAACATAAATTATCTTACATAGCGAGAAACAGAATTTTGCCAGCAGTTTTGTCAATTTTTACAGTTAACAGTATATCATACAGTGTCAGAAACCACATAAGCAAGTCTAGTTGAGATAGCTTACCAACGCGAGGCAGGTGTGTGTTGATTTAAGCATGCAGTTTATACAATGCTAATTGCTGCTAATTGGTAATACACTTCCTTTGCAGTTTTTTACGTTTGTTCACACACTAAAATTAAGAATAACACAGTATAACAAAGTTAGTGAAACCTGACACAGAAGGAACAAAACCTCAGCCCAGATCTGCACTACTACAAGCATACTAAGCCAGTAATTACACTCCTCTACACTAGACACCAAAATCTAACTTGATGTCACTTCTTTTCAAAGCACCGCCTTTCAAAATACCACACCTGTGAACCAGCTGATCAAACATGGCTGTCAGATGTACATACACGTAGTTGCTTAACTGTACACTCACCAATCAGATGTGCTCACTATAATAAGGTAACAGGTGAGATTTTCTTTAATTAATTATTTCTTTTTTGTCTCCACAAATATTTTGCTGTGTTTATGTGCTATATTCTATTTAGAAAATGTTCTGCTCTAAATTCTGTGAATTAAATTAAAACCCAGACTTTATCATTAGAAAAGCAGAAATTATAAAGGTTTTTTAGATTGAGCACAGCAGTGTGTAACCAGTTCAGTTACAAGTTCTATACAGTAATAAAATCGTTTTTTATAAGTTCGTTTTGAATAAAGGATTGTGTGTAATGTTTTGAAAAAATGAGCCCTGATTTCAAAATTGTGCTGAAGCAATCGTAAAAAAATTGTATTTCAGACACAACAAACATGTCTTGGCTAATTGACTACATATAGAGTAAGTAAGGAAAACTAGGTACATTTGCTTTTGGCCAAACTATTGCTTTAATCAGGCTGAGTGAGGGATGCTCTGAGCAGGGTTTAGCATCATTGACACACATAAGGTGTAAGTGACAGACAGCTGGAGTGTGTGTGTGAGTGACAGTAAGTTAGAGTGTGTCAGCCACTCTGCCCGCAGGCGCCACACACACTCATGTCATGTGCCATGTTGCTGGCAGAGAGCTGTCAATCAAATCCCACTTCACTCACATGCACTTTCACACATCTTTACCCAATTATCCCCCGAGGACCACAGTTTAGCTGTGAAACGCAGAACGACATCTATAGCTACATTTACATCAACTTCATATACATTTGAAGGGATAAAATACAATTAAAAATATGTACCAATGTTTCAAAATTTCTGCATAATTTAATCGCAGATGTAAACAAAGTAATTTAGGTTTGATGTGCAATGGTTAACTGAGAAACATACCAACTCTGATTTTTTTTTACAGTGGTGGTAATAGAAACCAGACATTTGAAGAGTTTAATGCCTTTAAAAGCTATAAAACATTTTTTTAATGAAATTATATATTTATTTTAAAATAAATGTATGGTGGAGAGGTACATACAGTGTGCTGTGAGGTAAAATAATAACCAAATTAAACTTTTTTTTCAGTATTACTAATATTTTACCATTACCAACATTACATATAAAAATGACTGGTTCCTACCACCCACATCATAAAGATATTCAAGTTATGTCTGAATTGAATTATGCAGGCATTTTGAAAAATTGATTGAATTCCCCTTTAAGGTCAACCTAACATCAAAAGTGGCATACTTACTTTGTTAGAAACAAATACACCATCAAACAATCTGAGAGTGTTAAAGGTTAATTCAAAAAATGACCTGAAAATGTCATATTTAATGAGAAATGTTCGAGAAGTGCAACAACAATTCAGGAATTGGAGAATGTGGTTGTAGCTGAGGCTATTTTAAACCACATTGTGTAGTTGTTATTGTACATGATTGCATGGATTGCCCATAATGTTCTGCACCAAAAAGGCTGTGTGATAAAATTTGATTTAGATGGTCCATTGCAGAATTTTTGTGGATTTTTGTTACAGAAATTATATTGACAATGTAGCAGGTTAAGCGTAAGAGAAGGGAGGGTGCCCCTGGGAAGGCTCACAGACATGACAAAAACTAAATGAATAATAGTAATAAAATAAAATTATTCAAATAATCTTAATAGAATTCTGATGTTACCATATGGTGTTACCATAACAACAGTGATAAAAATGACAGAATGTTATGATATTTGCTGAGGTCCAGTACAGAACACGTGACTTCATGATGAGAAAACCAGGCTTTCCTGTCAACTCTCATGCGAACGGGCAAGATGGTTTATCAGAAAGCAGCACTGAAGAAAAAAAAAACACAAGATTTCACTTTACCTCAGCCTTGATTTCACTCACTTTTTTTCTCTTTGAGCCAACAAATACCTTGCTTCAGACTTCAGTGACCAAAAGGAAGGTGGCCATCTTGACAAAGTGTGTTAGACACTTGAGAAAATGTCCACAAAAAAAGTGAAAAACATGAGAGGTAGGATGAAGACAACTCAGAGGAAACAGAAAACAAAATTAGAGGCAGGAGGATGATGAAAAAAGTTAGGAACTCCTGATTCATAGTGAAGCCTGTTGCACAGTGGGTTTGTTATATATATGTCAATGTATACTCAGTCTTGCTAGTGTGATGACTGCCCTGCTGTCAGGTATAGGATATAGCCTGATGTTATATGTTATGACATGAAATGACAGTACATTCACAGGCCTACCCAAACATTTATTTCTGCATACCTCACTGGACAAGAGAGAAGACAGTGACCTCTAAATATCTGTTACCACAAATATCTGTCTGTTCGCATTTTTGCAACCTGGGCAATTTCTGCACACTATGCTTAGTTAGGTCAATTTGAAGTGGTCAAGTAGCTTACAGAACAATGCACCTTGTATTTTTAGCCTCCAGAAAAGTGATCCTCTACTTATGTATCATCAGTGCAACTTGTTGTCTGCATTTGTAATTCAGTCAAATTACAGACTACAAAAACTAAAGATTATGAAACTAATGATTATTATATTTGATTATAAATGTCTGCTCTTGGCCCAAATTCTCTCCCTTCCTGCTGGTGCATGGTGATGTAGCCAAACGTCAGAAGATGTTTTAGAGGCAGCAAAAGATTATGGCAAATCATTATGGGAAAACAAGAATTTTGTCTTTAAAGTGGTATGATATGCTCAATATGATCACAGACATAAACTAATAAGGGAAAAAAAAAGGATTTTGATTCCAGGTTGTCTTTAAAATGATGATACAAAAAATTTAATGATACAAAATAAAATGTTATCATTGTAGATTTTATGGGGAATTTACACAATCATGTACAATTGTGAATAGATATTACATTTCTTATTAAATATATTGTAAATGCCATGCTATTTTTTAAATTATACTAAGAAAAGTTCCAGTCTTGTGGTTTGTTGAGCTCTTATTTGGAATGGTGTTGTTTTTTCTTTCAGAAACATCGTCCCCTTTCATTTTCACAACTTTTGTATAAAATGTATCCAAAAAAGTCAGTTTTGTTAGTATTTCTAACATGTTAATAATCATTTTAATTCCCATGCTTTACATAATCAAAGATTTCAGAGCGTTAACACGTTTTTCACATAAAATTCCTCAGATGGAAATTTGTTTTGTGTGAGGTTCTTACTGCAAAAAAAAAAATACTGATTTATTAACAAAGCCTCATTTAAATAATTTGTTTGTTTTCTTGTTAGATTGTTTGTTTTTAACAAAGTGTAGGCAGGCAAAATGTTAATGCTCTCACAGTTTTGGAGGAAATTAAATGTCTTCTGTTCTGCCACCTGTTTAATATTGAACTGGAGTTTAAAATCCTGTAACAGAAGAAAGTCTCAAGTGAGGCAGATTTTCAGCACTTTTCATATTATTGATAAAGTGCAAAACCAAAGAGCATCAGCAAATAAAGATAAATGCCGAAATATTATTTTTCTTGGTAAGCCGAAAAAGATGAATAATTTTTTTTGTTTGTTTTTCACAGAAAAATCAAATCAAAAAAAGAAACACAAGAATGTCTTTTGTATATTTATTTTTACACAGCAGCAATAATTCTGGATGACACTACAAAAAGTGCAGGCCTAGCAGATCCATCACAAATAATAATGAATACTTTAGATCAAAACGTATGGCACGTTATATTTAATGTTGTATTTTCCCCAATATGTTAAAATTGTGCACTAAAATATGCAAAAATGGCAGATTTTTCACTCAGATATATATATACATATATACTCATGTATATATATATATACACATGAATAGATGAATAGTGGCCTAGAAATTGTGCAGAATAATTGAGATTATATCTCCTTTTTGGTTTCACATTTAAGATTCTAAAACCTGTTGCTTTTTTAGTGTACATGAGCGTGTATGTGTATGTGTAAAAAAAATAATTATGAAAAAAAAATATGTATTCAGAGCTTAGATATTTTTAATGATTATGTTATAATCTATTTAAGCTTAAGACATTCAATGAGATATAAATAACCTAAAAAATATACAAACTCACCCATTTGATAGTAATAAGATAGTAATAAGCTATAAATATAAATCATTACAATGATCAGTTAAAGGGCACTGCATGTTTAATGATTTATTTTAAACAAAAATAAACAGAATTATTGTACAGGGTCACTCAAAGCAAAAGAATTTTACTCATTTAAACTCATTTAAACGTCTGAAGGGTGATTTTGAAACAGTTTAGTAGAATGATCTTTATATTCTTTCTTTATATTCAATCTCCAGTGACTACACATACATGCATTAACACACACACACACACACACACACACACACGCACACACACACATATGTACCCGCATTTCTGTTTTACTGTCATAGAAACAGCCTGTGATGCACACTCTTAAAAGAAAAAGTAATTCCATAGAAGAACCACTTTCCTTTCTTAAAGAACTTTTCAATGGATGCATAATATATTAGTCAATAAGAATGTCTTATCTATAGCAGTAAATAAGATGTGTGATTGTGAAGAAACTTTTTGATGTTTGTGGGAACCTGCACATAATGTTAAGATTTAATTTTTTCCCTAGAATCACATTGCCATAGAACTATTTAGAAAACACTTATTTTAGAGAGTGCAGGCGATTCTGTTTGTGTCATCACCTGAAAAAATAAAACTCATATTAAATCATTCCATCACATCTGCACACAGAGCTGAAGATATAAACATTGTGAAGTGTTTAAAGCTTACACACACTTTTCTTCTTTCATCATTCTGCACAAGTAATTCAGTAACACACACACACACACATTTTCTTCCAGAGCTATGTAGGTTTTACATTTACAATAAATCATTTTGCTTTCCATACGTTAGTAAAGAAAGTTTTTCAAAGCTACAGCGCCCTCTGCTGCTGTTTTAGTAAAATAATTCGGTCATTGAGCTGTGCTAGAGACAATGGCCCAGATTTATCAAACTTTTTGGAGTAATAATACTGATGTAGGATCAACTATGCTTTTTATCTAACATTGAATAAAATTCCATGACTTTATAACACCTGATCTTAGATCAGTGCTCTTCCTCTGAGATGCTTGATAAATGTGGGTCATTGTGTGAGGCACTGTGAGTAACATAGTGATCATGTATTGTACAGTAAGTATTCAATGTTCACATATTCACCTTAAAAATACATTTTAGACTTTTAACTGATTTGGACTTAGGCTAAAATCCTTATGCTCTGAGTGAACCCATATCTTAATTTTGCTGTTATTAAAATAAATCATTGAACATTCCATTTTGTCACTAACAAAACAATCATTACATGACCAAAACTTTACCAAATGTTTTGGTAGTGACAATTTACAGTTACACACTAATTTTCAGACTTTGGGATAGATTTATTTGCAAACAAGGGGATCTCACTGCTTACCTTGTGGCCCAAAGGGACAGGGATGCAGTCTCACTTCCTGTTCTAAAATGCAGGGGTGTGTGTGTTTATGTGTGTGCGCGTGTGTGTGTGTGTGTGTGTGTGTGTGTGTGTGTGTGCGTGCATGCGTGTGTAGATATGTCAGTACCTGTATGTGATAATAATTGAATCTGTAAAAACTGTAGACCTACTTTCTTACACTTCCCCCATTCAACACACCCTCTTCCCCTCGCACATATACACACACACGCACACACACATACACACAAACAGGGATTTAATTAGAGTGACCTAAAATTGCTCCGACTGTGCACATAAATAAACAACACACCTGAGCAAAACAAATGAGATTGCCATTTAATTGAACCTAATTATCATTTTGATAAATGGAAGAAAATCAGAAAGGAAAACAAATGGCCCAGAACATCAAGTTTAGTTTGTAAATGAATTATGCCTCCCAAAATTAGCTGCTTCCAAACATAAACTTCACTCTACGTGGGTGCGTGCCGGAATGATGTGATGCAGCTGAAAAGAAGCAACAAGCTGCTTTTTAGCCAAATTTGCAACATTTTTATATCAAGATATTTCATTAAACATATTGACAGATCGCACCTTGTTCCAACATAAACTAAGTCCTTGGTTTAGGGCAGTGGTCTTGGGGGGACCGCTGGTGGAAGGTTTGACTATGAGGTGACCCCTTAAATAAGCTAAATATATACAAAATCATCATTTATAGCAGGGGTGTCAAACTTAACCACTAAAAGGGCCATTTTAAAAATCTCAGCAAATCTGTGGGCCAGCCGTGTTTTTATTTCATTTTTACCTAACATTTTGCCATGACCCGAACAGGCCATTGTTTATTCAAAATATGCCAAAGCTGCGACAGCAAAATAGGCATTAATACTTTTTCAAAAATATTTCTAAATAAAAATGAATGCATCTTTTCTTTTTGTGTAACTGCTGGCTCAGAGATTGTTGTTGGGGGTAAGAATGCATACTATATTGCAGTGCATGCTGGGGACTGTAGTGCATCTCAGAGTGAAACAGGCTAATAATAATAGAAAATTAAAATAATTTTGCGGGCCAAACAGGACTTTTGTGAGGTGACTGTCCAAAACCCTAACCCCTAAATTTCAGCATATAAAATTATACTTGATTTTTTTTTTTCAGTTTAAGATCTTCATGATTTATTTTGAAGTGAAGTTAAAAGATTTATTAGGAGTTTAATTTTTAAATAATACAAAAACTTATTCTGTCCAATGTTTTCATGTCTATACCAAAATACAAAGAATTGTATTCCCTAAGTGGAGCCTTAGTTTAGCCACACACCTGCTTTTTAGAGCAGGAAGTGAGACTGCATCCCTGTCCCCCTGTCCCTTATGGCCACCTGGTGAGCGGTCAGATGTTTTGAAGCAAATGTATGCCAAAGTCTGAAAGTCAGTGTGTAAAATTAAGAATTGTCACTACCAAAACACTATCAAAAAGCTGTTCCCGTTGCTATTAAATAATGTGATTGGGTCAGTATTTCTTTACTGCTTATTAAGTTTCATAATGGTAGCAAAGTAGACAGGGAGTGGCTAAAATTATCCTCAAGAGAACAGAGGACATGCCAGACATCAATTAACCACTGTTCATTAATTTTTGAGTATTGGTTATAAAGAAAGTCTTTCAAAAATCAGACAATAAAGGGAACCTATTGTTTGCCATTTTGCTGAAACTGTTTACAAAGGTGATGTATGGAATTGCTCAATTGATCCACATTTTGGAAGACCACCAGTACTAAAATAAATCTCTTACAAACAAGCCCAGAATCGGCCTTTGATGCAGACTCAAGTATTTGGGACATTTAAAAATACGATGAGTTTGACTTGTGGGTAGCCTTTTTTTAAGTCATCGAATTTCTGATTACCATCTCAATGCAAATCTAACATTATTGGACATTGCAATGATAATATAAAATCACCTACGGCAATTACGCTTCTCAGGGTCAGTGGTGGGAGGAAAGTGAGAGCACTAGCATGTGTGACTGGAGCATGCTGCCCTTTAACTGGACAAAACTGCAGGGACATCTGGCAGCTAGACTGAAGCCTTAAGACACACTTGCAGAATAGATTCCACAGAAAGGTCACACTACTGCATCTGACTTAAAGGTCTGTGAAAGTGCATGACGGTGTGACAGCATTATTGTCACTGTTGCAAATTTCATCACACACACTTGCAGCGATTCTGAGGGTGAAGACATAGTTCACCCAAAAATCTAATTTTCACTGTTTTCTCTGTTATTTTAAATGTAATTATTATTATTTGTAATTTCAAATATACTTGTTTATGTGGTTTCTGGCATTGTATGACATACTGTTGGACAAAAGCGAATTGCATAGTTAAAAACATTTGTATTAATCACCCAGTAAAGAATCTGGATAATTTTATTTAGCCAAGTATGTTACACATACAGTGTTGATTTTTTTCTATTTCTTTTGCACATTTGTCAGACTAAATGGTTTCAGATCCTCATAGAAAATATAAGAAGAACATGAGAAAGCACAGCTTTTAAACAATCATTGTATTTATTAATGTAAAAAAAAAGGATTTGCAATACATACTACCAATGTGAAGAAGTAAACTAAACTTATTAAACTTAATGACTGGTTGTGCAACCTTCAGCAGCAACTACAACCAAACGCTTCCTATAACCTGATATCAGTCTTTCACATCGCTGTGGAGGAATTTGTCTGACTTTTCTTTGGCTGACTCTCAGACACAGATTTGGATGGATTTCGAGCATAAACTACCAATTTAAGGTCCTACCGCAGCATCTCAATTGGGTTCAAGTCAGGACTTAGACTAGGCCACTCCAAAACCTTAATTTTATTTCTTTTAAGCCATTCAGAGATGGACTTAAGAGTTGTGCTAATGACTAGATGTTCTCCTGCAAGATTTTCAGAATTCATGGTTCTGTCACTTATTGCAAGGCCCTGAAGCAACAAAGCATCTCCACACCATCACACTACCACCACCATGTTTGACTGTTGGTATGATGTTTTTATTGTGGAGCTTTACGCCAGATGTAATGGCACCCTTGTCTTCTAAAATGTTCCACTCGGTCCATAGAACATTATTTCAGAAGGTCCAGGCGTGATTAAGGTGTTTTTTGCACATGTGAGACTAGTGTTTGTTCCTCTTTGTTAGCAGTGATTTTTGTGTTGCAACTCTCCCCTGGATCTGCCTAGTCTCTTTCTGTAGGTGGAATCATGAATGATGACCTTATCTGAAGTGAAAAAGGTCTGTAGTTCCTTAGATGTTCGTTTGGCTTCTTTTCTGACTTAATGAAAGAGTCGTCACTGTACTCTTGGAGGAATTTTGGTAGGCTGGCCACTTTTGTGAAGATTGACCACTGTTCAAAGTTTTCTCGGTTTGGAGATAATGGGTCTCACTGTGGTTGGATGGAGACCCAGAACTTTCTTTCTCATCTCCTCTGGGATTTCTTTTGATCATAGCATACTGCTTGCTGAGACCTTTCAGCCTACTTTACATTGTTGGAAAGCTTTTAAAGCACCACTAAGTGATGTTTAGTTTCAGTGGGGCTGGCAGTAATCAAGCCTGGATGTGTCTTGTTTAATTGATCAAACTTATCAAGTAAATGTAGTTAAATTTAGTTGGTTAAATTTGGTTGTGGTTACTTTTTTCCTTCAATAAATGGAATGTAAAGTAGGGCACAAATACTTTTTAACGGCAATGTATGAGGAATTTGTCTTGGTGCACACATGTATGACATGGAACATACTGAACAGACCAGACAAGTACATTAACTATTACAATATTAAAAAGAAAACAAGACAGTACCTATGCAAAAAAAACCAAAATAAAAATAAACAAAATAAAGAGAGTAGATATAATAGAGCCCATGTGAAAGGAGCAAACAGAGATAAATATGTACACGTGCAGGGTCTGAGAATACGTAAATTAAGTTATTATTTAAAGAATAATACAGGATGATATGAACATGTGTAAAAATGAACAACAATTTTTACATGTATGTCGAAAGGGCTAGGTGCCCACCGCAGTTAATGAGTGCTCTGGGGAAAAAGCTGTTGAGATGTCTAGATGTGCTGGCTTTGATGACCCTGAATCTTCTTCCAGAAAGAAGTGGATGGAAGAGAGGTGATGTCCAGGGTGAGAGGGGTCAGCTGTAGTCTTGCCAGTGCACTTAATGGCCCTGTTTTTGTAGATGCTTGTGGGCCTTGGGGCAGCAGATGGTCGTGTGGCCCAATAGATGTGGTTAAATCACTAAAATCAGTACATATCTGAGATCCTTTCCAACTGATATGGACAAATCACACCAGATTTAGTAAGCATGGAAAGCGGGTCACTTGGCCAACAATGAGCAGAACCAATGCCTAACGTTAGCACACACTAAATGGCACTCTTAAACTCAAACTCTATGTTTTTAATGAAAGTGCTCACCCTGTCACTGCCAGCAAATTCCGGCACTGCTATAGGTAGGCTTTTTATTAGGGGGAAAACAAAGAAATCTCTTTAAAAAAAATAAAAAACACCAATCAAAAGCCCTGAATTACTAAGGGTGCATTAAATCACCCAGGACTACATTCAATGATCCTCTTCACTTTCTTGATCCGGCGCTGAGGTTTGGCTCTTTCTTGTAAGGTGGAGGATCTAAACCAAAAGGATGGGGTCAACGATTGCTGTGTAGAACTGGATCGTCAGGGTTTGTGGCTGGTTGAATTTCAGGAAGAACATTCTCTGTTGTGCTCTCTGGGCTTTGGAGACCGGATTCAAAAGTGTCTTAAGAAAGAACATCTCCTTAAATCCCTTTTTTTCTTAACAACAGACTTAAGAAAAACTATAGATAGATAAATTTTTCTTCAAAAAAAAAAAAACATCTTGAGAATTTTCTTAATGTTTTCTTAGCTTTTCTCTTCAGAACAATTGTAAAAATGTGGTATTCTTGAAAAAACATGTTCTTCAAAATTTTCTTAACCTTACGATAGTCTCACACTTGTCTTAGACTGTACAAATTGAGATGGTAAACCTCTTAAACTGGAACTCTGAATGGATTTCACAAAATGTAAATATTACATTAAACCAAGGGTGTCCAATCTTATCCGCAAAGGGCCAGTGTGGCTGCAGGTTTTCACTCAAAACAAGCTGGAGCACACCTGATTCTATTTGTTTAATCAGCTGGTCTTAGTCTTCAAATATTTTATCAGGTGACCTCCTGCTTTGTTGGAGTGAAAACCTGCAGCCACACTGGCCCTCTGTGGATAAGATTGGACACCCCTGCATTAAACCAATGAGTTTTTTACCCTGTTGGCTATTTCCTCCACCATCGCTTCTAGTTCTTGTACTGAAGCAATTTTTTTTAATGGGTGGTTTGATTTTGTTTTATTATCATTTTGCTGACTTCAGGCACTGATGTGATTAAACTGAATAACTGGTATAATTTTTGGTAATTTATGAGATGTAATTTGAAGTTGATAGCCTACAAATGAAAACAATACAGATTTTCTTTAAAAAGTTATTAAGAATGTGATATGAAAATGCTAAATATTCAGAAACTATTTTTTTCCACACAAAACAACATAAACTGGATGCGACACAGTTTATGGGGGGATTTTTCTGTGTTCTTCATGCTGCAGAAAAAATGTCTTTAAGTGACTTATTTTAAATGTCTTTAAAATATCCTTGGCTCCTCGCAATGGACAAACATGACATTGGGTGGGTTACTTGGGGGGGGACTGAATGTAGCATGGACAGTGTGACTACCTCATTCAGGAACTGAAACTTTGAGGTTAAATGTTTGCAATTAATACTATTTATAATATAAAAAATAGATTGCAGATAAATGTATGAAATTATTCTAATATGCTAGTCATGTGCAACTAATACTCTAGAAGCCTGTAAACAAAAAAAATAAATTTTGTGTCCAGAATGTTGAATGGAGCTGTACAAGATTCTAAAGTGACTGAGAAAGCTGCAGAACATCAGGAATTAAGTTATAATGAAATGAATATCCAAAATTCATTATTTTTCAAAAGTGGAGATCAAATCTCAAAGCAGATAACAAAAAAATGCCAAATAGTTTGTAACATTTAAATCCACATCGTTAAGATATAATTGTATTTGTAAAAATCAAAGATTTTCATTTGGAAAGTGATTTCAAACTTTTAACAGTAATGTGGCTCTGGTTGGCCAGTTTGAGTTGCTTTTGGAGATCTTAGAAGCATAATGAAACAGAGAACAAACAAATCCTTTTGGCACTGGTTAAAATGTAACTATTTTTTTTCCTTTACTATAACTGGGAAAGGCTTATGTCACTGAAGCTCAACTTTCCCACAATATATGGACTTTGCTGCCCCCTGGTGGTGGTGATCTGTTAGTTCTGGTTTACCGGACTTTAAAGCCAAGTGTTTCGTAATCCCACTGTTGGTGACTCACCGCATTATTCCCTTCCAAACCATTTGGTCCAGTTTATGAAGGGCTCCATAATCAGTTCATAAGCTGCATCAGTTATGTTGAATCAAGGAACACTTTAAACTGTGCAGTGCTGTGGATTGCCAGGAGCAGGAGTAAGAGACACTAAAGGGGACTCTGGCTACAATGAAAAATGTGATTATTGTTACAACTGTTGTAAACATGCTTATTTGCCTCCTACAGCGGTACCATAGTCTCTGGAGTGAGATTTTCCGGTTCAAAAACTAGGAAAACCCCTTATAATGATCATCTTGAGAAACTGTTGAACAACTACAAGCTAACAGTATGACTATGAGACCAATGTCTGTATTTATTAGCCTCTACATCAGTGTCTATGTTAATAGTCAGGATTTTAGCTGTGGGGGTATTCCAAACGTATCGTACTGTATGCTAGGTTAGCTATTGTAGTGAGAGAACACTGATGGGGTCCTTTATAATGTCTCTGTCATACAAACCCTAATTGCATTCCGTTTTGAATACAAATTCATAATGAATTTCTTAGTTTACTAGGAAATTTCATTTTTTCCCCCAATGATCAGTTATGTATATGAATTTACACAATGAGTTTGTCTGGAATCCATGCACAAAATATTTTATATAAATGCATTTCAACCATAGTTCTTGAGGTATTAACTTAAAATAGGTCTTGACTCTAGGACCCAGTAACAATTCATGTATTAGCCCACTGAATGCACTATTTAATGTATAGTCTGGGTAGCCAGCCTGTTGAAGCCCAATGCAGAGGCTAATAAATACAGACATCATTTGGCTTCATAGCTGACGCGTTAGCTTCCTTCGGCATTGGCAAGCTAGTGGCAAAAACATTTCAAATAGCCCACCCTCAAAAACTGCCCGAAAGTGCTAGTACTTGTTTCTCCCTGCTCCAAGTTTTCCTGGGCAGCCCAAGCCCACCTGGAGCCCAGCTAGCCATTGTTCAACTCATACCCACATGGGTGTGTTGGCTGTTTGGGAAGTGCTGGTTTAAACCACCAAATTAATGAACTATGCTCTTTCGTGTCTTTGTGCACACTGGGTCTGGTATATCAACACTGTAGTATAATGGGTTCATTTTATTAAAAATACATACATTTTATCTTACACAAATAAGTCAGTAGTTAAAAAGTAAGTTTTAATCTTCAGGAGCTGTAATACGACCAAAGCTGTCATGACTACAAACATAAAGCCCTGGCCTTTAGGCCAACAGACTTTATGTCTCGGAGTAAATCATACGACCTTGCGTGGTTACCAAAATAGCGGAATCTTCTTTTTCACCAGGTTGGAGTGTAACTTCACTTTCATTTTGTCACCCTGACTAACGTTTATGACTAATTACTCTTTACAAATCCTACTTCTGTAGTGTATATATACACACTTCAGCCACGACCACAAATCACCTTTATAATGTTTAATGTTAACGCTACGATTTCTCAGCCTTATAAAACAATCGTGTTTTGAGATCTGCACTTGTCTCCACAGTCTCAGCTGTGGCGGTGACGAACTCCGGTCGCCATTTTGAAGCGCAGCCCGTTCACAGCCTGACGCGCTGAGGGGGAACTATGCCGCGGGGCCGACCGCGCAAACAAGGGAGGAACTGCACCGGGGAAGCAGGTAAGACACCACACATTACCACCGATAAAAAAACTATACAGTTTTAGCTCTCCAGAAAGTCCCGCTGCTGACCGAGAAAACCTCGGACAGCGGAGAAAAGCGCCTCTGAATCTGATGGATATAGTCCCCGGATGCGCCGCCTTTGTGTTGGTCTGACTGAGGCGGAATGATACCAGTAACTCCGCTCGCTCGTTCACACTCGGTTTGGCGCGGAGAGCTCGAGAAGCGAACGGATGGAGTCTCGTGGCGAGTTTTATTCCGCCACCGGCTCTCTGTTCTCATTCAGTGGAGCTTTCGTTTCTTCCAGAGTCGCCACTTCGCTTAGCCGCGAGCTAATGCTGGGCTAACACAAAGCTAACTGATAGCTAATACAAAGATAACAGTGCGGGCACATAGCTAACAGATAGCTTACGCGAAGCTAACCGAAAGGTCCAAAGCTGATGTAAACCGACCCTAAAGCTAACCTCGCACTGTTTGAATGCGCACTCTTGCTTGAGTGTGGCCAGCTTCTAAGTTAACCGAAGTTGCCTAAACTAGCTAGCTAGCTTCTTAACTGTTATTTTAATAAGATATCAACATAGCTAAAACAGCTAACGTTAGCGTTCAGGCTCTCGCTTAGAACAGTAAAATAGCCAGCGTTAGATGGTTTGCTGGCTTAAAGCTAGCGATAGGAAACACCAAAGACAGCAGTGGTCAGTGTTTACTAAATACAACTTAATGCATATATGGTTTGTTGACAACAGCTCAGGCATTGTTGTTGACTAAATTTCGTGACTAGAAAAGCTAAATCAGTTAATAGTTTGGTAGTTCACTACAGAAATATGCTTCCATCATTTCAAACCGTTTTTCTGGCGTTCGGGTCATTGTACTGTCCTTCAGAGGAAATTCAAGTAGTACAATCTTGGTCATGTCACAGATTGATTGTAGATAATGTCCTGTACACGAGCAACACTGATGTGGTTAACATCACAAACAACACATTGCATACACCGCAAAAACCCTTGAGGCCAAACTAAGCTGCTGTTGGAATATAGACTAAAGCATCCAAATTAATGGTGTTATTAATGTCTTAGTGTTTTAATCAGGGTGTGAGGTTGTATGTCTGGTGCATGTCTAGTGATTCCTTTATGACATGCAGTCTAGGTTGCCCAAGAAACATTTCCCCTGGTGGAATAAAGTTAATCAAATAAAAATGATGAATAAGTGTTACCAAAATTAGAAGAGTTATTGTGCGTTTGTTGCTAGGTTTTCTTCCCATAGTTAATTGAGTCAGCTAGTGTGTAGTAAGCTTATTAAAGATCCAGTTTGCACACAATTGGTGATTTTGTACAAGAAAAATAATCACGCCTGATTTCTCTCTAGATTGTGTCGAGATTGTGTGTACAAATGCGCAGTTTTCTGGTGATACACATTTGATTTCTATCAGTGTTAGGTTTAAGTTTGGATTTTAGGTTGAGGTTAGGGTGTTAGGTTTAGGTCAAGGGGAAATTGAAAGTCAGCATAAATGGGAAATCATAGCATATATCTTTACTGTGACCTGTTTACAAGTAAAATATGGTATCAGTGAGAGTCTCTGGGTGTTTAGCTCAATGATAGGTGGATGTGGTTGGAGAGGGAGGTAAAACATGATACTGGCAGGGTTGGGATGTAACACAATAAAAGTATTGGGATTACCTTGTCAGAATAAAGAAATGAAGTATGTGTGTTCAGTCTAAGTTACATTTTGTAAAAGCTGTATTCAGAAAATAGTTACCTTTTAGGTTTTTAGGAGAATACTTTCACCCACTCGATTATACATGTCATCTTAAAAATAAATGCTGAGGGTGGGAATCTCTAGGCACCTCACGATTCGATTTGATTGCGAGGGCTGCGATGCCATTATAAAACGATTATCGATGCATCTCGATGCATCTTTTTTTTTTCTATACGTCATTTCTGTTTTCTCAGTGTGTGAGGACTTGGTAGTTTTAAAGCAAAGTATTTGTAATGATCCATAATGAATTTACTTCCAATATCTTTTATTAATAAATCAAATGGAAGTGATGTGGCAAGTGAACTGGAAGGCTCTCATTCACTGCCTTTGGAGCACATGAGACGCTGCTGCCACTCATCTGTGATAAAATGCGCAGTTACGGTGAAATATGATCGCATATGTAAGTCGCAAAGATACGTTACAGACTGTCCGGGCGCTGCACTTACCCACTTCCTAGTTCCGCCTTTTGCGTTCCGTCAACATTACGTTATAAATTAAATATTTGGAAGATCGATTTTTGACATTTGTGAATCGATTCAGAATCGTTCACGTCCGGATCGCGATGCATCGAAGAATCGATTTTTTCCCCCACCCCTAAGAAATACCATCACTGCTTGTTTATTAACTATGTAAAACTCAGTGCACGGTGTGTAAAAACATACTCTAAAGAAGAACTCAATAAAAGGCTTCTTTACAAAGACAAGTTTCTGCTCAAGCCTGAGTAGACTGATAAATCAATGTGAAGAGCCAGTTACTAATCTCAGCATTACTAAACTCTTTTGAGGGGTGATAGAACTGATAATTTCCTCGGCAGTGGGCAGGTCTAGAGTGTACTGAACTCGTGCATGGGTGACATGTCATTGTCAACTGAAAATCACATAGCTACCCACTTTATAGTCAAATTTGCAAGATTTTGTTACTGGGATATGATAAATTGTTTGTTTAGCTTCTCAGATGGCAGTGGGATTATGGAAGCACAAGTGAACTGAAGCAGGTAGTGAGAGCCAAAGTAATTTTGAAAATTTAGTAAATTAATTTAAATAAGTAAATTTTTCGTTAAGAGAAGAATCATTGGACGAAAACTGCCAACCAGTAACAGCAAGGAACAGTGTGAATTAAATTAAAATTACAACAGCCATTTTTACCATGTGCGTTATCAATATGTATTCTAAATGTATTCCGAATCAGTATTTTGTGTATTACATTTTAATACATTATTGAATACATTCATGACAATGTGGTCAGCCATCACAGTTTTTTCATTTTGACCAAAATAAAAAGTGTGTACTTTATTTAATATTATTATAATCAACTGTGTGAGTGTATGTGTATATAAAAAACAATTGATTATAATCAGTTACATTTGAAAATATTGCATACTAATGAATATCATTATATTAATTGATTAGAAACCATTTTGGAATGTTGAAATCAATGTTGTAGATTTGTAGTTGTGAAATATTCTAATGCATTTTTACACCACGCTTTGTTATTGACGCTCGTCCTGTTTTTCTTCTCTTCACAGATGGAAGTGATGAGTTGAAAGCTGAAACTTTTTGTGGTGTGGAGCACAGATGCAACATCTGCTCTCAAATCTATAGCACAGAAAACCAGTTACAGAGACACCTCCGCGATCATGAAGCTAACGACAAGGCAAGCTGATGCTCTTTAGACTGGGGCTATTTTCATATTAAATGGTTTACATTATTTTTTTTGCCTAAATATGGCATTATGAAAATTTCTGTTGTTATGTAAGTGTCCAAAATGATGACAGTTTTTAATTATATCATGATTCTATTGGTAAACCACCCTTAAATATTTAAGAAGCAATAATACATGCTCAAATAATTTTGCCACAGGTATTAATAGACTTTTTATCATAACTCCTCATATGACACCAACTACAGTGTTGATACAAGAGTACAAGAGTATTTTTGCATTGTTAGGTTTCATTTAACATATTCACTGTTTTCTGCACCTTACTAATGATGAAATAATGAATAATGAATAATATAATTTCAAAGGCTCTACAGCAAAGGGTCAGTGCACTACATAACAACACAAAGCTTGCCTCCCACTCAGCGTTCCAATTAATCCCAAAGGTGTTGGACAGGGTTAAGGTCAGGGCTCTGTGTAGGCCAAGCAAGGTCTCAACTCAGCAAACTAATTTTTATGTGGATTTTGCTGTGTGCAGGAGGTGTTGTCATGTTAAAATAAGAAAGACCCTTCTCAAACTGTTACCACAAATTTGGCAGCACACAGTTCCATAGAATGCTTGAGCATGAATTTTGCCTTTAAAGGAACTAAAGGGTCTAGCACAAACCATGAAGAACACCCCTAGACCATTGTTCCTTCTCCACCAATCTTTAAAGATGGCTCTATGTATTTAGCTGGAAGCATTCTGTTGGCATCTACCAAACCCAGATTCTTTCGTCAGACTGCCAGGTGGTATTGCGTGATTCTTCGGTCCAGAGAAAACGGTCCTGTTCTGTGAGCTTGTGAGCTACTGCTTCCCACTTCACAACAACTCACTTACAGTTGGCAGCTCTAGATGGGTAAAAGTTTGAACCTGACTTGAAGGTGGCATCTTATGATAGTTTCACATTGAAAGTATGACCAGTTCTACTGCAAACCAGTGCATCAAACATCAACCAATAAATTAAGTTATGGAATAAAAATAAAAAAAAACTGTAGCAACAAGTTTCATTTTGATGTAAGGCTGCACAATTTAGAAAAAAACACTATATAGCCATTTCTGGGAAGGCTTAACACTAGATGTTGGAACATTGCTGTGAGGATTTGGTTGCATTCAGCCACAAGAGCATTAGTAAGGTCGGTGTTGGATGATTAGTTCTTGATCACAAATGCCTCTCCAGCTCATCCTAAAGGTTTAGGAAGATGCTCATCACTCCAGAGTACGCAGTTCCACTGCTCCACAGTCCAGTGCTGGGGGGCTTTATACCTCTCTAGCCAATACTTGACATGGGGCATAGTGAGCTTAGGCTCATGTGCAGCTGCTCCAGAGCATCCCATTCTATTGACAGTGCTTTTTTATTGGGGATTATACAAGAAGTCTGCTCAATTATGTCAGCAATATGTGCACCTTAATGCAGCTGAATTTGCTATTTATAAGGGACATATCACTTTGGGCATATTATTATTACGTTACTACATATTGGGATTACAATACATTAAAAATGCATCTGTGAATCAGTAATGTAAAATATCGAAAGACTGGCTTGAATTATTGTGACCAAATTAACCTGCGGTTGGATGGATTACATGATTACCTTAATACATTAACATGCTCACATAAACTCATCTGGAACTGTGATTGGTCAGTGTTTTCAAAGCACAGATTAAAAACTGTAATTACTAAGAGGGCTTGTTTGCATTTTCAAACCTTCTTCAGCATCAATATTTCAGCAGCCAATTTCAAAATAATAATTAACAGTTAATTTAATGGTCATTAAAATGCTTGATTATCATTTTCTCTGTTTTCTAATCCTATGTTTTTGTTTTTAGCCTCATCGTTGTGACCTCTGCCCTCAGTCCTTTAACGTGGAGTTTAACCTCCGGCTCCATAAATCCACCCACAACACATCTGACCCCACCTGTCCTGTGTGTGATAAAAAATTCTCCAGAGTGGCCAGCCTGAAGTCCCACATCATGGTGCATGAGAAAGAGGAGGTCAGGAACTTTCCTGTGTAACAGATTCAGCGTGCAGTTGGCCAGTCAGCTTCAGAGTCTTATTTAGTCAAGTTTTAGGCATGAAGGGGAATTCCACTTGTTTTTGTTTTTCATTTTTGCATAATTCACCCTGAATAGTTTCTTGTAAAATGGTTAATTGTAGAGAAACTTACAGACTTGAATTTCTTTTGGAGATAGGAACCAGGGGTCGCAATTTATACAGTCTAATGTCTAAATATGGTGATTTTTATTTACTATCCAGTATGTCCAGTGAAACTACATGTGTTTTCTAATTTTTTTTTTAATATATTTTGATGGTAAAATAGTAATCTTTCTGAAAATATATGCTTTCTATGTATACCGTTTTGTCTTACAACAATCCTCTCTGCCATTAATGGATTAATAAATTTGACCAAAATATTATTTTAAAACTACCATAACACATTTTTATATATATACGATTGTGGACATATTATGTGAATTACATTTTTCACTTTTTAAATTCTTTTAACCTTTTTTCTATCTGCTCTTTTTCCATCTTTTCCCTCCGTCTCTGGTTCTGCTGTGATTTTCAGAACTTTCTGTGTTCGGAGTGTGGAGATGAGTTTATCCTTCAGAGCCAGCTCTCCCTGCACCTGGAGGAACATCGTAAAGAGCTTTCCGGAACTAAGGTGTACACCTGCAGGACCTGCAGCAAAGAGTTCACCTCAGCCGCTTTGCTGAAGGAACACATGAAAACTCACATCAGGATCAGGTGTGTGTCTTCAGATACAGTGAACATTCAGATACAGATACATTGGTTCAGAGATGTGTGTATTTTTTTAGTTGCATTGAAATAAAGCAATAAGCCATGTTTAACCATGGTAAAATCACTGTAAAACCCTGTAATGACTTGACTGGCTTAATGCATTTATGCTAACACAATACTGTGATGACAAAATATATTATGATAAATTACACCAATACACCAAAACATAATTTAACCTATTTCTGTCAAATCACCATTGCAGTTTAATAAGGAAAATGTCTTGTTGTTATTTGTCTAAAGTGATGAAATTTGGTATAGTTCCATTTTAGATAAACATTTAATAATGCTCTATAGATTCTTTTTTTGTTGTGTGCTTTTATTCACATTTAAATTTAGTATTGTTTTGTTAAGTAGTTTTATGTGATCAAAAGACTAGAGATCAAATTCCTCAGATATTTGGATATATGCATTCATTTCTTAATTTATCATTAAAAATAATAGTGAACTACTCTGCACAGCAATGTAGGCTATGATTGCCTAGCAGTGTAACAAAGACTTTTGCACAACACTATTTTTTTAATAACTTGCCACATTAATACAATATTGTCGTGTGTGTATGCAGTCGTATGCAAGAGTTTGGGTGCCCTGGTCAAATTTGGCCAGCGCAAAGTTGTGGAATCTATATATATATATATATATATACATATGTGTGTGTGTGTGTGTGTATATATATATATCGCTGTTGTTGGAAGAAATCCTCATATCTCCATATCTGACGTTTTTGACACAATTTGAAAATACCTGCTACCCTTTACAATGTGTGTAAATTTCATGATGAATGGACTAAAAGAAATGGCCCAAATTGACTTGGAAAAAACTCTGGTTCCATTGACTTACATTAAGAGTAATATATATATATATATATATATATATATATATATATATATATATATATATATAATATTTTTTTTTGGTATAATTTAATTTGTCATCATAAATGTGTTTATTTCCTACTTGTTTTCTAAGAGTATTATTAGGTAACATTACAAATGATGTATTATTAGGTAACATTACAAATGATGTTAAAAATAGCCAGTGCAGTGTAGTGCTGGACATACACCACTATCGGTCATGATCAGACAGTGTTATAGACCATCTCTTATAATTTCCTACGCTATAGTATTGTTCATGATGTATATTTGAATTTAATATTTGAATTTTAATCTCATTATTTCAGACCTATCTTGACCAGTTCGAGAAACTACAAGAAGAATGTTGATCGGAGCGGCTTCACCAACACATGCCATCACTGTGGAAAAACGTTTAAAAAACCCAGCCAGCTTGTTCGACACATCCGCATTCACACAGGTAAGCACACACACACACACACACACACACACACACACACACACACACCTCACATAAAATGTAAGGCTGGGCTTTTAAAGGGACCATGTGCTACATTATTCTTGGATTTTCCACATATGAGATTTGTGTGGTTTTATATACCAAAAATCAGTAAATTCATTTATCACTGTTTTTGTAACACTGATGTATGTAAATAATCTCTGTTCTAATTGATTGCCCTGTATTGTGCATTCTGATTATCGTTAATTTTTGAGTTGTACTGTTAATCGTGATGTCCCGATGTCTTCCACACAAAGTTTTTTTCATAATGCTAGTTTGTTGAGATAACATTGAGAACAGGAAAATGCCTTTTTATTCTTTGGTCCTAGCTAATGCCAGCTAGTGTTATTGTTGAAGTCAGATGCTATCTCTGCCTTCTCAATCACATCCTTAATAACAGGTATTTGGCAGAATGCTCATGTTAAGGAACTCATGTTTTGTTGTAGCAAACTATAATATATGCACTTCAGTACAAAACTCTTGCAATGTACTTCCCTGTTAAAGCGTAACAGCATTTCACCAAATTGTTGGCCTGTATAGTTTCCCCTATGGACATCCCTAATTGTGCCTCATTCAAAAATCAGCCCTGGCTGAAACAATTCTTTTAACTTCCACATGAATAGGCGGGGTTAAACTGTTGTAGGTTGAATGTGCGGAATTATATGTAAATATGTTGCTTTCTGTAGTATAATTGTATAAAATACAATATAATATAGTTTCCAATGTTAGTACTAGAGAATAAAAGTACATTTTAGCTTTTTCAATGATACTAAGGTATGTAAGCTTAAACTAATTGTACAGTGTATGTGTTACAAACCAGACTTTTTTGACATTGTATTTTTTTCATTTGGATTGGTTGGTTTTACGGCACCAAATTACATAATTACATGTGTGTTTGTTGTATCCCTGTTACTGATCAAAGTGCTCTGTTACTCTCACATTTGACATCCAAAAAATAGGAAAAAAAAAGAAAATAGAGTCCCTTAACATCTCTGTGTATCATAATCAATACAATAATAATAAACCCTACTGCTACCTACTTTTTTATGATTGGTTTGTCAACTTCAATTTAAGGTCAGGTCAGGTCACTGATGGCCAAAAATACATTCCTTGATCCATGTGCCAAAATCAAATGTATTGCTTCGCTGTTATTTATTGCTCGTTTGCTGTTAGTATCAGCAGCTTGTGCTGGTAGAATGATAAGAGTCTATGTGTTTATCAAGAGTCAAGATGTTAAAATAGGTATTTCATGCATCTAGTACAGTGCTGATGTGCTGCTAGAAGAAGAAAAAAACATGCCTTGATGTTGAATTCACTTGTTTGGTATGGACCATTGTGAAAATGCATTCCCACCAGCAATGAACTAAACCAGACCTCACCTATTAACTTCTTGCAAGATGTTCATTTTATTAACTTGATTTAGCTTGATTTTAAATATTACTGTAACTTCCTGCTGGATATTAAATTTATTAACATCACTCTTTAATTATTAACTTCGTTCTAGATGCTACATAGTTTTGTTGGTCATTTTAGAATCATCTACAGCTATTGTCGTCATTCTGGACACATTTCCTCATTTTGTATGCACTTTTCTTCTACAAAGATCGGTTTTATAATAACTAAAGTGTTTCTAAACTTTTGAATGGTAGCGTAAGAATGTATGTGTATTAGAAGGTAGAATTGTCTGATAAATCAGGTGCAGAATGTGAATGTAGTTGCAAAGAAGCTTCTGACAACAAGATGGCACTTCAAGCCTAAATGATCCTCATTAAGCAACTAGGTTTAGTCCTCTCTAAATCAGGGGTTCAAAATTACCATCATGGTGACCCTGTGTTCTGTGCATTTTTGTGTTTGCCCTACTTTGCACTAAGGCTGTGACGGTAGGGTTTTTTTTCTTACCGCAGTCAAAAAGCAATGTGTCCCCACAGTTTGGCGGTATACTGCCAATGCCCCCCAGCCCCTTGGTGCTTTGCTCCTCTTGCAAAGGCCTCAGAGACCCCCAACTGTCACTACACACACAAAAGAAATCCTTCCCCCTGCATGAAGCAGAAGTGACCAGCAACTGAAATGTTTTGTTTCTTGAGAATCCCATGAACACAGGATGGAAAACAGTCAATGATAACTAAACAATGATTATTGAGTTTATATTTCATAACACACACCATATACACTCCTGTAACTTCAACAAGCAAAAAAATGAAATACAAAAAAAAAAAAAATGCGATAATGACGGTAATGAGCTTAACCCTGCGGTAGACATCACATGACCCTAGTTTTGTGGTAAAGCGTGATACTTTTCAAGTATCATCACAGTCCTACTCAACACTCCTTACCTAGACCACAAGGCACTTGTTAAATTAGTTAATGAATTGATTCAGATTTGCCAGATGAGACAGCGTTTGGGAACCCTTGCTCTAAGTTTCCTGAATCTTACATTTCACCCCTGCCGTCAGTGTATATACTAAATATTGATACTGCAAGGTGTATACTGCATACTAATTTAGTAGTGTAAGTCAGTATGGATATTTTTAACATACTACACCATTCTGTACTGCACTGTACTAACAGGAGCAGTATTTCCCACAGATTTAAAATGTGCTTTAGGGCTGAGGATGGGGTGGGGTAGGGTTGGTGGGCATATACACTAAACCCTGAATCATAAACATAACAAAATAACACAATTTATTTCACACGTTTTTACAGTGATAAAACTATTACAAATACACACAGTTTTTTTCCATTTACAACACTATGTAGGTATGTCAGGTACTTTTAAAATATTAATAACCCTAAGATGGTTTATTCACATTTTATTTACATCTTTTAATGATTGCTGCTGCTCTGTTCTTTTTTTTCTTTAAAATTATATTGGGCTAGCAAGCTAATGTATTTTGGGGGGCAACATATATGGGAGCAAGTTTTTTTCAGGAGTATGAGGTTAGTCCAACTGAAATTCGATTGCTGTGTGGGATGGAATGTGCCAATCACTCGCTACCCGGCATCCAATTGGCAGTTGTTTGTTAAGTTGTCTGCAGATTGTTTTGCACAGTAGTATCTGTTCCATATTGCTACAAAGCATTTTGTTTCATCCGGTCCACAACCATGTGCGTCCTCCATGATTATCTTCCTTGTCGACATGCATCACGTGCCCAGTAACGTATTGCATGGGGGGGAGTTTCCGTTTTAATGGGAGGTTTTACTTGTCAAATGCGTTTTAGAGAGGATGTGTTTGCACTGCTATGGCTCAAATGCATCTCAGACCACCTCCTGAAGTGGTTTAAGTGATAGGATTTGTACCTGTTTTAAATGCGTCTTAGTTGCGTTTACACTTGCATTTTTAATGTGGCTTGGCCATGTGCAGATATAATCCTGATACTCAAGACACATGATGTGGCCAGGTGTAAATGGAGTCTTAATGTTTTCTTTTGTATTGGATATATAAACAGTGATACCTGATTGATTGATTAAAAATAAACCGGAATGATTTAATTGATTTAAAGTTTTTAATTGAAATGACCAAATTCAGTAATGAGAAACACATATGTGGGCATGTTGTGGTACTGAGAATTAGGGTAAAAAAAATTATAATAGAAAAACTCCACAAACTTGTAAATTTACCATATAGAGCTATATATTATGTAAGTATTATTATATAAGAATTATATAAGTATTTTTATCTGTGTGATGTTTATGACTTTTAAATGTTTAAGGACATGTTTTGCGGCAGTTTTATGAGAATGACCCAGGCGCTAATGATGCACGACCCCGGACTCCGACTCGCGACTCGGTGCCAGAGCTGATGATAAAGTAATACAGCTGATATCAAACTATCCTAAATGTAGTTTACCCATTTTTAAATAGCTACAGACTATAGTGCTATGGTGATAACTGATTAATATTTTAACACGTCTTTCAGAATAAGCATAATTTCACATTCTGCATGATGAGGCTATTGAAGGGAGCTCGAGCTTCACTGGGAAACTCAGTGATGTACTGAAAAAAAAAATTACTGTAGTCATAATTTAGAATTTAATTCATAATAATTATTTTTTTAATTAATAAATCAATAGTTTTGTTTAAATTAAAGAACATAAACTAGTTTTAGCCAGCAGCTTAATGTCATCTTGTTCCTGTTTCCACAAGGCTAAATTTGACTTATTCTCTAGTTTCTTATTTGTGTTTTCTATTCCACCTTAAATGATTAAAAAGCAGTTCCTTAGCGCACAGCCGCAAGAATGCAGCACCATTGAAATTGGAATGGAAAATTTTAAAAAGACACAGGCAAAAAGAAACTAACTTCAGCTACGTATTATGTTCCACAACATAGTGTTTACTATTATTTTTCGTTGTCGTTCCTTGTACTGTTTTAAATCCTTGATTGTTGGAGCTCTAATTATGAAGATGAAGAGTTTTTCCCATTTTTTCCCATAGTAGAGTAAGAGTGCAGAGTGCCCTGTAGTGGTTGACATACTGATGGTATTTTGTGACCACACCTTTAACTTTTCACCTGGGTACTATTAAAGGGAAATTCCACAGATTTTTCAAAGTTTCTGCATAATTATATGGTTAACTTAAACAGACTTATTCAGAGTGGTTTGATGTGAAATGCTTCATTCTAGAGAAAGGTGTAGAAACCTGGTGTAGGTTCTCTGGTGGTTTTGGATAGTAAATAAAATGGCCATATTTGTATAGTGGACATTGTGACCCCTGTTTCCTAAACAACACCACTGTAGAAAATGGTTTGTATACAATGCATCATTTTATATGAAACCACTCTGAATGACTGTTTACATTTCAGCAATTCAGTTAAATTCCCCTTCAAAGTTTTGGCCAAAAATCTAATGTATTTATCCTCCCCTTTACCCTAAATGTAGTCCATTGTTGGAGCTTTAATCATGAAGAAGATTAAGAGTCTGTTTTTTTTTTCCATAACAGTGTCAGAGTGCAAAGCGGTGCGTTGTAATAGCTGACATGTCGACCATGTTTTGTCATTATGTTGGGCAGCACTGGACTGTCATAAAGCTAGTAAAGAAACTCGTGCTACTCAAACTAAACACAGGCTTCCATCAAAATGTCCCATGAGCCAATTACAATGAAAAACACTGAGTCAAAGAGTAGACTCCAAACATTTCAATAAGAGTTGGCCCTGAGTCCCAGAGGTGCTTGTTATGTATTGGTAACGTGTTTTGGACGCTTGGCGCACCATACTGTTTTCTGTGCCCACCTGGGTATTGTAGTCCAGAGAAGTAAACAAGAACGCAAGCTGCAAAACTACTCCGCTCTGCCTCCGTGTCTTCCTTTGAGATTGTGCGTGATGCTTTTACGACGACACAACAAAACTGGCGACGAAGGAGGGATATATTAAGTGCAGACACGTTTATGACGGTTTTTTTTTGCGAAAAAAGTCCGAAACGCGGAGTTTAAGCGTGGTTTCTGGACCGTGTGGGGCAAGCATCTCAGCGAGGCAGGGGCTGCCCGCACATGTCTGTGAGAGCCGGAGAGCGAGAGTAAACACCCTCACTTCACAGCAAAACGTCGAGAGAAAGAGACAAGAGTCTGTGAGTAGAAACAAAACGAGTGTATGTACAAATATACACGGAACACGGCTGAGACTGAAATTAGTGAGAAAGAAAACATGGCAAGTCTAGTTGGACATATTGGCCCTTTTGATGAGTCCGCGGAGCAGTGGAGCTCATATACTGAACGTTTTAAGTGCTTTGTGCTGGCCAACAAAATAAAATCTGATGTGGTGGTGCCCACTTTCCTCGGTGTAATGGGAGGTAAAACATATAACCTTCTGCGTAGCCTGGTGCAGCCTGCTAAACCGAGTGACTGCTCTTATGAACAAATCATCACTATACTGAAGAAACGTTTTTCCCCAAAACCACTCATTATCGCAGAAAGATTCAGATTCCACAAGCGAAATCAGGAGGAGGGAGAGTCAATGTCACAGTTCGTAGCAGTTGTCAGAACATTGTGAGTTTGGACGAACTTTGAATGACACCATTAGAGACAGATTGGTGTGTGGGTTGCTTTAGCGAGACAATTCAAAAACGTTTGCTGACTGAGAGCAACTTAACACTGGAAAGAGCAATCGAAGTGAGCACATCCATGGAGATGGCAGCCAAAGAAGCACAACACCTAAGTGCGTCGTCCCAAATACACAGAGTACAAACGGAAAAACAAAAGCCGAAACTAAATAAACCATGTTACCGTTGTGGAAAAAGTGGCCATCAAGCACAAGAATGCTGGTGTAAGGACATGGACTGTAGAAGTTGTGGGTTAAGAGGTCACATTGAACGTGCCTGTAAGAATGAAAAGCCAAATCCAAACAAAACTACAGTGAACAGAAAAACACGGTTCAGAAAACCGAAAAAGAAGCAGGTGAATCAAGTGGAACACATGTCTGACAAACAAAGTGGTGAATCTGATGAGGAATATCTTCATGTGATGTCACTATCAAGTAACACAGAAGGCTACTGGGTGACACCATTGCTGGAGGGAAAACCAGTTCAGATGCAAGTGGACACTGGTGCTGCAGTGTCACTCATATCAGAAATGGTTCACCAAGAGCAGCTTAAGCATCTGAAGCTAAAACCTGCAAAACTGACCCTGAAAACATGCACAGGTGAGACAGTACCAGTGAAAGGAGTTCTGGATGTGATGGTGGAGCTCAACAAACAAAAGATTAAGCTGCCACTATACATTGTGGAAGGTCAGTTTCCAGCTTTGTTAGGACGCACATGGCTTGAAAAGATCAAACTGAACTGGCGAGAAGTGCACATGATTGCAAAAGATGGAGCTACCCTTTCAAGCATTTAAAAAAAAAAACATGCTAAAGTGTTCACAAATGAACTGGGTAGTATGAAGGATGTTACTGTGAAACTCAGTGTAAAGCCAGACAGTGAGCCAAAATTTTTTAAGGCTAGATCAGTGCCAATATGCCATCAAACCCAAGGTTTAAGCAGAGTTGAACCGCCTTGTTGAAGCTGGAGTACTACGACCAGTAAGTGTGAGTGATTGGGCTACACCAGTCGTTCCAGTCATAAAGAAGATGGCTCGATTAGACTATGTGGTGATTTTAAAGTCACAGTGAATCCAGTCTTAGCCACTGAAAGATATCCACTGCCACTGATTGATGACTTGTTCTCAGGCCTTTCTGGAGGACAGAAATTCAGCAAGATAGACCTGTGTCAGGGCTATTTACAGATGCACGTTTGACCCAGACTCACAAGAACTGCTAACGATTGTGACGCACAAGGGATTATACACGTACCAGCGTCTGACGTTCAAGATTTCCTCAGCGCCTGCCTTATTTCAGCATGCTATGGATCAAAAACTGAGTGGGCCGACAGGGGTACAGTGCTATCTGGATGATCTGTTGATTACAGGCGAGGATGACAGCGACCATCTTAGAAATCTGGATGCTATTCTTTAGAGGCTAGAAGAGTATGGCCTTCGTGTCAGGAAGGATAAATGTGAATTTTTCCGTCCTTCAGTAGAGTACCTTGGTCATGTCATTGACAGCGCAGGTCTCCACAAATCACCGTCGAAAGTAAAAGCCGTACTGGACGCACCTTCGCCACAAAATGTGAGCCAACTGAGATCCTTTTTAGGACTGCTGATGTACTACTCAAAGTTCATACCCAACTTGGCAAACAAATTACGACCACTGCATGAGTTGTTAGTCAAGTCAAGACCTTGGAAATGGACTCACAGATGCGAGAAGGCTTTCAATGACGCAAAAGTAGCCCTAACACAGTCTGAGGCTCTAACGCATATCAACCCTTCTCTGCCAATCCAGCTAGCATGCGACGCATCGCCTTATGGATTGGGTGCAGTAATATCGCACATCCTACCGTCTGGTGAAGAAAGACCAATTGCTTTTGCATCGAGAACCTTGAGTAAAGCTGAAAGCAATTACGCACAGATTGAGCGTGAAGCACTAGCGATTGAATTTGGTGTGAAGAAATTTCACCAATTTCTTTTTGGAAGGAAATTTTTGCTGCTAACAGACCATCGACCACTTGTTGCTATTTTTGGTAGTCAAGCTGGTATTCCTTCACTTGCAGCCAGCCGCATGCAGCGATGGGCTTTAGTATTGTCTGCTTATCAGTTCGACATAAAATACAGACGGTCTGAACAACATTGTAACACAGATGGACTTTCAAGGCTTCCCCTTCCAGTCAAGCATGTAGAACACCAACAGGCTGAAATCTTCTACTTCAGAGAAGTGGCTGATGCGCCAGTAACCTCCACGCAAGTACGACAGTTCACAAGAACCAACCCTGTTCTGTCTGAGGTGTTGTATATTGTAACGTGTGGTAGGAGAGGAGAAATGACAGAAAGTCTAAAGCCTTACTTGGTGAGGAGGAATGAGCTGACGGTCCAATCTGGTTGTTTGCTGTGGGGACACAGAGTTGTCATACCGCTACGTCTGAGGAGCCAGATTTTAGAAGAGCTGCACTCAGGACATTGTGGTGTCGTAAGAATGAAGGAGATTG
Organism: Colossoma macropomum; assembly: GCF_904425465.1. NCBI lineage: Eukaryota > Metazoa > Chordata > Actinopteri > Characiformes > Serrasalmidae > Colossoma > Colossoma macropomum. The sequence continues at coordinate 13,583,387 of NW_023494807.1, read as the reverse complement.
CCCGTAGTTACTTCTGGTGGCCAGGGTTAGATGCAGCTATTGAGAAGAAAGCCAAGGCTTGTTCATCTTGTCAGAAACACAGAAACATGCCACAAGTAGTGCCTCTACACCCATGGGAATTTCCAGACGAGCCATGGCAAAGAATTCATGTAGACTTCACTGGTCCTTTTGAAGATCACATGTTTCTTGTGGCCATAGATGCTCATAGTAAATGGCCAGAGGTGGCAATCATGAAGAGTACGTCATTTGAGCGAACTGTTGAAGAGCTTAGATCCATTTTCAGTCACTTCGGGTTGCCAGAACAACTTGTTAGTGATAATGGACCGCAATTTGTATCAGCAGAATTCTAATCATTCCTGAAAACAAATGGAATCAAGCACCTTCGATCAGCACCATATCACCCAGCAACAAACAGGTTAGCTGAAAGATTTGTACAGACAATGAAACAAGCTCTACGTTCGTCTCTGGGTAATGGATCTCTGAACCGACGACTGAATTCATTTCTGCTGACGTACAGAAATACACCTCACGCTACCACCAAGGTCACCCCTGCCTTCGCCATGATGAAGTGACAACTTCGTACCAGGTTAGACCTTCTGAAACCCCCAAGAACCAAGAAAACTGTACAATCTCAGCAAAGAGCTCAGATGGAAAGACAAGCAAAAGCTAAGCAGAGAAAATTCTGTACAGGTGAAAATGTCCTAGCACGGAACTACAGCAAGGGTGAGAAATGGGTTCCAGCTATTGTAGTAGCACAGACTGGCCCAGTCTCATATACTGTCCAAACAAAGAGTGATGAGATTTGGAGAAGACATGTTGACCAGTAATTGTCCTCAACATATACCAGTGATGAGCCTGACCAGGTGGAAACTCAAGATTATGTTCCAGATATTGGCAGTCAGGAACCAACTCCAGAAGATTCCCCACCTGAACTTCAGGAAGAACCAAACACGTCAGGCTCATGTCCATCTTCACCGATTTCCGGACCACATGCTACTCCAAGTTCGCTGGCAAGGCCAACACCTGAGCCCACAGGTCGTCGTTACCCCTCAAGAATGGGACGACCCCCTAACAGACTGAATATGTAGCCTAGAGGCTATCCCATGTTTTGGGGCAGAATAATCCCCCGGGGTTTAGCCGGGAAAAGAGGCAGTCTACCCTCTTTCCCTAGTGCAAAAAAAAAACATTGTGTTACTGTTATGTTGTTAATATTGTTACGAGAACCTGCATAACTGATAGAAATGGACTATATCCAGTTAAGAGCTAAGTGTTAGCATTGGTGGACTTTCAAAGTAAGGGGGGAGGAATATGTTATGTATTGGTAATGTGTTTTGGATGCTTGGTGCACCATACTGTTTTCTGTGCCCACCTGGGTATTGTAGTCCAGAGAAGTAAACAAGAACGCAAGCTGCAAAACTACTCCGCTCTGCCTCCGTCTCTTCCTTTGAGGTTGTGCGTGATACTTTCACGACGACACAACAGAGCTGGAGTTAAAGAATCATCTCTTTTGGAGTTGACTCTCCATCACTACTGGGTGCACCTCCAAAGTATAACCTGTGTAAGGGTACACTGACTGTAAGTTAGTCTAAACACACACTATAATGCTGCTCTTCTGTTTTAGTCATATTTTTAATGATTTGTTTTGTAAAGAATGAGCACTATTTTACTACCATGCCTGTAAAATAGTGGTGTACCTGTTCTCAGGTAGTTTGTTTTTGTTCATTCATTTATTTATTCTATTTATGTTCACTTCAATCATGGTGTCCCTGATCTGGCACTTCACTGCCATGTATATCATTTGCTGGGGGCTTCAGATTGTTTTGAAATAATGGTTCAAAATGCATAAAAAGTAAATAAACAGTAAATTTCGTTGCTGTAAATGTGATTTGTGTCTGGTTAACATCTTAATACCATAAAGTTCCTTTTGGTGAAATTGTAAGGAGAACAAAACAATCACTTTTTTATATGGTTTGTAGGACAATTGTTTGACATTAAGGACCACACTAGCAACAAATTAGGAAGCATTTATTTTATTAATGGAAACTTAAAAATCATCCAATACTGTGACACTCTGATGTATATTGTGATCTTGTTTTCCATTAATCCTGCCCAGCACTGCAAGAAGTAACGTTGCTATGCCAGCCTACATCATATCCAGCTGCAGTCTTGTAAATGACTTTGTAACTACCACAGAATCTAAACAAGAAAGGTTTGTTCACAAGCTGATTAGTTCATTTTTTGTTCCCTACAGCAGGTCTGTGTTATTGCAATGTAAATTTAGATTGACCATGTTTATATTCATGAGTGGTTTTCTTTCGTGTGTTTGCAGGAGAGCGGCCGTTTAAGTGCACCCACTGCGGAAAAGCGTTTAACCAGAAGGTGGTGCTGCAGACCCACATGGTGCGACATACCGGAGAGAAACCACATCTGTGCATGCTCTGCCCTGCGTCCTTCTCACAAAAAGGAAACCTGCACTCACACGTCCAGAGAGTACACTCTGAGGTGACCACACCATTAACATTTCGCCAGGGTAATATTTAAGGGGGAATTCCACAGATTTTTCAAAGTTTCTGCATAATTAAATGGTAAGGTTAAACAGAGCTATTCAGAGTGGTTTGATGTGAAATGCTACTTTCTAGAGAAACATGACGAGTTACAAACTAGACATCTGAAGAGTTTAATGCATCTAAAAGCTCCCTTAAAGCAACTTATTGCAAGAAATGATAATGAATACACCTAATGCCTAATTGTTTTCTGTTAGTTTTGAGATAAGCTTCTAGTTTAAAACAAGTATTTTTTAAAATCCATTCATGGTGGGGAGGTCCACACAGGGCATTCTAAGGTCCCTTTCGTTTGAACGCATATAGAGATTCACAGGGTAAAATACATGGAGTACAGCTTATGTGGCCTGGGTAAAATAAGGGATTATGTAGACATATAGCTCAGTTAACTTACCCTTAATATGGGGGCTTTATGTGTACACTTACATTACATGTGCAGGAATAAAACTTTACCTTAAGCAGACTGAGCATAATATTTAGCTTTAGGCTAAAACAAACTTTAGTTTTTGAACACATCCCTGCTGAAAAAACCCATGAAAACCATTAAGGTTTCTGATGGTTTTGTAATGTGTTTTGGCTTTTGGTTAAACCGATTACCAGCGGTTGATTCATATAGTGGCAATGATATCCCTTCCTGAATGGCAATATGCATGGCGACACATACAACCAGCACAGACCGTTCTCATTTAATGTCTGAACTTTGCTTTTTTAACTTTACACTGCAGCTACGATGCTTACGTAGAAACTCCTACTTAAGCTTGTTATTATTTTATAATAATTATACCCCACCAATACTCATTTTTTGTTTGTCACTGACTCTTGCACAAAGTTGTGTTTTTGTCAAAAACAATTAATGTAAAGAAAAGGAGGAGAGTAAAAAGTAAACAAGACACATCTTTCTCTTTCTTTCTTTCTTTCTTTCTTTCTTTCTTTCTCTCTCTCTCTCTCTGTCTCACACACACACACATACACACATTCACTCTATTTAGTATTCTGTTACAACATTGCATTGAGCAGAAGGTCAGCAGTAATGTGTTTATATTGGTGGGAGAGGGTTAGAGGTCAGGGGTCGTAGCCCACTCTAATGCGTCACATGACGCACATCCACCATCAGATTGAGCCACACAGCCAAAGTTCACAGATTCATTAATGCTCCACCCCTGCTCATTCAGCAACATGACTTGCCTTAATGTGTGCCCTCCCATGACCGGCACTGCCACAGCACTGCTAATGGGATGGGGGAGGCAATGGGGAAGAGAGAGACAGAGAGAGCGAGTGAGTACGAAAAGAGACAGAAAGAGAGAAACAGAGAAAGATGCGATAGAGAGAGATGGGAAGTAGTGAGGAGGGAGCAGGGGGAGGAGGAGGGAGAGAGAGACAGAGCGAGACACATTGAGAAAAGGGAGTAAGAAAAGAAAGACAAAAATAGAGAGAGGAATGAGAGAGTGGGTATAGAAAGTGAGTGAGAGAAAGAGAAATAGGAGAAGAAATGGGAAGAGAGAGAAACGGGGTGGGGGGCAGAGTGAGTGAGAGTGAGACAGACAGGCAGATAGAGACAGAGAAAGATGGGGACAGAAAGACAGGGAGTAGTGGGAACAGAGAGGGAAGAGCTAGAGAGAGAAAAAGAATTTGGAAGAGAGAGGCAATAGAATGTCCAGTAACCCTGAATGTTACTGCCCTGGTGTAGAATAAAAAAAGTTTCAGAGTAGAAAATTACACAAATGTGAATTGGCTGGCTCTGTGTAGCAGCTTAGATCGTGCTTTCAAGCGAACATTGTGGTTGGTTCAGTTCAGCAATAGTTGACATCAACTTTAATGGTATTTAAAGGAGTCTGCTGTCCCATTTCTCCAGTTTTTGCTCGTTCTCTCCATTCTTCTTGCTTCTTTCCTCTCCTCGATTCCTCTGCGTTCTCCTGGAGTAGGACAGGAGCAGTAAGAAGGGAAATGGAGGACAGGAGCAGTAGCAAAAGTTTCGGAATGCAGCCAGTGGAGACAGAAAGAAAGAGATGGAGACATAAAGAGGTGGGGAGAGAGAGAAAAGAGAGAGATAAAGGAAACAGATAGGAAGAGCGAGTGAGTAAGAAAAGAGACAGAAAAAGAAGTGGGGAGAGATGGGAGTAGCGAGGAGAAAGAGAAACAGATGAGAGAGAGACAGAAAGAGAGAGAGAGAATATCACTGTAGAAACTAACAGCTGCTCAGAGAGTGCAAGATGTTTCGCTTTGGGCCCAGAGCGATGCAGCAGAAGAATAAAGCAGGGGTTAGATAATGCCTGTGGGTGTAGTTCTGCTAGTTTCCCACCAGCCACCTGTGTTTGTTGTTTTTATACTGTTAGCTTTATTTGCACAGCACCTGTTTTGTTTGTAGCATCGCACTCAGGGTGGTAGGCTTATGTTGAACTGTTATGTCTTACTGCTGCACAAGCTAAGGCATTAATTTCTCTTTTGATCGTACCGTTATCAGCATTGAGTGTTGGTAACCTCAGTGCTAGCTAGCTAGCTAATGGGACTGTCAACATAAAATTCTAATTTGAATATTTTTTGAATTTATTGAAAAAAATGCACATTATCATGCACAAAATGTCCATTAGAAAGTTGAAATATAATGTCCTGCAGTGGCTCCTTGCATGTTTCAGGTCAGTTAGTCACACATGATGACTAACCAAATGCACAGAGAAACACGCATCAGTAAACGATAACAAAAGTATTGTGGACGTAATCCCTTTCTTTATATCCCTTTGCTGACCTATTTGTACCTACAGCTGGTATTGAATCTCCTGTTCATATCCTGAGTGTGATAGAATTAGCAATATGACTGCCATCTGAACAAAGTGATGGACAAATATACAATTTTAGCTGCTTTGAGGTTTTATATATATATATATGTATGTGTGTGTATGTATATATATATATATATATATATATATGTATGTGTGTGTATGTATATGTATATGTGTGTGTATATATATATATGTGTGTGTGTGTGTGTATATATAAACTAAACAAATTCATTGTCTTTAAACTGTTCTTTGTTTTGTTGTTGGGACATTCAAATACTATTCTTTTTTAAATATGATGCTCTATTTGAATATCATTCAAATACTACTCTTCATTTTCTCTTTGGGACCTCTGAGTACTATTCTTTCTAACCTACATATTTGCTAGCAGCTGATTGGATAGCAAAACGTTATGCCATTACTTTATTATATTCATTTATTTTTACCAGTTTCCAATGTATTCAGTAATATTTGATAAATTTGATAATTAAAATATTTAAAAATAGAAAAGCGATTCTTTTCTTTCCTTTAACACTTTAATGAATGCACTGAACATTGTGGTTTGGCACAGCTTCCGACTCTTGCAATTCAGTTGAATCTGTCCATGATTGCTGGATTGGACAGTGTCCCCAGTTGAGCATTTTGAGGCTTTATCGAAAGGAAATGAATAATGATAATTCTTGCAATAGTGCAAAATAATAGTAATAAAATAAAAATTGTTTCACAGTTGTTTTTCAGTAAAATATTCCAGGAATTAATATTATTCCAGTAATAATAATAATAATAATAATTGTTAGTAAAAAATAACAATAATTAATTATTAGCAACAATAATGACAATAATATTAAAAGCATTTTAAAAATAATATTAAAAATAACAGTAACAACAGATTGTCTGGAAAGATATTAAATTGGGCCATAAGCCCTTCTATTTTTATCAAAATATTTGAGGTCTAAAAAAAATGACAGCCCTAGATTTTAATTTCAATTTCAGCAGGTCATATTACTGTTTTGATGATGATGTGTTTTGTTCTTTCCAGCTTTTTCAGAAATCTCAGAAAATCAAAATATTGTTATGTACATGTATGTATCGTGACAATGACTTGAATTACTGTGATGTAAGTATTATTACATTTTTTTGCCATATTGGCCACTCTCAGTGACCATTGGTGAAAGGTATTTTAAATGTTTTAGCCTAGCACTTTGGTTGCTTTAATGGACTTGTTTCTGCTGCAGTACTGTAATAGTCGTATCACTTTATGTTCCTATATTAAGATGAGAATCCCAAGCAGACTTTATTATCTATTCCACAAAAACCTCTGTCAAGGTGCCTATGGTATTATATTGCAACACAGAAAAAAAGAATAACAACGCCTTTATAGATAAAGTTTCAGTCAAATGTGAATGCAAATGATGCCACAAGGTAAGCCAGCTGTAGTCCACTGCTAAAAACTGCGAAATGTCCCTCATTCTCCTCTCCTGACCAGACTCAACTATAAGAACTGCTGTCGTGAAGAAACTGGGGAAAGATGTGATTAAGAATACAATTTATAAGTTGAATCATGTATTAAATAAGGCTATACATACACAGCCCCAAACTGCTTCAGGTTGTAAGTGTAAATAAAGCTGTATATTTACACTATATACATCACGATTGGAAAGCAACTGATTACATGTGCTGTGTATTTTTGTGGTAATTTCCAGTCTCAGTAATATTCTTTTATTGTAAATATTTTTAATGCTCTTGCTCCCTTTTCTCTCTGTAGAGTTCAGGTGGTCCTGTGTACCCATGTATGGACTGCAGTTGTGTGTATAAGAAGCTCGGCAGTTTAAATGCTCACATCAGTAAAATGCACATTTCCATCATGGAGGTGGAGGAGCCAGCCAGCGCACAGGTTACAAATTCTCCTTCCTGAAACTCTACACCAGCAGCATCCAAATCTAGCAGTAGCTAATGAGGAGGAGTGCCATTTGGCTAAAAAAAAATACATGCCCCATGTCTCTTACACCAAATGTAGTCAATTAGCCAAGATATGTTTGGTGCTAAGGAAGCTGAATAATAATTGAAGCTTATACCCCATTAATTAGCATTGTGCTATCTGCAAGCCTAAATCATCACACATTTGCCTCAAATATAGGCTTCAAGATGGCTGCTTTTAGTTACGCTAGCATACAGTTGTCCAGTGTTATAGATACCAGTATGTCCGACAGTGTTAGAAACCACATAAGCAAGTCTTTTTGAGATTACTCGGCATGGTTTGATCCACAGTCCTAATTGGTGGTATATAAGCTTACATACTTGTTAGCTTCTTTAACTTTACAGCTCCTGTGCAAAACTGTATGTATGAAATTTATTTGTGCACTGGGCTGATCAACTGCATTTGGTGTAAGGGAGAACATTTGGTTGGTTTAATTGTTGTACTTTTTTGTTGAAAGTAAACAACAAAAAAATAGACTATAGCACTCGGGTTAATGCTTATTGTTAATTACAGTTGTCACATTATAATTACATTCATACAAACATAGATGATGGTAGCGTGTGTTCATTTTTGTGCATTGCGCCCAGCATGACGCCTGCGTATTTCCTTTTTTGTAGGAGGGGGTGGAATCTGGGCAGGGTGGAGCAGCTGAGGCAGCGGAGGGGGTCACTGATGTCATTCAACAGCTTCTAGAGCTTTCCGAACAGGTAACAGGTGACAGCGCCCAGGCTCCACCCCCTGGACCCACCATTGCCATGGAGACAGCCATCAATCAGGACATTCTGCAGGTGAACTTTGTCGTCTGCCTGAGACTTTAACAAGAATGTTTTTAAGACTTTAACTATCTCAGACTTTAATGAGACTGTCTCAAGCTTCAACTGCCCCAGACATTAATGGTCTTGGACTTCAGTGAACTTGTCTTGGGCTTTAACTGCCTCAAACATTAACTGTCTTGGACTTGAACAAGTCTCAGACTTTAATGAGAGTGTCTAAAACATGAAGTGTTTCAGATTTTAAGTGTCTTGAACTTTAATGAGATTGTCGTGGTCTTTAGTGGGCTAAGACATTTAGGAGACTTCGACTGTCTTAGACATTAACTTGCTAAGACGTTAAGCGTCCCAGATTTGAACTGAACTTTACTGCCTAAGGCTTTTTAGAAAACTATCTCAGTCTAAATTTCTTAAGACTTTGACTGTCTCAGATTTTAATTGTCTAATAATCACAGCCAATATTTTTCTTCATAACGCAGCACCTTGAGCGTTTACTTTGTACAGTTTTACAAAGTAAAGACAAAATAATGTAAAGGAGCCCTGACCATTGTTTTAAATACCTGTTTTTATATAGACAATATTGGCAGTTTCTTCCACCAAAACAGAATAGAGTAAAGCAAACATTTACTAGTATTCAGTAAATGTATTCAGTAAATACTTTTACTCCCCTAGTGGAATGATTGATGTATGGTGAAAAACTATGCCATTGTCAGATACAAAAGAAAGCTTTTTAACCTATCCGATTGTATGGGCAAAACTAAAATTTAATTATAGAACATTTGCCATGTTACGAAATAAACACAGAAAATCTTATAATGTTATATTTTTTTATTTAATTCTTATAAACAAAATTTTGTAGTTTATTTATGAGCAGTGTTCTTGGAAAGTTCTTTGTTATCCACAGAGCAGTTAATATGAGACAGTAGGCATCTCATATTTATCTTATAGAAACTGTTGTTCTGCTAATGTTTTTTGCTTCTGAGACTGCTTTTTCTGAGTCTTTCTCCTTCTTTTTCTTTCTCTTTCTGTCTTTTTTTCTTATTTACATATTTCTATAAGATATATATTAATTTTATATTTCTTTAAGCAACTACATCAATGAAACATTTTGTTTAATAATACAACTGATTTAATAACAGTGACATGAACTACTTGGCATCTGTACTTTTAAAACTAAAGGATTCGCCTAAAATCACCATGATACTTGAGGATCAGTCAAACTTTTTTTAAACATAGAGTGCAATTTATTTGTTGTTGCACATGATTATTGAACATTTTTGTGTTGTTTATTCATTTCAACGTCTGAAAAGTATATTTGCAGTTCAATAGAGTTAATTAGGGAGAGTTCAAAGAGAATTGTCCCCACTTGCAGATGTGTTCTTTTGTAACTACTGTTGCGAGATTGAACAAGCTTTTTAACACTTTTAAACTGGGGCATATTGTGTCATTGGTAGACTCCATAGTATGATAACAAAAATGAAATAAATTATTAAAAATTTCTAGTATTCCGCTATGATTATTGCTCTTATTTCAACAACCTTCCCCCAGATTAAACATCTGTCATCAGATTAGCACATACATTCAATGCAAAAATAATTATTACTGCATGTGTTAATTCCCTTGTTTTGCTATTATTGAGATCTTGTGTACAAAATGAGTCTCCCTCAGGATCTGATGTTACTAGCTCCAGTGTTAGCTCACAAGTTAGCACTGGCTCATCCTTCACTTAGATTCCACCTCAAAACGTGCACTGACTAAAGGATTTCCCAGACTTGATTGATGTTGTCATGCTTTCCAAAATCATTTTAGCACTGTCAAACCAAGAAGTATTATTATCATGATTTTACAATCCATGTGAACCTTTGGGGCACTCAAGCTGTACTGAAAATGCTTGAAGTTTCCCTCAGACAGTTCAGTGTGCACTCTTAGAAACGCATAGTGAGGATAATTGCATTGGAGGGCAAAGTCAGGGTGTAGTTTGGGGGCAGCTTTTGTTTGTGTGTTCCTACAGCTAATGAACTGATGCTGAAGTTTTTTCTTTTACACTATCTAGCTGCTTAGCCTAGTAATTATATCTTTTACACTGTAATACTGAGACAAAGTTCTTCACTTGAATGATGTAAACAATAATGAAAAAGTGAATAATGAAAGCTGTTTTTTTATGTTTATTTTGCTTTACCTAAGTATTTGAAGGCTAAATGCCATTATTTAGTTTGTTTTAATTGTTAACCTTTTTGTGAAATATCGACAGTTATGTAATTTCACTGGTTTTGGTGTTGACTTCCAAAATTCTGTCGTGATATCTGTAAGATTGATGTTATGTTTTGCGTGTGTTCACAGCAAGCCTTGGAGAACAGTGGCCTCAGTGCCATCCCAGTTCAGTCTGACCCTCAGAACAGCGCAGGCTCAAGGCCCGAGCTTGAAACTGCGACTCAGGCTACAGGGGGCGCTGACACACCCAGCCAGAAACCAGCTGTGCCCCAAAAACTGGTGAAGAAGGAGAAGAGAAGCATCTTCAAAAAACCTATACAGATGCCCGGTATGATCATCTCTGTGTGTTTGTGTGTGTGTGTATGAGATGTGTGTGTGCGTGCTTGTGCTTGTATTTGTGTGTGTGTGTGTGTGTGTGTGCTGACAGGTGCTGCTTGATTGATTAATTAATTGATTGATTGACTGAGGCACTGTTAAAGACAGTGGGACCCTGTGGTCATGTGACTTCCAAAATGGCACTGGTTATGGTGACAGCATTCTGCTCTTTTGTTTGTTGTTGTTGTTTGGATGTTTCATATATCATTGGCTGCAGTTTCCCTTTAGAGGAGCGTGGTGGCTTGGCTTAAGTGGCTTTGACTGATGATTGATTATTGATGTACAATTATTAATTGATTGATTAATTGATTTATTTATTATTGTGCCTAGAGGCACCATAAGAGAGGAGCTTAGTTGGCTCTGAGCTCCTCTTTAATGATCTCTGTTTGCTCTGTTGGCAACCTGACTAGTTGTTTGACATTGTATGTATATTGATTGATGGATGGATAGATACTGTATGTGAATCAATTGGCGGTGGCCTGTATAATTCGAAAATATGGGTATTTGTTTGTTATGCTGGTATTCAGCTTTCAGTGTAGTACACAGATCCTTTGTCCTTTTTTAACACTGCAGCGGCCATTCAAGCTAAAAGAGTGTAGATGCCTAAGAAATCATGGGAGCACTTTTCTGAGTATAATGAGGCTCTGGTGATGGCAGCACTAAAACGGGGACACTGACACCCTAAAACTGGTTTGTTGTGAAGAGTTTTGGCAGGAGGGTATCACCTATGCTGCTGCCCTTGAGGTCACTCTCAGGCAGATGAGTCTAGCGCAGGGGTGAAGTTAACTTTAGCAGCTCTAGCCAGTGACCCTTCAGGTTGTGGACCAAAAGCCACATGGCTACGCTCAACCTGGCCTGCACTTTGCCCTCAATGCTAATCTCCATGATTTAATAAAAGTACAAGCTAGCCAAATAAAATAACTCAATAAACAAATTTTAAAAACAATGACTCACAAATAAGCCTGTCACAGTTAATACATAATCGCCTGATCACAGTCATGTCACAGTAATGCTTGTTTATTTATTTCTTTGTGAATATTGCCTTTAGAGGACAATGATTAGAAATGTTTGTTTATTTGATTTTTGTTATCAACACCTTTAGAGAATGGCAGTGGGTAACGTTTGCTTTTCGTGTAACACCTTTAGGGGGTGATAATGAAAAATGTTTGTTTATTTAATGTTTTTTAAGAATGCCTTTAGAGAACGGTGAGTAATGTTTGTTTATTTTAACTTGAGCTGTGTCTGTCATCAGTTAGGAGCTTTAGGCTTATACTTTAATATTTGCATACAAAACCATCAGCTAAAATTTCATGATTGTGATAGGCCTACTCATAAACTTAAGAGCAAGTGACTTCAATGAGATGGATCCATCATGGATTCTATCATAGCTAAACACAGTGCACAAGCAGATGGGTTTCAGTCTGACTGTTAGTACACTATTGCTGCTTGCTGGATTTATTTTGAACTGCAGTAACAAACATGCTTAAAATTTGCCCCACTGCCCCAGGCAGCGCTGCTCTGCTGGCAATGCTGTGCTGCTCACAGATTGGGCATGGTTAGGCAGCAAAATGATGAATGTCACTACAGCCACTATTTGAGAGTTGACTATTGGGACCATAAGGTCACATGGTTTCCAAGATAGCACCAGTTATGTTGACAGCTTTGTTTTTTTGTTTTTTTTTTAATTTGTGTGTTTGGTAATCTCATGGATCATCAGCTGCAAACATCTGTCTGTTGCCTCTGTATACACTAGCAGAATGGAAAACAAGGCATTAAAAATGTGAGAAGATAATTGTCACAAAACACACTACCCTTTTAACTAGTTCCTTTTTGACAAAAAATATAAATGGATCTTATGCATTTAACCTTCTGCTGTCATACTCCTCAACTTCATCTCACCATTTCAACTATTTGTTTTTAACCCATTCCAACATATTCTTTTAGTTTTTTTATTGGCTGGATAGTTTATATTTTTGAGTTAAAGATGTATTATTTTACTTTATCTTATTTATTTGGAAATAATTTTATATGTGGTGTTGGACATGTATGTTTGTTGTTTGTGTTTCTGAGCAGCACTGAAGCTCCTTAGTCAAGCACTGAATATATAATACAGAATTAAGTGTAGGCTGTGTTGGCACAGCTCAGATTGATGGACTGATGTTTTATGTATATTAGTTAATTTATTAATTGATTGGTTGTAGCTCACCTGTGTGCATCACTAGAGAGGAGCGCTGGGTGATTTGGCACACCTGGATTGATTGATAGATCTGGTATTTCATGTGCAATCATTAATTTATTAATTGCAGGCACCTTTAGACATACATTGATGTGAACTTGTTGGTTGGTTAATGTTGTTTGTTGATTTGTCGATTGTAATGTTTTATGAGATTTAATTGTTTCATTGCTTGATTGACTGATTGATTGACCCTGTTCTGTAGGCACCATCAGAGAGGAGCGCGGGGTGCGTTGGCATGGCTGCCCATACTGCTCTAAAGAGTTTAAAAAGCCCAGTGACCTGGTGCGGCACATCCGCATACACACACATGAGAAGCCATATAAGTGTAAGCAGTGTTTCAGAGCCTTTGCTGTGAAGAGCACGCTCACCGCACATATGAAGATACACACAGGCATCAAAGCCTTCCAGTGCCAGTACTGCATGAAGTGCTTCTCCACATCCGGCAGCATGAAGGTCCACATGAGGCTGCACACAGGTAAGACACACACACACAAAACCAACCTTAGTCATACATACAGAAATATGCTAGGACCTGACCGATATATGATTTTGATAAAATTGGTTGATATTTAAATTCTACAGATTTATAATTAAGCACCAAGAATGTCTCCTAAAATGTTATTGGGTAACTTATAAGAAGAATCCCACCAGGATAAGATGCCACCCACACCTTACCTTTAATTTCTCTCCTGAGCTAATTATTGCTCCAAAACTAATTTCAGTACATGTATTAAATGGCTGTGATCTAATTATGAAATTTGGGATTTTGGGGTCTGTTGTTCTAATTTTTTGTCAGTGGGTAATGGTGGTGTCCACATTTATTAGGGGTGTACTGAAATTAGAGCTGGGCGATATGGCCAAAAATGTTATCACGATAAACAAAATTCATATCGTTCGATATCGATACATATCGCGATAAATGTCAAATCATGATTTCTTTCACGTTTGAAGGCTGATTTTGCTCCTGGGTGGTTAACTGTGGTTTTAAACTATCACTTATGGTCTGATCATGACAACCACTCGGCAAACAGTGGAACATTTCCCTAATCTGTCTTGGGACAGTGGGAGAAAGTTTCTGAGCTGTTTTTATCAGCTTGAAATGCACAGCTGCAATTTTTGTAATAGTCATGATTTAAGAAAGAAAACATTATTTTTAGCTGTCTGGTGATGAGCACTTGGCTACCCCGTTACAAATGCTAAACAAGTGGCCAACAACAGTGCTAAACTCAGTTTCTCAACAACGTCAGCTCGGTTCGGTAGGTCACTGCTGTCACTCCAACCACATCCATGTCAGAGCATATCACAGTGTTCAGACACCAGCTAGCGACGACTGGATTTCTCTATGCTATTGTAGTAGTTTAAGGGGTGAACTGCAGTATATCTGACGTTTGCTGTGTAAAAGCATTATCTGCAGTGTGAATCTCTCGCACCAGACAAACAGAGTCCTCCTTTTAGGCATGTTTAAACTGAAAGCGGTGATTTTGTGTCTTGTTTGATCTACTGTATCATCAATTCACCGTGTTTTGCCGGAGCGCTGCTTCAAGTTAGCCAGCAGCTAAAAACAGCTAGCCTGGAAAGATAGCGCTCTCCCGCTCTCCAATGCCTCACAGTTTCCTCAGTTTACTTTCGACCATGAACCCACTTCTTTCTTTCACTTTCGTTGCTCGAGAATGCACTAATACTAAAATATGACGGTTTGGCGCTGTAACACGGCGCTGCAGACATGATTTAACACTGCTAAAGTTGTTAGAATGCATGGAAAGAGGCGAGTTCACCGTAGGACAGTACAGTTACACCACTGACCTCGTCACTCACACTCGGTCACAGGAGAACAGATCGCCGATAACTTCCACTCAGACAGGGACTGTATAACTCCGCGTTTCAGCCGTTGCTAACTAAAGTAGCTATATTTGGCGACCCTTTTTTACTCGTGGCCCCCTCCCTCTCTAATCAAGTCGAAAAATTCGGAAGTGCGCCCTCTCCTGGCGACAGCAGAGTAGTGTTGCTTTCCTTGCAGTAGAAAGCGCCACCAGGGCTTTCGCTAAAACGTGGAAGTATGAGAATGGTGTATTATATCGAACATTTATCGAACCAGTCTTATCGCTCTATCGAGGAAAAGTTATATCGCGATACTTATCGTTATCGTTTTATCGCCCAGCCCTAACTGAAATAAATGATTGAGCAAAACCAGGATATTGAAATCGAAAAAAGGTGATAATAAATAAAACATTTTACATAAAAAAGTGCTAAATTATTGCACTATATAAGTTACAGGTTGTTCCACAAAATCAAACGTCCTCCACAACAGAGAACAGTTGGTCATCCAAGGCAATAAATTGTTTGTTTTTTTTTAGTTATACTCTGCACACTGGCTGTCATTTGTGATTTTTTTTGTATCATTTAAAATTTACATCATTAACATCAATAACAAAAAAAAAACAGTTGTATGCAAAAATTGGGTGGCCATAGCTAAATTACATATATTTTTTTTTTTACTTCTAAGATGTAAAGCAGTAAACACAACCACTGCAGCCAACTATTTTAAAACATAACATTTTTCTAAAACTTTTAACACAGTTACTTTATCTTTGATTATAAGTGATACTTTATAAAACAAAATATAATTGTGAAACATGCAAAGTTTGAAGACCCTGCTAAGTTAAGACTTAGGGCGTTTTCACACTTGGGCCGTTTCAGCGTCTGAAGTGGACTCAGACCGCTGAGTCATGGTTTCTTTTGCATATGTGAACACGCCAAACGAACTCAGACCCCCCTAAACGGCCCCCTAAACGAACCGAGTTCGGTTCGTTTGTAGTTCGTTTTGTGGTTCGATTAATTTGTGCATTGTGAAAACAAAACGGCCCCAGTCCGCTTTAGCTTTGCCTTTTGGTGAAGACCTCGATGCTCGCCGTACACACAGCCAGTCTTCACTTTAGCAGGTAAACAGACCAAGGATCATTTATAAGGTTCTGCTCAGGATAAAGTCTGTCTGTGATCTGCGACAGACAGCAGCGCTGACTTATTAAAGCGATCAGATGCGAGAGCCCGCGTGATTTTACCGTGATAAGGCTCGAGCTGGGCATGCAACGCAATTCTCAGCTGTTTTCACTCTGAACGCTGTATGAATGAAAATTCCCCGGGTGGAGCTTCAGTGAGGAGCACAGCCGAACCCGGAGCCCACCGCGGCAGACCCGCAGGGCGCGATGGACTTCGGCCAATCGTTTCAGCGCGGCCAATAGGAGAGCAGCAGGCGGGTCTGGTGGATCTTCTCGTCACCTGATAGCTCGGATTTATCCGAGAACGCGGCCCACTTGGCGAGCGCTGTGCACAGCGTGAGTGCAGTGAAAGGGGTCCGAGTTCTAATGGAGTTGTGGTCTGAGATCTCAATGTACCAGAAAGAAAACTGAGTCCTCTTTAGAGTTCACTTACATTGTGAACACAAAAAGAACTGAGGTCACTTGCAGTTGGTTCCTTTCCAGGTTCACTTTAACAGAACTCGGTTCGGTTCTTTTAAAACGAACTATATGTGAAAACACTGTCACTGTTCTCACATAAAGTTCATTTTAAAAGAACCGAACAGAGAAGGGAACCAACTGCAAATGACTTCAGTTCGTTTTGTGTTCACAATGTAAGTGAACTATAAAGAGGACTCAGTTTTCACAACACTGTATGTGCGCGCAGTGTTCGCAAAATGGGCAGCGTTCTCTGATAAATCTGACCTATCAGGTGACGAGAAGAACCACCAGACCTGCCTGCTGCTCTCCTATTGGCCGCGCTGAAACGATTGGACAAAGTGCATCGCGCAAAATTGGAAAAACGGCCCTGGGGGTCTGCTGCGGTGGGCTCCGTTTTCGGCTGTGCTCCTCACTGAAGCTCCACCCGGCGAATTTTCATTCATTCAGCGTTCAGAGTGAAAGCAGCTGAAAACTGCGCTGCGTGCCCAGCTCGAGCCTTTAACACGGTATAATCACGTGGGCTCTCGCATCTGATCGCTTTAATAAGTAAGCGCTGCTGTCTGTCGCAGATCACGGACAGACTTTATCCTGAGTAGAACCGTATAAATTATCCTTGGTCTGTTGTACCTGCTGAAGGCTGTGGCTGTGTGTATTGTGAGCCTCGAGCTCTTCAGCATAAAGCAAAGGTAAAGTGGACTGGGGCCATTTTGTTTTCACAATGCACAAATTAATCGAACCACAAAACGAACTACAACGAACTTTTTGGGGCCGTTTAGAGGGGTCTGAGTTCGTTTGGTGTGTTCACATACGCAAAAGAAACCATGTCCACTTCAGACGCTGAAACGGCCCAAGTGTGAAAACGCCCTTACACCCTCTTTGGCAGAGATCACAGCTTGCAAACACTTATTGTAGCCAGCTAAGTGTCTTTCAGTTCTTGTTTTAGGAATTTTCAGCCACTCTTCCACGAATGCTTCTAGTTCTGCAATATACTTGGGCAGTCTTTCATTCAGATCATGGTTAAGATTTACCCCCTGATTCTCAGTGATGTCCAAACTTTGAGTCCTTGTTGAAATCCTCCGGCTTGAAGTGTTGCGAACACATGCAAACGTTTCTCAGTATGAATGCAGTTCAGGTTATTTATAGCAGCAGCAACTTTTTAATTGTTACCTCTTTGACAGTTTTCAGTGGTGTGTGATTTTTTTTTTTGTGCATTTTGTTTAACAGCACAAGACAGAATACAGACTCAGAAGAAAAACTTTCCTTAATATTTTACATAGATCTTTACAAAGTTGCCAAACTAAATGACCTGCTGAAGATAAGGGGGTGTGGTTATGTTGGGCAGCACCTATATTCCACTTCAACAAGTTGTAACTGTCCAAATGAAGACTGGGAGACCATGGTCCTCAAATTTAAAAAGCTCAATATCTTTAGATGTACACTGCTCAAAAGTAGTTATGGGACACTTTTATCATCAGTTGTTTAATTTGTCAACGTATTGTGGAAATTGTGCTTTACTAGATTGAGAAGCACATAATTTCAGCTGTATTACGACATCAATATTTTGGGTCCAGTTGAGCTATAAAACATTCACCTCACCCCATTTGCTTCAAAACAAATGTTGGGATGCTAATGTTCAACCAGAGATCTCCAGCGCACCATTCAACACACCTGACTCTAAATTTCACATTTTGAAAGAAAAAGTAAAAAAAAAACAAGAAACTTGGAAAACCAAGAATATAAAAGTTACATGAATTTGCCAAAAAGTATTAAAATGTCTTATTTGTTTTATTTGTATTAGCTGGTTACAAAGGCACCCACACATTTTTTTTTTTTACCAAAGAATTGTCAAAATGGTTTCCAAACAAGTGACCCATTTCAGCAAAGTGTACCGTGATTTGGCACTGAAGTGTAGAAAATTGTACATGGTTTAGATGTTTTAGGCTGTATTAATGAACAGGCAATGAAAGGCATGCTAAAAGCACATGCCACTTCTTATCAGGCAAAATCAATAGTAATTTAAATTCAGCTGGTCTGTGTCTCATGTACAATCACAAAATGTTTGTTTTTAGAACCTATAATAATTAAACCTCAAATGTGTTTTATTAACACATACCTGTGAATAATTTGAGTAAAAGCTGTGTTCCTGCAGAACTGAAAAGTTATTGGAAATGTAAACAAGTGATGTGTGTTTTGAGTGTAGTTTTGACCCTGTTTCTGAGCACAGTAATTAGCAGCTGAATTAAAAAGGTGGTGATGCTGAGTGCGGAAATTGTTAGTACACATGTCCCTCTAAACCAAAGATAAACAGCCATTGCTTTGAAGTCATTGTCATTTTGCTACTGCTTACTTAAGATAATTAATAATATAATTTTTTTTCACCACATTTGAAATGCAATATTATTTTAATGCAAATATGTCTGTTCCTGCAGGAGTGCGGCCATTCCCCTGTCCTCACTGTGATAAGATCTTTCGGACGTCAGGCCACAGAAAGACACACGTTGCCTCGCATTTCAAAAACATTCAGCAGAAAAAACATAAATTCCCCCGGAAGCCCCACCGAGCCCGAGCAGCCAAAAGCAACCTGCCACTGCCGGATATACCGCTACAGGAGCCAATACTGATTACTGACCTGGGTATAAATACACGCGCACACACACACACACACACACACTGCCAGATAAACCACTATAGGAGCTAATACTGTTTAATACTAATATATGTACTCCCACCTAAAGACATATTTGGGCTGTTATATATACTGCTGGATTGTAACCTGCTTTTAACACACATACATCAGGCCTCTAGACTAACACTGCTCTGTCTTCCAGCTATAAAAATAGTGTATGGGACAATGTTTAAACCGTTTTGGGGTGCTTCAGGGACAAGGTCATAAAACATTTTCAATGTGCCAGCAGTCCACACACACCACAAATATAATAATGTTTAATCTGTTTAACTGTTTTTAATTTGCTTTATAAGAGACATTTTTTCATGATTTTTTTACAACTAGCATAATGCTAATTTCCATGGTACTTTCGCCCATCAATGGGCATACTCTACCTTAAACATGGTCAGTTAAATTAGAGAAATGATATCTCATAATGCCCTGCTCATAATTTGACTCTGGATGAGCATCTAACCCATCCATACCCAAATTACACTATATGAACAAAAGTATTGGGACACCTACAAATTACACCACATACAGGAGATTTTGTGACATCCTATTCTAAATCCATAGGCATGGATATGGAGTTAGTCCACCCTTTGCAACTATAACCGCTTCCACTCTTATGGAAGATTTTGGGTTGTGTTAGTGGGAATTTTTGCCCATTCATCCAGAAGAGCATTTGTGAGGTCAGACACTGATGTTGGACGAGAGGGCCTGGCTCGCAGTCTCCATTTTAGTTCATCCCAAAGGTGTTCAGTGGGGTTGAGGTCAAGGCTCTGTGCAGGCCAGTCACTGTTCTTCCTCACCAAACTCACCCAACCGTGCCTTTATGGACCTTGCTTTGTGCACTGGGACAGTCATGCTGAAACAGAAAAGGGACTTCCCCAAACTGTTCCCACAAAGTTGGCAGCATACAGTTGTCCAAAATGTCTTAGTATGCTGAAACGTTAAGATTTCCCTTCACTGGATCTAAGGGGTCAAGGCCAGTCCCTGAAAAACAACCCATAGCATTATCCCTCCTTTACCAAACTTTACAGTTGGCACAATGCTGTCAGGTAGGTAACATTCTCCTGGCATTCACCAAACCCAGACTCATCCGTCAGACTGCCAGATAGAGAAGTGTGATTCATCACTCCACAGAATACGTTTCCACTGCTCCAGAGTCCAGTGGTGGTGGGCTTTACACCACTCCATTTGACACTTGGCATTGCGCTTCGTGATGTAAGGCTTGCATGCAGCTGCTCAGCCATGGAAACCCATGCCATTTTCAATAATACCACCCACAGTTGATTGTTGAATTTTGTGAACTGACTTGTTGCAACGGTGGCATCATATTACAGTACCATGCTCAAATTCAGTGAGCTCTTTAGAACTACCTGTTCTTTCACAAATGTTTGTAAAGCTAGACTGGGCAGGTGCTTGATTTTTTTCAACTGTGGCAATGAAACTCGGAATTCAGTGATTAAGAGGTGTGTCCCAATACTTTTGTCCATATAGTGTATGTTCTAGTGCACAAGAATATGATCATACTCTTAATCCAAAGGCATCCATAAATAATGATCAACCAAATGTTAACAATTGTGTATAAATGCTATTTACTAGTTATTCCTGATACCCAATAAAATGCATGATAATGTTGAACAAATACGTAAATATATGATAATTCCATCATATATGATAGAATTATTATATGACATTAATATATGATAATTCTAAGATTTAGTACCAAAAACCTGAATTTACATAGATTTGCTTTGAAAGAATGTATTTCATGTTACTCTATCTGTTTCACTCCCTACAGGTCTCATGCAAAACCAAAACCCGCGGGCTGCTCTCCAGCAGTACCTGGACATGGTGGATAACGACCGGCCGTACAAGTGCACCTTCTGCAGCAAAGCCTACAAAAAGTCCAGCCACCTGAAGCAACACGTCAGGTGTGATTAAATTCTTCAGAATTTTCAGTGCAGATACTCGGCCAAAAATGGGGAGTTCTGATTCTGACTGACCTCACAGCAACAGCAATTAATTTTGGTTTTTTGATTAACCCCTTAAACTCTAAGGGTCTTTTATGTAGATCCATGTTAACGCTTATAACAACAGAACTAGTTACTGAATTGATAGCAGTTATTGAATAAATCATATTAGTTACTGAATAATGTAGTTACTTAATAGTTTGTAATTATTGAACATTCAGTAGTTGATATTGAATAATTTATAATGAAAACTGAAAAATCCATAGTACTTACTGAATAATTCATAGCAGTTGCCAAATAATTTATGGTACTGACTGTGTACTTCACTGTAGTTCTTAAATAATTCATAGTAGTGTGTGAATAATTTACAACAGCTGCAGTATTATTAGAAATGCCATATTGTGCATATTTGTTTTGTGTGTTTTGAAGTGCATTTTAGATCAGAAGCGTGACCCCCACAGCTATCCATCTCATGTGCAAAGCATGCTGCAAATGATGGCATTTAATGTTTTGAGTCTGTTTTTTACTGCTTGCTGTGAGATACATGCCACTAGATGTTTTATCACTCATGATATACAAAAACAAAGTTGCAAAAACGTCTTCTGTGCTGCTTGTCTTGATTTAGCCCAATTTTTTTTGTTTTGCATTTTTGCTTCTGGTGGTGGTATTGCAGATCATGGTGGAAAGGTGCAACAATGTAGAAAATTTGCCACCGCAAGAGCTCTAGTTACAGCGTAATGAGTCTTAATTGACCCTGAGGCAGACCAGTGCTGCATTTTTAGTTCGTTAGGAATACCAAAGACAGGAGCACACGATTGTGAGTGGAGCAGGCTAAACAATGGCCTTTGTCTGAATTTGTATTTGAGTGCCTGTTTTCTGGACAGCATAAAGCCATTTAGGGGGGTCCAATAGGTCACTCGCGTAATTTGCATGCCCACTTAAGCAAATACAACTGTGCTCTATGGAATTTCCAGACCTCTGTAGAAAACTGAGCACTTAATTTCAATCCAGGAATGTGTATTTGTGTGTGCATGTCTCAGCTGATGAAATATCCTGTGGTGAAAAAAAAAAAGGTGTAAGGTAAATGCCAGGGTTAGTTCACATGCTTTGTTATTGTTTATAACACGGTTGGTTACAGGCCTCAAATTACTCTGTGATTTGTGCTTGTTTATCTTATTGAGTGAACCACGGTGATTGCTTTGAAAGTAAGCTTTTAAAACATAAAAGTACATCCATCTCTAATGCTGCATACAAATCCCACAAAAAAGGATTTTTTTTTTCTCTTTTTTTTAATTTGGTCTTTTCTACTGGCTAGGGTTGGAATATTCATGATGTCACTGACCAAAATGATCAGACTATTTAATGCATCAATATTTTTAAATACCGATACTGAAAATGTTTACAGAGCACTAATACACACTGAAAGCATTTCAGATTTCACGTGTCTAAAGTATTAAGTATAAAGATTGTTTATACTGGTGAAAAGTGACATTGAGTTGCGTATGTATGTTTCTTCAGGTCACACACCGGAGAGCGGCCATATAAGTGTGTGCAGTGCAGTAAAGGCTTTGCGTCATCTGGCGTATTGAAGGCTCATATCCGCACACACTCTGGTCTAAAGGCATATAAGTGCCTGCTGTGTGACACCACCTTCACCACCAATGGCAGCCTGCGCCGTCATATGACCACACACAGCGACATCCGGCCATACATGTGCCCCTACTGCCAAAAAACCTTCAAATCATCACCCAACTGCAGAAAACACATGAAAACACACAGGTGAGATAACATGCTTGCACATGTGTGGGCACACACACATACTATGCACACTGTTAGAAATTCAGCAGGAAGAGTCAGGCTGGAGACTGGAGCTTTGGCGTTGACTGGAGTTGATTTCCACATACAGAGTATGGGTACAACGTGGTCGATTAACAGTCTGTCAGCAGTATCAGGAGTCTAGTCTTATTCACGTGCATGCAGACAATCATGCATGGGCACAGCTTGGTCATCAGTGTGTCACCAGTCCAGTCTGGTCACCAGTCTGACAAGAATATTTTGGAAGGATCTTATATACATTGAAAACTAAGGCGAAGGAAGGAGGGGGAAAAGGAGTTTAAGGAGGGATAAGGAGGGGTTGTAGAAGGAGAATATGAATAGAGATGTAGGGGGTAGAGATAAGGGGGGGTGATTGTTATCATCTTAAGGTCGTGAGACAAAGGGTCATTTCAATACAAGCAAAGAAGTGAGGAGGCAAGGTGAGAGTGTGACCAGTTTCACCTTTCTGCCATTTGCTTAAACTCTACAATGAACATGGTTTAGACCTTAAGAAAATAACATAAGGGAAAATGGCATATATTGAGAATATTTTCTCTCAACACACATGGCCATACTGCTTAAAAACGCAACCAGTTTTACACTTGTATTTTGTTGCATTTTAACAAATCTAAAAAGGCAATTTTTGTATTTTTAAGAGCGAACTATAGCATACAGTGTCATTGATGCAAAGCACACTTTTTTCCCTTTTTTTCTTGGTAATTTCCATGATCTAAATCTTCACTTTAGCAACATCTAAGATGTGCTTCACATCTAAAAATGAAAAACATAGCAGGTTAAGCATTCATTTATTTAAACTGATATGCATGTTATGTGATCTGAAAAAGATTTTCATATGTGCTTTCGTACACTGTATTGCATACTCTGATTTACAAAAATGGACAAAATACGGACAAAATTCCATCTTTTTAGCAACGTGACCCATTTTTGTATTTACCTGTTTTACTTTATCTGTGCAGGTTCGAATTGGCTCAGCAACTCCGACAGCAGGGCTCAGCTGAGGCTCAACCTCTGGAAGACCCCATGGGCGGAGCAGGCACTGTGGAAGACCAGATGGGTGGGACCAATTCTGTGGAGGACCCGATGAGCAGCGGTAACACAGTGGAAGACCCGATGAGCGGTACCAGAACGGTAGCACATGACCTGCAGGTAGAGATGCAGGTGGGGCCTACAGGACTAACTCAACCCACTTCTGCCATGGTGGCGGAGCCTCAGGCCATGCTGCAGGTGGTGGGTGGTGGCCAGCAGGTGGCACTGCAGACACAGCTGGGAGAGGGAACTCTGGTGCAAGATGCTGGTAAGATTAGAGTTTTTTTATCACTGACTGTATATATGAGTGGACAGCATGGCTACACAGACTTCTCTCGTGCTTGTAATGGTTCCCCTTTCTGTGTTGGTCCACCTGATTTCATAAGCCCTATTCAGATTGCCAACTGCAATTCAATGTAATAATATGTCCTATATTTATTGCATTTACACTTATTAGAAACACCAGCCAAATCATGTGAAAAAAATGAACCAGGGTCTCATATACATTTAATTCTGTCCGATTCAGGCTTTAGATGTTGTTCCACTGGCTGAAATCTCCTATATGGTTACTTACATTGCGTAAATAAATGTTTTATTATCATACCTACGTGCTGCATTCAAATGAACTGACAATTGTTGTATTTAATGAAATTATATGCAATAATGCTCCAACTTCAGTGATGCATAATTTTTGGTGCCTTGCTGGCAAAATATGGCTGTTGGTGAGATTGCGTAACTGTTCACTAAAGCTTGGTAGCTTGAATGTTAGCTAGAACACAAGATTGCACTCTGCATTTGAGCAAGGTATAGTTGAAGTAGTCAGTTTCATAGACAGCTTGTGAGCAAGCACACTTCCATAAACTAGTTGTGGACACTGCCATAGTAAGACCAGGACTAATGGGGAATTGTGTAGACAAGGTATATTTGGGGTAGAACTATATCGATATTTTACAAAAATTCACCCTTTTTGATGTAAAATGTGAGAGCCTAATCCTGGTTGCACTTAGGCAAACATTACCCCCACCAATCACATATCGACCAAAAAAAATAAATAGCTAGCTAGCATGGTAATTTAATACCATTATAATTCTGAAATAAGCTCTTAAAAATAGTGTTACACAAACTGCCATTACATCAAGAGGCTATCATTACAGTAGCTGAACAGTACCTAATTATCTATTTGATCAAGGATGCTTGTCTTAGGATGATGTAAGTGCAGACCAACATCACTGTTATGAAGTGTAAAGTTGGCCAAACTGAAAACTGTCTTGCTTGCGCTTGTGAACTAGATGAAAAGAGGAGCCAGAGTCTGCAAAGTAGAGACCATTAGAGACTAATGATGCACCAAAATAAAATTCTTGGCTGAAGACAAAAGAAGTTAAATGTAAATTTAAAAAAATGTGTATTTTAAATGTAAGTCATACTTTACACTTTGGCACTATAATTTGTATTTCAAAACCTGTGGCACATTCTTTTCAGCTTCTGTTGTTTTGCTGTGTTCTGCATATCGAGTGAGATGTAGTTTTCAAGTTTTATCAAACCTGTAATGGTGCTTGAATGTCTTACCCTGTGTTGATATTTGGGATGAACAGTAATTATGAATGTATAGTCTAATGTCCCACGTAGAAACTGTGAAATAGCTCCTCTCGTGTATCACCAAATAACTTATATAAAACAAGTTTATTTGGCATCATGGGACCTTAAAACTGACATAAAATGCATGCATGCAAATGCAACTACAGCTGTGTGTAAGAACTAGAGATGAAACAATATTAAAATTTCATATCACGATTATCATGACCAAAATTATCATGATTATCGGTATTATCACGATATTGTTCAAATGTGTGGAAAGTAAAATAAATAAAAAAATAAATACTGATACACAAACTGAAACTCGTTTCACCAACTTTTATATTAACACAGATAGAATTGGCAGCAATATGCACTTTGTTTGCATAAACATTAAAAAATAAGGTCAATACATTTTTAGTATTACTTTTGTATTACTTACAATGCGTGTAATACTCTGTAAACAAAAGAATAGCAAATGTATTATTATTACTGTTATTATTATTATTATTATTATTATTATTATTATTAATTACAATAACTAGGGATTTCCCTGCATAGAGAATTAAATCTGGACCAACTCTGAGATGGGTCTTAATGGAAAATTGCTACTCTAAGAAGTGCTGCAATCGGGGGATTTCTGTCCTAACTTCAGCTGCAGCTTTATTGTGCCGTTGTGGCGCTGTACCCCTAATCAATACAGTGCACCAGGAAAAACAGCCAAAATCGCAGAGGAACTGCATGACCGCGCTGTGAGCTGCAGACAGTGTAGAACTCACACAGCGTGTCTTCACCTGTGGAGCTGCTTCTCTAAAAGCATTTTAAAGCTAAAACATAACTTACAATTAACATGCATCTGAGCTGCGACAGAAACACTCCTAAAGTTTAATCTCTGAAACTCTGCTTTTCCTAAAAGCAGCACACAGCGTTTACTCGTGCAAGGTCCCGTCCCAAAAGCACACTATCTTCCCTATGTAGTGCACTTCGTGGATCATGAAATAGCAAATCCTTCACCCAAAGAGTGCATGAAATGTTCGACTAAGTCATCTATAATGAACATTAACAACAGGTTACAAATTCCCTATTTAAAACTCAACTGCTTGTTAATGATGATCGTGTTCGTTTGAACAGTAGCGCACTATGTAGGGCACATTGAGTGATTTGAGACGGTGTTACTCTCTTCTCAGACAGTAAACACTGCAAGCGAGACGAGAAAGGGGAGCTGTGCAGATTGAACTTCTGCAGCGTCTCGTTCCGGAGTTTGTGTGACTTAACTCAGAGCTCATTTTGGAGACACTTCTCCACAGAAATATGTGTTAAAAGCTTTAGTTTCGATTCACAGCTGATTATTAACGAACCATAAACATAAGTTAAACCACACAAACCATGACATTTCTTCTATTTCGAGGTCCCCACAGACTTCTACGTTAAAGCTAACCTTGCATTCTTGCAAGTAGCAGGTGGTGGTCGCGAAGATGACTCGTAAGGTTGGATGTGTTGCCCCCTTTCGCCGCTTTTTTCTTTCGGCCTGTTCTGCAGACAGGGTGGTCATCTTCAATTAACTTTCTTTCTGCATTCTTATAAAACCCAAAATATGAGCAAACGTCAGACTTGGTCTTCTTAGAAGGCTGAAATATCTCCGAATCTCCGAGTTTTTCACACCACGGTAATCGACCGCGGTTTTAACGACACTTTAAAGTTCAAACAGTACTACTAACCGTTATTAATTTTACCACGGTTTACCGTGAAACCGGTAACTGTTTCATCTCTAGTAAGAACATATAGTAGAATAATAAAGTGACGCTTGGGAAAGATAAAACAAAATCCTTTAAAAATTAAGATGCCGTGCTGTTGTGTTTTAACAGCACTCCATTGTTGCCCAGGCAGGATAACCT
Source organism: Colossoma macropomum (assembly GCF_904425465.1). Classification (NCBI taxonomy): domain Eukaryota; kingdom Metazoa; phylum Chordata; class Actinopteri; order Characiformes; family Serrasalmidae; genus Colossoma; species Colossoma macropomum. The sequence goes on along the minus strand of NW_023494807.1, from coordinate 13,556,054 downwards.
CTTATCTCCCTGCATACTCTAAATGATATTTTTTTCTGCAGCACTGGCTCATCTAATTTCAAAATGGCTTTGTGTTTTCACTCTTGGCTTGTGCATGACAGCATAGATTTTGAAATGCCAGACAAAGACCAGTGTGTCCCTCCGAGCATGCAAAATATGTGAACAAATATTTCTCTTTTGACCTTGTCTGGCAAGTTTTTAAACCTTTGGAGAAACTTTTGACCACAGTTAAGTTTAAGCTGTGTTCGCAGGTCCATGTCAGATTTGGATTTTCAAATTCCCTGATTTAAATTCAAAGTGGTTTGCCTGCTCGTCAGACGCAGATGTGATAAAACACTGGAGATAAAGCCCTCGCTGAAGGAGAGGCTGAATATAATTAGCTTCAACAGGTTTGGCTTTGCTTCACTTTCAGCTCAAGGTTGAGGAGCTAAAAAAAAAAGGCTTTAAAGAGGCTTCAGACTGCTCTTTTAGAGAAAATGTCATACATTAGTGCTGGGAGGGCATGCTAAAGTATGTGTTATTCATACTACATTGAAGAGTGTGTGAACAGCTTTGTTGATCTGTGTGGACTGACTGATGTTATTCTGCGGAAGGACAAAAACACTTATCAGGAGAGGCCATGGTGATGGTGCTTCATAGGTTCCCTAGAATCAAAACACTGCATTTCAGCAGGTCCTGAGTGTGCCAGAGAACAGTCTGGAGCTCTCCCCTTATTTTCACACTTTGCCATATTTTAGATTAACATTGAAGTCAAAACTATAAAACTTTGAAATCACTTTTGGAATTATACAGTGACTATAAAAGTTTACAAATGCGAACTATATTAACCTTTATGCAGCTTTGCACATTCTTGACATTCCCCCAAATCATGGAAATGAGTGTAGGGTAACCATGAAAATGGCTGTAGGGTAACCATGAAAATGGCTGTAGCGTAACCATAAAAATGCAAAACTTTTGCTCGCACCTGTACCTTCACTATAAAACAGATACTTTCAGTTCTATTTAAGTTGGTCTTACAAAGTCAACTTACTGTTTTTCGTTTCATCATTCTGTGCTTTTTGGTATCGTTTTCATGGGTCACAGTTTTCGAGCTAGAACCACAAAACTTTGCAGGGTGGTAAGCTTTATGGGAATAGATGTTTGTGCTTTTGGGACTGATCGCACATATGATTTTCGTTAAAATGGTATGATGTTGAGAGAATTCAAATCTACCTTCTACAAATGATATCACAAAAGGACATCTCTCATCTCTCACACTGTCTCTCATTAAATATACACATACTGACTCGCACACATACTAACATGCATGTATAACACACACACATGGTTCATGGAATAATCTTTGACCATTATACTGCTTGGCAACCATAGCCCTCTGCTAACAAACTACATTGCTTGGTAGAAGAATTTACAGTATTATTTGCCATAATTTACCCCTTAACCTGGGGAAAACTTTTATAACCCCTGACTTCCAGTGGATTATTACTTTAATTGGTCATGGCTGGTGTACTGCAGCTCGGTGTATGTCAAAGCTAATTACTCTGCTTTTATTTTCCACAGACACGTTTGTGAGCACACAGCACATCAGCCAGTATGAAACACCAGCTCTTCCACAGCCTGCATATGACCAGCCAGCGCTGACACAAGGTATCACGCACAAACACACACAGAGACTAATAGAGTTAGGGTAAGCCTGGCATACCCTTATCAGTATTGTTCGTACTTTGCACTTGCAGCAGGTTTAAACTTGCAGCCCTTAAACTAGGGATGCACCGGTACCACTTTTTCCCTTCGAATATTGTCCAATACAGAGTACTGATACTGATACTAACTATATCTAACCCAGGTAGCTTATCCAAATATTTACACAATTCAACTTTTTAAATATTTCCTTTTGGTACAAGCTGTGTTTTGTCTCACTAGCAACTGGATTCTTTTAATACAGAGCCATGCTGTTGTAAGGCAGAATGTGGTTTGATATTGTCTTGCTGAAATAAGCAAGGCCTTCCCTGAAAAAGATGTCATTTGCATGGCAGAACATGTTGCCAAAACATGTATAAATCGTTCAGTATTAATGGTGCCTTCACAGTTGTGCACGTCATCCATGCGATGTGCACTAATGCACCCCTATAGCATCACAGATACTGGCTTTTGAAATGTGCACTGATAACAAGCTGAGTGGACTTTAGACCGGAGGAAACAGTGTTCATGATTTCCGAAAAGAAATTCAAATTTTGATTTTTTTGGACCACAGGACACTTTTCCATTTCCCCTCAGTCCATTTTAAATGAGCTCTGGTCCAGAGAGGTGGCAGCATTCCCGGATCCTGTTTACATATGGTTTCTTCTTTGCGTTTAAGAGTTTTAATTAGCATTAGTGGATGCAGCACCAAACTGTTTTCATAGCCAGTGTTTTTCAGAAGTTTTTCTGAGCCCATGCAGTGATTTCCGCTACAGAATTGTGTCTATTTTAAATGCAGGGCCTTCTGAGGGCCCGAAGATCATGGCCAGCAAATACTGGTTGTTGGCCTCTTCCCTTGCATACAGAGATTTCTCCAGATTCTCTGAATCTTTTAATGTTATTATGTACTGTAGATTATGAAAAGCAAAAGTTATTTGCTATTTTATGTTGAGAAACGTTATTCTTAAATTGTTGCACTATTTGATTGTGCGGTCTTTCACGGAGTGGTGAACCCCTCCTCATCTTTACTTCTGAAAGACTCGGCCTCTCTGGGATGCTTATTTATACCCAATCATGTTGTTGACCTGTTGCAAATTAACCACCAGGTGTTTTTTGAGCATTACACAATTTTGCCAGCCTTTTGTTGCCCCTGTTCCAACTTTTTTGGAACATGTTGTTGGCATCAAATTCAAAATGGGCATATATTTTTCAAAAACAATAAAATTTCTCAGTTTCAGCAATTGATGTGTTGTCTTTGAGGCATTTTCAATGAAATATAGAATTTAAACGATTTGCACATCATTGCATTTTGTTTTTATTTACATTTTTTATACATTGTATATATACATATAAAAAAGATAACAGCTAATGTAAGTAGTTAAATCTTAACTGAAGAATTTTTAGATAAATCTGTGGACTTTACATGTAAGCACGCAGCAGTTTCTCTGGCTTGGCAAAATTGATGCTGAATGTTGTTTCACACCTAAATTTATCAAGTCATTTATCTCATATGTGGGCCCCCATACATGCATCCACTCACACTTATATCTCCGAGTGTCAGACTCTACGGGAGTTCAGTGAATATTACAGTGGTTCACTCTAACAGTAGCGGCAGTTGACTGTGGATTTCTCAGCTTGGTTGAAGCAAAAGCCTGCGAGAACTCGCTGCTGTCTGACGCAGCTGACTGATGGAGGCGCATCACAGGCGGGGTTACTGGACTCACGGGTCTGGCAAGGGGGCTGCTGTGCTAAAGGCTAAACCAAGGCTAAAGCCTGCCTCCTCAAGACACCATAGATTGTTTCCATATGTCTTTCTAATGTTCACATCCTCAATAACAACCTGGACTAACATTAACTTGGACTGTAACTGACTACTCAATGCTAAATTACTGAAAGAAACCTGACTCAGCCTTTGAGGTAAACTAATACTTTAGAAGCAATTCCAACAGGTATACCACCCACTACTATTAGGCTGTGGGCTAAGTCTTGAAAACCTTCATCATCATAATCATCATCATCATCGTTAACCGCTTAGTCCAGATAGGGTCGCGGTAGCAGTTGGAAGAGCAGAGAATCCCAGATGACCCTGTCCCCCGCAACTTCCTCCAGCTCATTCCCGGGGACCCCAAGCCACTCCCAGGCCAATTTGGAGATATAATCCCTCCAGCAGGTCCTAGGACGACCCCGGGGTCTTATTCCAGTAGGCCGTGCCTGGTACACCCCCACCGGGAGGCGTCCAGGAAGCATCCGGATCAGATGCCCGAACCACTTCAGCTGGCTCCTCTCAGTGCGAAGGAGTAGCGGCTCTACTTCAAGCTCCTCTCGGATGGCCGAGCTCCTCACCCCATCAAATAGAGTGTAGACCGCCACCCTGCGAAGAAAGCTCGTTTCCGCCGCTTGTATCCGCGATGTCATGGAACACGGTCATAAGCCTTCTCCAAATCCACAAAACACATGTAGACTGGTTTGGCAAACTCCCATGCCCCCTCAACAATCCGTGAGAGGGTGAAAAGCTGGTCCATTGTTCCATGGCCAGGACGGAATCCGCATTGTTCCTCCTCAATCTGAGGTTCAACTATTGGTCGAAGTCTCCTTTCCAGCACCTTGGCATAGACTTTCCCAGGGAGGCTGAGCAGTGTGATACCCTGATAGTTGGCACACACCCTCAGAGGTCCATGCACTATTGCTGAGGCGTGTCAGCCACAACAGTCCCACAATATCCAGAGCCTTAAGCATCTCTGGATCTCATCCACCCTCGGTGCCTTGCCACTGAAGAGCTTGCCAACTACCTCAGTGACCTCCACCAGGGAAATGGAGCTTGACACACCAGAGGTCTCATGTCTCCCGGATTAAGGAGTTCCTCAAAGTGCTCTTTCCACCGACCGACAATATCCTCATTTGAAGTCAGAGTTTCTCCACCCCTGCCGAATACAGCTTGGGCGCAGCCACCCCGACCGCTCCTGAGTCGCCGGACAGTCGTCCAGAACCTCCTCGAGGCGACCAAAAGTCTTTTTTCCATGACTTCACCAAACTCCTCCCACGCCCTGGATTTTGCTTCTGCCATCATTGCAGCTGCCACTTTTTTTTGCCTGTCGGTACCTATCTGCTGAATCGGGAGTCCTTTGGGCCATCCAGTCCCTAAAGGCCTCTTTCTTCAGCTTGACGGCCTCTCTCACCACTGGTGTCCACCAGGGTGTTCTTGGGTTACTGCCCTGACAGGTACCAACAAGCTTTTGGCCACAGCTACGCCTGGCAGCTTCCCCAATGGAGGTTTTGAACAGGGTCCATTCAGACTCTATGTCCCCTACCTCCTCCGGGACATGAGAAAAGCTCTCCCGGAGGTGGGAGTTAAAATCATTCCGAACAGGGGCCTCCGACAGTCGTTCCCAGCACACCCTCACTATTCGCTAGGGCCTACCAGGTCTGACCCTCAGTTTTCCCTGCCATCTGATCCAACTCACCACCAGATGGTGATCAGTTGACAGCTCAGCACCTCTTCACCCGAGTGTCCAGAACATATGGTCCCAAGTCAGATGAAACGACAACAAAGTCGATCATTGACCTTTGACCCAAGGAGCTCTGGTACCATGTACTCTTATGAGCATCCCTGTGTTCGAACTTGGTGTTCGTTATGGACACAGAAGGCACAATAACAATTCACCATTTGGGTTTAGGTCGGGCAGGCCGTTCTTCCCAGTCACGCCTCTCCAGGTCTCCCAGTCATTGCCAACATGAGCATTGAAGTCTCCCAGTAAGACAATGGAGTCTGTAGGCGGGACCCTTTCCAGAACCCCACCCACTTGCTCCAAGAAGGCCGAATACTCCGACCTGTTCTTTGGTGCGTAAGCACACACAACAGTCAGAGTTTTCCTCTCTGCGACTTTAATTCGCATTGAGGTGACCCCCTCATCCACCGGGACAAACTCCAACTGCGCTGCCACCAGCCGGGGTCTCGTGAGTATCCTCTCACCCGCCTGGCGCCTCTCACCTTGTGCAACCCCAGAGTAGGAGAGGGACCAACCCCTATCCAGGAGTTTGGTTCCTGAGCCGACACTGTGGGTGGAGGTGAGCCTAACTATATCTAGTTGGTACCTCTCAAACTCCCGCACAAGCTCTGGCTCCTTCCCCCCCCAGTGAGGTTACATTCCATGTACCAAGAGCCAGTTTCTGCCAAAGGGGCCTAGGCCACCAAGGGCCCCTGCAATCTCCGACTGCCTGTACAGCACTGCACCGCTCCCCCATGCTGGACCTTGCGGGTGGCCACATTGCCTCTTCGGGCTGAGCCCAGCCGGATTACGTGGGCTGCCCAGCCACCAGGCGCTAGCCGAGGGACACTGCCCCCAGGCCTGGCTCCAGGGGTAGGGGGCAGGGTACACGATCTTCTGTGTCCATTTTTCATGGAGGGTTTTTGGATCGAGTTAGTCTGGGTCTTCACTCAAGACCTGTTTGCCCTGGGAGACCCTACCAGGAGCATATTGCTCCCGATGACATAGCTCTGAAGATCCCTAGACCACACAAGCCCTTCTGCCACGACAAAGCCCTGATCCAGGAAGGATTGAAAACCTTCATATCTTCAATCCCTGTTGAGGAACTATGTTCTTTTTTGTGTTTACATCTGAAATATTTTTGTTAACAAAAGAAAAATGTTCGCAGTAAAGATTTGTGAACGTTTTTCTAAAACAGAAAGCTGAAATTTTAGTCCGTACAGGCAAAATGCCAGGACAACTACACAGCGAGCTCCAATCAGAGCTCATCTATGAAACATCGAGAGGAGACATGCCAATCAGATTAGTTGTTGAGGCAGGACAAAACTGGTTTTTGAAAAATATATGCCCATTTTAAATTTAAAGCCAGCAACATGTTTTAAAAAAAGGTGGGACAGGGCAATTGGAAAATTTTGAAAAGCCTGCGAGAGTGCATCCAAGGAAACGTGCAGTTATCATTGCTTTGCTTCAAAAGGGCTTCACAGGCAAGGACAAAGCTGCTTTTAAGATTGGACGTAAATCAACCATTTATTGGATCATCAAGAACTTCAAGGAGAAAGGTTCAGTTACTGTGAAGATGGCTTCAGAGCACCCAAGAAAGTTCACCAAGTGCTGGGACTGTTTCCTAAAGTGGATTCAGCTATGGGATTCGGTCACCACCTGGGTTGCTTGCTCATGTAGTGCTCATGGCATGGGTGACTTGCACATCTGTGAAAGCACCATTAATGCTGAACGATATATACAGGTTTTGGCGAAACATATGCTGCCATCCAGACAATGTCTTTTTCAGGGAAGGCCTTGCTTATTTCAGTAAGACGATGGCAAGCCACATTCTGCATATATTACAAAAGTATGGCTCTATAGTAAAGGAGATTGGGTGCTGAACTTGCCTGCCTGCAAATAACAACCTGGATGACTATGCAGATGCAGTCATCTCTTACATAAGCTTTTGTGAGGTGACTTGCATCCGATCAAAGTCAATATGTGCATCGATAACAAACCCTGGTTCTCGCAATGAGTTCAGGAAACTGCACACAGCCAAGAAAAAAGCCTTATAAGAGTAGTGACCGTGACACATACAAAGGGCGAAGCATGGACTGAATAAAGGAGTTAAAACTGCCAAACACACATACAGTCGTGGCCAAAGTTTTGAGACTGACACAAAATTTGGTTTTCACAAAGTTTGCTGCTTCAGTTTGTATGGTGACACTTGGCGTTAACTCTAGATTGTTATAAAGGGTGATCAGATGAATTGCGATTAATTGCAAAGTCATTCCTTGCCATGAAAAATAACTGAATCACAAAAATGCACATTTCCACTGCATTTCAGCCCTGCCACAAAATGACCTGCTAACATCATTTCAGTGATTTTCATCATCTACAGTACATAATTTTAAAAGATCCAGAGAATCTGGAGAAATCTTTGTATGCAAGGGAAAAGGCCAACAACCAGTATTTGCTGGCCGTGATCTTTGGGCCCTCATACGGCCCTGCATTTAAAACAGACATGATTCTGTAGTGGAAATCACTGCATGGGCTCAGGAACACTTCTGAAAACCACTGTCTGTGAAAACAGTTTGTCACTGCATCTACAAATGCAAGTTAAAACTCTAAAATGCAAAGAAGAAATCACATATAAACAAGATCCAGGAATTTTTTTTTGGAAATCATGGACACTGTGTCCCAATGCCAAACCACATTCTGCGTGTATCACAAAAGCATGGCTCTGTATTAAGAGCCCGGGTGCTAAACTGGCCTGCCTGCAGTTCAAACCTGTCACCCACTGAAAACATTTGGTGCATTATTAAATGAAAAATATGATAAATGAGCCCCTGAACTGTTGAGCAGCTGAAATCTTATATCAAACAAGAATGGGAAAACATTTCACTTTCAAAACTACGGCAACTGGACTCCTCAGTTCGCAAACACTTACAGTGTGTTGTTAAAGAAGAGGTGATGAAACACAGTGGTAGACACGTCCCCATCCCAACTTTTTTGGATCATAGTTATATAATATAGTTTGTGCAAGACCCTGTACTATCCCGCTATCTGTATTTCCCTTTTACATGATGTAAATGGGGAGCACAAATGTCATTAAGAGCTAATCGATAGCTTGATTGGTTGGCAATACATTTTTATAATTGTTGTTAATGATAATGTTGATTAGTTGATGCAGCCCTACTGTTTTGAATGATTTTAGATACAAGTTCTGCTAAATAATGTAAATCAATAATGTTGACGTGTGTGTGTGTGTGTGTGTGTGTGTGTGTGTGTTTGTTTGTATGTGTTTGTGTGTGTGTGTATGCGTGTGTGTGCGTGTGTACATACAGGTTTCTCCATCTCTGAAGGTTTTTCCCAGCAACCCTCACTCTCTGCCGTGCAGCAGCTCCAAGATTCAAGCACCCTGGAGTCACAGGCACTGACCTCAACATACCACACGCAAAGTTTACTGACCACTGAGGTACACACTCACAGCTTACTGACTACTAAGGTGCACACTAGGACTGGGCAATGTATTGATTATTTATTATTAGTTATTTTGATAAGTTCACAATTGTTATTTTTGGATCTACAATATTTGGCAGAATTGTGAAAATTGCATGATGTTCATGTGCCATTATGCACATTTTGCACACAAATGAGTTTCCTGTAGACTGTGGCAGTTGTGTACCCCCTTTTGGTCTCACAAACATGTTAAGCCTCATTGCAGAAAACTTTATTCAGGATTGATCAGTAAGTCATCTGTGGTGTAGGCTAGTGACCGCTTCAAGTTGAACTTTTCCAGCTCAGGACACCTGAAGCTCTGTATAAACAGACAACCACGCAGCATAAAACATGAGATACCTTGTACACCAAAACAGGGAGGAAAGTGCTTCTCTGCATTTTAAAACAATTCAGAAAAGTTTGTTGGTTGGTTGGTAAAAAGAGTGTACAGTGCGAACCCTATCTGAAACAGACAGAATAAACAGAGCCCTTTGACTCTTGAGGTTCTTCTGGTTTAACGGTGTGAAAAACACAATTCACACACAGCCTGACTCCCTGCAGGGGCACGAATAAGACAGTACCCAGGAAAGTGACTGTGTATGTATGTGGGTGCATAGTACTGCCCACGTAAAGTATGTTCGGAGAGTGAACATGTGGTTTGTTTACAATGGTAAAGCAGTGTAAATCCCTACTTTACAATTTATTTAATTTGATTACAATTTTTTGGGATTTTTACATTTTTATACATTGTGTATTTTTATGTATTTATTAATGTATAGCGTTATAAAATCAATGCAGTTAAATCACCAGACCTCACTTTTAACAAAAAGATGCATTTAGGTCAGACTCACTGTCTAAAAGAGCCTGTCTGCTGTATTTCGAGAAATACATAAGGCTTTATTAGCAAAATGTGTAAACATTACATAGACTTTCTAAAATTCTTAATATTCTATTTAGAAATTTTAAACAGTTTCATAACTATTTCATTTTTAACTGTGTGTGTGCGTGTAGACTGCTGGCTTACTGCACGAGTCGACTGAGGGGCAGCTGCATTTGATCAGGCAGACGGACCAGTACCAGGATGAAGAGGAGAGCAACAGGAGAGCCTACAGGTGGGGAGATACATACATACATACATACATACATACATACATACATACGCTCACACTTCCTCAGACAACCTCGAAAGTTATGATAGTATTAGTGACGTTAGTGCTGATGTTGGCTGATATTAGATCTGGATCACAAACTCAACTCATTTGAAATGTGTTCAGTGGAGCATCATCACTTTATCCAGAAATGTTATATGGAGCTTCATTACTCCAACTCATCTAAGAGTATTCAGTGGAGCTTCATTACTCCAACTCATCTAAGAGTATTAGGTGAAGCATCCTCACTCCAACTCATTACAAGTGCGTTTAGTGGAGCTTCATCTCCAACTCATCCTACACATGTTCAGTGTAGGATGATTCCAGTTCGTCCCAATCTTGTTCAGTGGAGCTCCAGCACTCCAGCTCATCCCAAACATGTTTAAAAGAGCTTCATCACTCCAGCTTATCCTAAACATGTTTAGTAGAGCTCCTTCACTCGTACTCATTCGGGTTCAGGGTGTTGGGTGAGGTAAGAATAGTGCAGATGGTGTTATATTGGGTGATGTTTGCTGTAGTTCAAGGAGATGGCTCAGGAAAGTGGATTCTTTTGTTTTGTAGGAAGCAGATGCTGTTCAGGTTTATTGGTGTCGCACGAAACACAGCAGCACCATAGAAAACTACTGTGACTGACACTGGGGAGATAATTGGATTGGAAACAAAAACAAACATCTTGGCTGATCTTGCAGTTCAGTGTAGCTCATGCTGTAAAAATTGCTTTTCTATTAACAAATATGCCATTTTCTTTGAGCTATTACAATAGTGTAATACTAGAAACATATCATGTTCAAATTTCTTTTGTTAAATAATGGCATTTTGTAAAAAAAAAATTGTATAGTGTGGCAGTGTTGGATGGATGGATAGTAGGTAGGTAGGTAGGTACATAGATAGACAGACAAACAGATGGATGCCAGTTTGTGGTAAGTCAATCAAATGTATGAAAATGAACTGCACAATATCACAAATTACTGAGCAGTCATTTCTTTAAAGCATGTTTTAAAACTAATTGTTTTAGAGGAACAAAAGGTTTATTCTACATGAACTGAAAAATATAAACATATAAAATATACTTTTACAATGAACTATTAAATCTAAAAAGAATAAGATTCTTTGCAAAGCTGTAGATGGGTAATTATGAAGATTTCTTATTAGTTTAAAATAATCAAGTTTGAATCTGATTTAAAAAGGATTCTTTCAGTAAGTCTCAGCTTACTCAGATTATATTTACAGTGATGGCCAGAAATATTGGTACCCTTGCAGTTTTCCAGATAATGCATTATTTTTCCAGACAGTGGTTAAAATTAAAATGCTTTGTTGTTCACAAAGGGTGTATGTCCTTTATTTGTATTGGAACAATACAAAAAAGCTGAGAAGAAAGTTGTATCTGATCTTATCCCACAAACAACTCTGAAAATGGATTAGACAATATTATTAGATTTTACAGAAAGAGATAATTGGATTTCAAGTGGGTAAACCTCCATTAATTCATAATTAAACAAATTTTTGTTATTATTACTGGTGTGGGCAATATAGAAATCATTGTTTTAACCAGTTTAAACAGAGAAAAACGTGTTGTGCATCTGTGTGTATCACACTGAGCATGGATAACAAAAGAAGAGGAAATAATTGTCTGAGGATTTGCAAAACACAATTGTAGAACAGCATGGGCACTATGAAGGCTATGAAGTCCATCTCCAGAGATTTTAATGCTCCTGTGTCCACTGTATGCAGCATCATCAAGAGGTTTGCAGCCCATGACACTATAGCTAACCTCTCTGGATATGGACAGAAGAGAAAAGTTGATGGATTGCAGCAAAAGTTTGTTTGAATGGTCCATAAAGAACTTTGATAAACTTCCAAGCAAATTCAAGCTGAGCTGCAGAAACAAGGTACAACAGTGTCATTTCGTACTGTCTGTTGTCATGTGAATGAACGGGGACACTGTGGTAGGAGGCCCAGGAGGACCCCACTGCTGACACAGAGACATAAAAAAGCTTGACTGGAATTTGCAAAAACGTACCATAGGAAGCCAATATTTTTCTGGCAGAATGCCCTGTGCATAGATGAGACCACAAAAGTTTTTGGGAAAGCACATCTTTGTACTGTTTTCAGAAAATGAAATGAGACCTCTAAGAGAAGAACATAGTCCCTGTGGTCAAACATGGAGGAGGTTTACAGATGGATTGGGTTTGCTTTGTTGCTTCTGGCACCAGGTGTACATGGCATCATGAAATTTAAACACTACCAAAGAATGTTGGTTTGCAACGTAGGGCCCAATGTCAGTAAGATGAATCTTTGTTGGATGAACATGAAAAGCACCAAAAAATGGTTCAAGACAAACCACTGGACTGTTCTGAAGTGGAGTCAGGATCACAGACCAATAGAAAAATTGTGGAGAGATTTCAAAGCAACTGCTAGGAGAAGGCACCCTTCAAATTTGGGAGACCAAAATTTGGAGCAGACTGCAAAAAAAAGGGCTCCAAAGTTCCAGTACAGAGGTGCAAGACACTCATTCATGGCCATAGGAAGTGCCTGATTTCGGTTATTTCCAAAGGGTGCGCTAGCAATAATTTTGTCCATGCCATTTTTTAATTTTAACATTTTTTCCTGTTTTTTTTATTTTTTATTTTTGGAATCTAGTAAGTTTACAGTGGACAAAGTGTACTATTTTTAGTGAAATAAAGTATTGTAGGAAGATTCAACTGTTTTTGGATTGAATCAGATTATTTTATAACAATTTGTGAGTTATTTTGATGAAAAGATTTTGAAAATGATCTACGTTCAAATGCGTACGCATTTTCAATTCAACCTTAATCAGCTTGTTTTGAGCCATCTGAAGTCTGTTCTTAATGATTTATGAAGAGCTGCTCTGCTAGAAAATGGCTGTAAAAAGATGTATTCAAAGACTGGTCTATAATGTCTCCCTTCTATGTACCCTTCTTAAAGAGAGAACAGTTTGTACACTCTTAAAGGGAATGTCTGATTATTCTGCATAATGAAATCCTTGAGATGTAAACAGTGTCATTCAGAGTGGTTTGATGTGAAATGCTCTGTTCTAGAGAAACTTACTGAGTCAAATTTGTTCACAGTGGTGGTGACAGGAACCAGACATTTGAATATTGTATTTGTAGCACTGTATTTTTTCCTGCTCTGCTCAAATGACGAATTCTGCCTCTATAGCCACAAATAAGAAAATCCTTAAATTAGGCGTGCGTCAATACATGGGGCCAGATGGAGGAATAGATTTATAATAATACAGAAAATAAAAGGATAAACACCAACAAAACTGAAGAATTCAAAAAGTATTAAGGATCACAAGTATCCCTTTTTGATACCTACAGGGATCAAAAAGTAAAAACAAAATGAATTTCCCTTTACCTCCCTTGCAAAATGATTCGTCCATTATAGGTTTACTTGGAAAAGTCCTTGTTTTTCAATCTCTGTGATCTTTCTGGACCTGTAGTGTCTATACCACAGTGCTGCAAATTATAGATCGGATCAGAAACTATACAGGCTGTGTTAATGCTGCAGCTGAATCCCATAGTTCCATTGAATACTGAAAACAGTGCATACTACACACCCCAGTCAGTTCAATTTACATTTCTGCTTTCAGTCCTTCCAGCAGTAATGCACTGGTTTTAAAACCTCTGACTTCAGGTACAGTCGTGAAAAAATAGGACACTCCATGAAAACATTTGCCTTTTTTTAACATATTTAAACATATATATATATTTTTTTTTAACAGTGTTGAGAGATGGAGGTAATATATCTAAACAAATAAAACTGAAGAAATGTCTTTGAAAAATAATTTGTAAGATGTATTTAATAGAAATACAATTTTCTTTTGAAGAAAAATTTAGGATGTCCCACAGTTATTACTACTTAAAATGCTTAAAATTTTAATCAGGTGCACCACATCAGCTGCAAATGATTAGAACATTGTAAGTATTAAAGAGCGGATTATAAAGGAGCCTGTCTTATTTAAACCTCAGATATTTAGTTTGGTTTGCTCTTGATCGTTGAAGTAAGTGGTGTTACAATGGCGAGGTCCAAAGTGTGGCCTCTGAGGCCTTCAGAAAGAAAATGAGTGTCTTAAATAAGCTTGGGCCCAGAGAAGTTGGCAGTATTTCTGGATCCTGTTTATTTATGTTTATGTGCTTTTGTATGTTTTGTGAGTTTTAACTTGCATTTGTGAATGCAGTGACAAACTATGTTCACTGACAGTGGTTTTCAGAAGTGTCTGTGAGGCCATGCAGTGATTTCCACTGTAGAATGCAGTTGCCCGTAATGAGACACTGCCTTTAAAAAAGAGCACTTTAGGAAAACTCCAGGTAGATATGGTCTCCCAAGTGAGGGAGGGGGGTTCCTTTTCCATTTCCTTCAGTATCCACTGAGAATGCTACAGTGAAGCTCCGCAAACACAACCAACCCCACAACTTCCTGTTTTTATACCTTAAATCATATTGCTCTCTCTTCACCTTTTGTTATTTCAGTTTCAACAGTTTATTGTGTGCTTTTATTCTGCAGGTGCAGTATGTGTGATAAAGGCTTTAAGAAGTCCAGCCACCTGAAGCAGCATGTTCGCTCACACACTGGCGAGAAACCATACAGGTGTAACCTCTGTGGTCGGAGCTTCGTTTCCGCAGGAGTGCTCAAATCCCACCTAAATACACACACAGGTGAGGAGCATGCTAGGAGAACACACAAAGGGGTCTGTATTTGTGTGGGCCAGGGGTTCTTGACCTTTTTAACAGTGCGTCCTTTTTTTTAGTTAAAAATAATTCATGACCCCTTCTTTGCCAAACCAACCACGCTGCCTTTTGCAAAACTATGCGTCTCTACCTGTATTGGAGAGTGGTTGTGATTGTGTCTAAAAACAGGCTAAAATTGCACAGTGTATTCTTTGAGGAATATACTAAGGCAGAATGTTTAAAGTGACAGACAGCTTTGTGCCCTTCTCAATGTGAGCAGACCCTCCTTCGCTGCCAGCTTGAGTTGTTTGTTCATTAGCGTGGCAGCATACACTAGGCTTATGTCACAAATCAAATATCAGCTGGTACTGAATGTTGGCATTAGTGCATTTTTAGTCCAGTACAAGTAAATGAGCACGATATTAGGCTGATATCAGTATCGATGCATTCCCACATACCAGTATACACCTTAAAGAAATTACAGAAGAATAATCAAGTAGTAAGTCTACTCACCACTGAAGGAATGATCTGCTGTGTTAAATGCCATCATATTCAGTATTGTGAGTCAGGATCAGATTCTGATAATAGTGAACTACCTGAACTGCAGTGTACTCTGCTGTTAAGGACTGTCAAATACTTGGCCACAGGAGGAGTACGTCTGAAAGACCTACGTGTTCCCCTTAGGTCAGCGCAGCTTGATAAATTAAGTAAGGATTTTAAACATCCATGGGTTGTGGGTACTGTCACTTCCAGATGTGTGCGTTGAAAAGATGTGGCACAAAATGAGTTATGTATTAAGTAATACGGCTACAATATGCTCCGTGTTAATCTGTGTTAACTCTGTTTTCTTAGCCAGTGAATGTTTTGGTAGAGTGTTTTTGTGGGAAAGAATTTCATTTACTAGCACTGTTCTCTCTTCAACACCTCATTTTCTGCTTTTTTTTCTCGAGCTTGTTGATGGCTGTCTTATTTCACTGCCTTTTTTAACCCTGCAGGTCATGAGCAAGCAGTTACCAGGGCTATGCGCAATTTATACGTAAGCATCTAGGGCTGCAACTATTTTCATAATCGATTAGTTGGTCCATTATGACTTTGATTAATCGATTAGTTGAAAAGTGAAATGTGTTTTTATCAATCCACAGTCAAATACTGAAAATAGAGTTTAATAAGAGGTTTACTGAGTGACTTAAAGCTCTGTTTTCTTGTGGACGGGAAGCCAACTAATCAATAACTTTATTCATTGCCAACAATTTTTAATTATCGTTGTTGTGTCGATTAGTTGTTGCAGCCCTGTAAACGTTAATTAATGTTGATGAATGTTATTGTAATCCTTTAAAACAGGTTGTAACATTTCATAATTGATGCTGTTAAATCACCATCTTCAGTAAAATGCATCAGTAGCATTGTGTTTGGGTTATAGGAAAGGGAGCTGCAATATTCTTCCCAAATTACAGATCATAGTCATATCCCAAATCTTCATACCCTTCTCTTTCTCTCTCTCCAGGTGTGAAAGCTTTTAAATGTAATGTGTGTGACTCCTCGTTCACCACTAATGGCAGTCTGAATCGGCATATGATCATCCATCTGAACACCAAGCCCTTCAAATGCTCTCTGTGTGAAGAAAGCTTCCGCACACACTTGTTACGCAGGAAACACATGAAGCTTTTCCATGCCATTGGGCCCAGAGGTAAAGACACTCAGGAATGGGCAAACATAAACAGGCCTTTATCTGTTAAATCTTGTTGAGTCTCAACTGCTTTAAGATTAGGGAAACACTAAGATAAATTCAATAGATATTTAGTTGAATGTGCTTTAAAGACAAGGTGAGCTAAAATAGTTTACAGAGGACCATTCAAATAAAATGCTAGCTCATTTATGCCTTCTTAGGGACTTAAATGATGCTGAACCAGATGCCCAACTTTTTGAATGATATGTGGTGTTTAGTCAGTGCTCCAGTTCTGACCAAGTTGCAAGATTGTGTTACAGGGATAGACAAGGTACAGGATAAGAATACACGACAGAGGGTACAGGATGACTACAAGGCAAGGGTACAGGACAGAGGGTACAGAACAAATACAAGACAGGTTATGGGACAAGGGCACAAAATGAGTACAGGACAAATGGTACAGTGGTACAGGACAAGAGTACCAGACAGAGGTACAAGACAGAGGATAAGAGGACCCAGGTACAGGCCAAAGGATGCAGGACAGGTATATAGGGTAGAGACACAGCCAGGGTACAAGACAAAGGGTGCACAAACATACAGGTCAAGAACACAATACCAGAGTACAGGACAAGGAGACATTGATTATGGAAAAATATTAACCGTCTGTATACTTAAGTGCTCATGGGCCTCTGGCTCCCAGGGGCCTCAGTGGGCATCCGACCACATGGCTTGGAGATGAAACTTGGAAAAAAAAACAGATAGACTAGCAGCCTTTGAATATGTACAAATTACTAGATAAATTAAATAAATGAAAAGATAGTTATCTGTCCAATTATACCATATACTAGGGCTATTTTATGTCAAGTTTTAGATCATTATTGACTTGTGGCATGTTGTTGTTGCCATTCCAGTGAAATACTTTAGATGATGTAATAGAAGTGACAGTTTGTCTTCAGACAATTTTAGTGGACACAATAGGCTTTTCATGGTGTTCTTTTACTTTATACTTTTTTTGAGTTGAATTTCTGTATTTGGATTTGCATTTCGGTATTTTCACAGATGCTTTATTTTTGCAGTATTAAGGAATCTACAAAAATGCTTGTGCCCAGGAGCCTTGCAAGACTATGATCTGTCCCTGTACA
Organism: Colossoma macropomum; assembly: GCF_904425465.1. Lineage (NCBI taxonomy): Eukaryota > Metazoa > Chordata > Actinopteri > Characiformes > Serrasalmidae > Colossoma > Colossoma macropomum. The sequence continues at coordinate 13,538,759 of NW_023494807.1, read as the reverse complement.
AGGACTGGCTTGTTTTTGGTTGCACCAGAAAGGAGAAATTTTCTCCTCCCACAGATAGAACTCAGAAAGATGTGGCAGCAAAGGGAGTGGAAACAAACAAGTCAAGATAATTAGATCAGTCAGTTGAAAGACAATAGATTAATTGATTACATAATCGTTAGTTGTAGCCCTACTCAGATAATCAGTATGTTGATTATTTTTTCTGACGGTTGCAGTGCTGGATGGAGAAGAAGCAGGTGAGGAGGACTCTGGTGCAGATCACTCTGTGAAGAGAAATCGGGCAGGCATTATCACTTTTACAGAAGAGCAGACGGCCGAGCTGGCCAAGAGGGATCCAGGAGATGACGCCTCTGTCTCTGAGAAGGTTCTTGTCCAGTCAGCCGCAGAGCGGGACCGCATCAGTGAGATGAAAGACAAGGCTGTGGTTTTGGATCTGGAGCCCAAATTTGCCAATCGCTGCCAGTACTGCCCAAAAAGCTTCAAAAAGCCCAGCGACCTGGTCAGGTAATGAAGGTGCCACAAATAGAGTGAAATATTTGTCTGAACCTGATGGGCCCCTGTATTCCTAATACAAACAGCCATTTTTAACAGCCAAGAAATGTATTGTTTCAGGAGATATTTCTGAGGAAATTAAATAAAGAAGGGAAAACACAAATACAAATAAGTTCAAAAACAAAAGTTTATAAAACTGGAGTCCAAAATTGATTAAAAGATATAGAGAACATGGGACTCGTAATAACTGTGCAAGGCCTGGTAGATCACCAAAAGTGTCACTGTCAGATAAACAGTACTGAAAGCTTTTATCTTTGAAGGATAAGGAGAAAATCATGTTCCACTCTTGCTTCAGATCTGAAAAATCCACAGGTGTTTCTGTCCATCCTTCCACTACAAGAAGACTCCATGCTTTGCGTCTGAATCAGTGTATAGCTGTCAAGAAGCCATTACTGAGAAAAGGAAATAGATGAAAAAGAGCATCTGCAAATCAGACAAAGAAGATGCTAGTGTTTTTAGAACAATGGACTAACCACCCCAGAGTCCAGACCTTAACATCACTGAATGCTTTTGGGATTACTTGGATCATGGGAAGCAGAAACTTAAACTGAACTCTGCTTTTTTCCTGACACTGAAAAATGTATAACTTGTACTTAATGGCCATTTTAAATGGAAATTAAATAAAGGGTATTCTCTGATTTCTGCACACTACTGTAGATAACAAGTAAAGTGGTTTCTGACATAGTATGAAATACAGTTATTCATAGAAAGGGTAAAAGTGCGGACAAAATTTTGGCTTCAAGATTGCTGCTATGACTTTATCAAATTTGTGACTTTTGTCCATTTTTATAGATCAATGTGTCATATAGTGTGAGAAACTACATAAGCAAGTCTATTTTAGATTGCTTAACAGCTCAGTGTGGTTTAAGGCAAGTGGATGATGATTTTGCAAACTGCTAGCTAGTGTGTTACAAGTGTCTATTACTTGTTAACTACCAAAAATTTACAGTATCTCACAAAAGTGAGTACTCCCATCACATTTCTGCAAATATTTTATTATATATTTTCATGGGACAACACTATAGAAATGAAACTTGGATATAACAAAGTAGTCAGTGTACAACTTGTATAGCAGTATAGATTTACTGTCCTCTGAAAATAACTCAACACACAGCCATTAATGTCTAAATAGCTGGCAACACAAGTGAGTACACCTCACAGTGAACATGTCCAAATTGTGCTCAAAGTGTCAATATTTTGTGTGACCACCATTATTATCTAGCACTGCCTTAACCCTCTTGGGCATGGAGTTCACCAGAGCTGCACAGGTTGCTACTGGAATCCTCTTCCACTCCTCCATGATGACATCATGGAGCTGGTGGATGTTAGACACCTTGTGCTCCTCCACCTTCCGCTTGAGGATGCCCCACAGGTACTCAGTTGGGTTTAGGTCTGGAGACATACTTGGTCAGTTCATCACCTTTACCTTCAGCTTCCTCAGCAAGGCAGTTGGCATCTTGGAGGTGTGTTTGGGGTTGTCATTATGTTGGAAAACTGCCATGCGGTGCAGTTTCCGAAGGGAGGGGATTATGCTCTGCTTCAGAATGTCACAGTACATGTTGGAATTCATGTTTCCCTCAATGAACCACAGCTCGCCAGTGCCGGCAGCACTCCTGCAGCCCCAGACCATGATGCTACCACCACCGTGCTTGACTGTAGGCAAGAGACAGTTGGTGGTACTCCTCACCAGGATGCCGCCACACATGCTGGACACCATCTGCGCCAAACAAGTTTATCTTTGTCTCGTCAGACCATAGGACATGGTTCTAGTAATCCATGTTCTTGACTGCTTGTCTTCAGCAGACTGTTTGCGGGCCTTCTTGTGTGTCAGCTTCAGAAGAGACTTCCTTCTGGGACGATGGCCATGCAGACCAAGTTGATGCATTGTGCGGCGTATGGTCTGAGCACTGACAGGCTGACCTCCCACTTCTTCCACCTCTGCAGCAATGCTAGCAGCACTCATGCGTCTATTTTTTTAAGCCAACCTCTGGATATGACGCTGAACATGTGGACTCAACTTCTTTGGTCGACCCTGGCGAGGCCTGTTCCAAGTGAAACCTGTCCTGGAAAACCGCTGTATGACCTTGGCCACCGTGCTATAGCTCAGTTTCAGGGTGTTAGCAATCTTCTTATAGCTTAGGCCATCTTTGTGGAGAGCAACAATTCTATTTCTCACATCCTCAGAGAGTTCTTTGCAATGAGGTACCATGTTGAATATCCAGTGGCCAGTAGGAGAGAATTGTATCCAAAACACCAAATTTAACAGCCATGCTCCCCATTTACACCTGGAACCTTGTAACTCTAACCAGTCACATGACATCAGGGAGGGACAACGACACAATTAGGCACAATTTGGACATGTTCACTGTGAGGTGTACTCAGCTACTTAGACATTAATGGCTGTGTGTTGAGTTATTTTCAGAGGACAGTAAATCTATACTGCTATACAAGCTGTACACTGACTACTTTGTTATATCCAAGTTTCATTTCTATAGTGTTGACCCATGAAAAGATATAATAAAATATTTGCAGAAATGTGATGGGAGTACTCACTTTTATGAGATACTGTAAGTAATCAAACAAACTCTACTCTGGTGTGATTTTGTACCCGTGTGACGTCTTACAGTACTGTGTTCTCCTGCATCTCTCAGACACATCCGGATCCACACTGGAGAGAAGCCATATAAGTGTGACGAGTGTGGGAAAAGTTTCACAGTGAAATCAACGCTGGACTGCCATGTGAAGACACACACAGGTCGGTGGTGCGGCTGAGATTTAAAATTCAAAATGGATTATTTGCATTTACAAGCACTCCAGCTGGCTTCCTCAAACACTATAAAGTCGCAAAGCTGAAGTCAGTTTCTCGTTCACCAGCTTCTTATTCAAATTTTCCCATTTCACCTTAAATGGTGCAGCATTTACATTCTGGCGCATCAGGTGCCATTTAAGGTGAAATGAGAAAATCTGAACAAGAAGCTGGCGAATGAGAAACGACTTCAGCCTCATAAAAAATTTTATGTTGAGAGACGTTTTACAAGAAACTATTTTACTTTTGTTTCCTGCCGGAGATGCAAGAAAAGCAGCAATAGTTGTGCAAAACCTTAAAGCAGAGCAAAGTCTGCATTTTTGTTAATATATTTTTAATATATTTTTTAGCTCATACTAGGACATTAGCACATACTGAGACATATTTATAGCCAAGATGGTAAAATGGATATAAAATGTTGCCACATGGTGCATGAATGGTAGACATGAAACTTACTCCAAATCTATGATGCTTTAACACGATAATGAAAAATCGGTTTTATATCTACCTGTTGGAAGGAAGACATTTGATTGGAAAAAGTTTGCATTTTTCAAATGGGAAGGCAAAATTGAAACCATATGGATGTCCAAATTGTTAAGGCATAAAAAGTCTATAAAATAAGATAATAAGAAATTGCCCCAGAGATGTTCGATGTAGTTTCTTCACTTACATAACAGACACGATATAGAAACCCCCACCAGTGGTGAGATGAGGGATCTGGTGAGGTGGATTGTGAGAAAAGGTACCAGTGGACACACCCCTTAAAGAAATTGGAATAGGCCCACAATATTTATGATCAGTGCATCCCTAGTGATGATATTTGTGTGTGTGTGTAAATGCAAAGTGACCAGTTCGGCTACATTCCACCCACAGCTTTTAAAATTGTTTCTGGCTGTGATTTTTAACCCATATTTTCCTTACATTTGTGCTTCACATTCCTTACATTTGTGTTTGTTGTAAATCTTTTCTGTACTAATCAAGAGAGTCAGATGACACTAGAGACAATGATAAAGATCTTTATTCGAGAGCATGCTGTCTATCAGTCTGCAACAACCCAGCCTTTGTAATAAGAGCACTTGGTCCATTTTTTTCTTCCCCTCTCCCTATTTATAAAGTGTCCTTGGGTTTGCAAAAGTTGCTATATAAGTTGAATTCTTCTTCCTTTTCTTCTTCTTCTTCTTCTTATTATTATTATTATTATTGTTATTAGTATTATTATTACCGGCAGTCGCAGTCTGGCATCATCCAACACGTCAGTCTGAACAGATCTTTAAGATACATCATTATATAAGTTTTAGTAGCTAGCACATCTGTTTCTGTGACCCTCAGAGACAGGCAGTTTTTGGTGTAATGAGATCCAGTCAATATCTAGATTTAGATCTTTTGGGAGGAAAAATTAGTGTGTCTTGATTGGATAAATGTATGAGTATTAAAGAGAATTCTGATTTTGCAAGACATATTTTGCATAATTCAGTAATTTAGTCGCAGTGCGTCTGAATCAGAATTGTTTACAGCGGTGGGGATAAGAGCCAGACATCTGAAGCTTTTAATGCCTTGAGGTTTTGGGCTAAAACTGCATTAATTGTCAGTATAATATTACATAATAATATTAAGCAGAAACGCCACCAAGTATCAGGTAAGTCATTAGGTGTAAAATGGCATCACAAAGTACAGAGATAGTTTTCTGACGTAAATGGTCAGTACCCAGTAAAACCAGTACGAATCTTTGCTTTCTTCAGCCCAGATTTTGTTCTAGGTAATAGACAGGTATGTACTAAATAAACCACTCAATACTTTTTACCCAAAATAATTACACAGTACTGTAAAGTTTGTACCACATACTTACACAGTTAATACCTAGAACCTGTTGGGCATTTCAGTGTAATTTAGTTAGACCTCCTCAGAGGTCTAAGTGCTATCATGTTACTCAAAATAATTACCTAGTACTTTGATGGTACCTCACACATACCTGGTTAATACCTAGAACTTAAGGGACTGTAAAAGAAAGCATTACCCAGGGTTACAGGGTACATTCCAGATAAGCCATTAAAGTGGAACTCCACTGATTTTGCAAAATTACTTAATCATTTAATGGTTTAGATGGTTTGATGTGAAATGCACCTTTCTAGAGAAATTTACCGAGTCAGAATTGTTCACCGTTATCGTACTAGGAGCCAGACATCTGTATGTCTACAGTACAAATATCACCATTTTATCTGCTATCTAAATGACCAGTAAACCAGTATAAGGTTTTATATGTTGCGTTGATAGTGGTAAAATAGTGAAATTTGAAAAAATATGTTTTTTGGGTATTTGGCTATTTTTTCATTACAACACCTGAAGTTGTGGCTAATTGTTTTGAAGTTACACATAAATACCAAAGTCGAACAACTCTCCAAACGCAATAAAAAATCTATCTACCTCGATATCCTACCCCATAAACTGGTGACCAGAGTAGCAAGTAGTTTGTTGTTGACACTGTCAATTTCGATTAGTTTTGGGTTGTTCTCCTTTGGCGCCTGTGGGTTCTGTCTCTCTCTCTCCCTTTTGGCTCTCTCTTCTTCAAGTTGCTGCAAGTCATTTGTGTGTTCTAGTTCAAATTGATATGGTTCTGCGATACTTTGGAAACAGACCTTATCGAAGTGCTCGACATACTTGGCCATCTTCAAAAATAGGTAAAAAAAACTGTAAAAATAAACTGTAAACATAAGCTTTTTGTGTTCAGCTTGTAGACCATTAAATGCTTTGGATGTCTGGTTCCTAGTTCCTACTATAATGGTGATCAATCCTGACTCGTTAAATTTCTCTAGAAAGGAACATTTCACACCGAACCACTCTGAATGATTTTGTTTACATCTAAACCATTGAGTGATATAGTCGATGGAGTTCCCCTTTAATTTACGTTCATGGAAGTAATACCATTGTAAACAGTGGACTTGCTCATTGAACTCTGATTTTTTTTCTTTTTAAACTGGTTTGTGTCTGTGCAGGTCAGAAGCTGTTTAACTGTCACATGTGCAACACATCATTCTCTACTAAGGGCAGTCTGAAGGTGCACATGCGTCTGCACACCGGATCCAAACCTTTTAAGTGTCCGTACTGCGATCTGCGCTTTCGTACGTCTGGCCATCGCAAAACACACATCCAGTGCCACTTGCGGCAGGGCCCGGAGGGCAGGAAAATGAGGCGGGGAGGCGAGAGGCCTGCAGGTTCTGCCAGTCAGAACCAGCCTCAGGGCCAGGCTCCTCCAGGGCAGCAGGGTTCCACAGCCCCAGAAACACTGCCCCCTGTTGGCCTGCTGCATACTGCACCCACAGACCCCAGCATCTACATCCCCACCAATCCCGTCCTCACCGGCCAGTACGAACAGACACTGCTGCAGCAAGGCATCGTGGGACAGGCCATATTGCCTGCCACCATGTCAGGTAATGTTCATCTACACAAATTAAATAAACACACACACATAATGAATACACATTCATCCTATCCCCAGACTGTTTTTTTTTGGTAAAGAGATCTTATTATGCATATGTGAACATATGTGCACGTGTCTTGTCATAGTATTAGAGGCAAAAACACGTTCTTGACATAACGTTTGTTAATCAAAATCCTAATCATTCTGATTAACAAACATTAATACAATTTCTTCCCCCATGTGTTTTTGGACTTAATCTATGCTTGTGACATAAAATAATGTACCATCAGAGTCACAGTAGAGTGTACAGTTGCAGTGGAGTGGCAGTGAAGCTGCAGTAAAGTAACAGCAAAGAAACAATAGAGAGGCAGTAGAGCAGCAGTAAAGTGACAGTAGAGTATCAGTAAATAGAACAGTACAATAGAAGTATTTATGTACTTAGAGTGGCAGCAGAGTAGCAGCAGAGTAGCAGTAGGACCTATTTTATTGCTGACATAAAATGTTAGTACTGTTATAGTAGCAATGGAATGTCTGCAGAGTCTCAGTAAATAAACAATAGTGTGGCAGGGTTCAATAATGTGCACAAAATGCAAGACAGGTGGCCAAAGACAGGTGAAACAGTTTTGTTTTTTGTTTTTTTCTCCTCTGAATAGAAAATCATGGCTTTATACATATTCATTGTTTTTGAATACAAACATGCAGATTTTTTAACGATACATGCCACTGGTCTTGAATGCTACTATATTTACAGGGCATGACAAGAAAATGAGCCTGTTGGCTTATTGTGTATATCACAAAAAGCCTAACTGCTGGTTTACTGTAAGTGTCAGATCTTTTTCCTTCCATATTGACGTTTATTCCCTGTACAGGAAGTGTTAACTTGTTTTCATTTAGAAAACCAACAAAATATGTAATTTGACTGGGGTGTTCAAACTTTTGCATACAACTGTATTTGCAGCACACTACGCATGCTAAGCTAAACTTCCAGCAGCTAAATGGCTCTTTAGCACAGCAGTAAAATTTCATGAATTGAGCATTTAATTTGATTGCATTGAGAAGTTAAAACTAGGGGAAATGCATTTTGTAGAGTTTTTAGGCTTGCTTGAATTTGTGGATGCAGCGACATACGTTTTTATTGTCAACAGTTTGTCAAAGTATTCCCGAGCCAGTGTGATAGATATCATCACAGAAGCAGGCCGTTTTTTAATGCAGTGCTCTTGGAGGGGTGGTCCTGGGCATTCATTTGTGCTTCTCGGCCTTGCCCTTCACACACAGATATTTAAGATTCCTTAAATCTTTTAATTATATTTTATCCACTGAGGAGGATGAAATCCCTTCTTGCAATCACTAATTGCAGACTCTTGTTTTTAAACTGTTGTATTATTTTTTGACTCATGCTGACACATAGTAAAAAATGACTGTCCGGCAAATGGAACGGCTGGTGCAAATACATACATTGCGTAAATTGAATAAAGAAAATAACAGAATGGAAGAAAAGAAAGAAAGTGCAAGAAAACAGCATCATAAATCCTGCGTGACAGTAAATAATAGTTCTTTATGTTGTCCAAGTAATCCTTAGGAGCTAGGACAGTGTAGGAAAAAATCTGATTTCTAAATTAAACATCCTTTCTGACTAATAGGAGGAATAGTAAGAGGAGCAGTAAGAGGAAATGAAAATTTTATAATCAAGATTGTGCTCATAGATTTTTCTGTGTACTTCTGTTTATTTCAAATCAGGAGCACCAGTGCTCATTGGCAGCGTTCTTGGCATACCATAGAACCCTATAGAACAGCAGTAAAGTAATAGTAGAGCAGCAATAAAGAGAGCTGCACATTAATAGTATTTATACACATATAGTAGCAGTAGAGACAGAGTAATACAGCTCCAGACAGTGCTATGACTTTCTCACTTGTCCAGTGCTGGACTGTTCCCTCTGCCTGTCAGAAGCTGTCAGATCCATTGCTTTGTTGTCTGTTGAGGCAGACAGATTATAACAGCGGAGAGGGATCATACTTAAGAGATCAGATAACACTATCTGAAGATATAACCATTCATTCAGTTACTGACTTCCTGTCACTGACATTTTGCAGCCTAATTTAAGTAAGGCACATAAATGTCCTTCTGTAGAGATATTTTTTATACAGTAAGTAAAAACACTACCAATTAATTAATTGTTTCATGAGTCAGAACCACCTGAAATACGGCCTTAAAATCCCTTCCCTTTTGTTCATTCTTAGTAGTAGTTGTCATAGTGACACGGCTGTTATGCAGTTTATGGGCTAACTAAGTGCATTAAGAATGAATAGTTTTTATTGATGTTGCTTAATCAAAATGTAATCCTTTATAGTAGTAATGTAAAAAAAGGTTAATTGGAATCTCTTTATGCAAATTTTAAAACATATCCTACCCTAATTACAGGTAGTTGCTACCAAATCCAGCTGCTACTAAAGAGACCAATAGAATAGCATTAATATAGCAATAACTGTGCTTGTGATTTAATGGCTTTATAATTTTTCAGACTAATGTTTGTTTTTGTTCCTGTTAGTGTAAAAGACCAATTTGGTGCAAAGGTAGTTCTCAGTCATGGTCCTGGAGTATCACTCCTCTACTCTTAACTCTCTCAGTTCACCTCAAGAAGGGCTTGTTGGGGAAACTCTAATGTATCATGGCAGTGGTGCTCCAGAACCAAGATTGAGAACCACTGTGCTTATTCTTTAGGTATTTTTAGCCTCAACACTGATTTATTTTCATCAAAGTGTCTTCCTTGGTACAAAGACACAAAGAGCAGGTTTTATGTAAATAATGATTTGACAGTTTTCTGTTCCCAGCTGTTGTGAAATTCTTTTTGCTCAAAACTGGTTTAAACAGCTGAATGCTAATGAGTGCAAAAAGGGGATAAAATGGGTAGCCTATGGCATTATTCCCAAGGTATGGCTTTTGGAAGTTGTTCCTTCAGTTTTACGATTTTTCAAAGTGATAAAATCTAAAGTTTTCTGATACTGGCAATATGCTACATTCTATAAAAAACATTTTGAAAGTGAAATTATCCTAAACTTTGATATTCAGTGAACCATATAACCATATAAGTGAACTATGTAGTTCTACTTTTACATACTGTAGTCCAAGTTGCGAAATACAGGGGCTCCTGGGGTATCTCAAACCCCCTAATTAACCTCTTGGACCCCATGAATGTCTCAAAATCAAAATTCTGGGGGTCCCTGAAAATACGCTTATTTTGACATTCTGCTGTCCATTAGGGGAAAAATAGACACTCAAATACAAGTTCAGGAAAAGGTCATTGTTTATCTTGCTTCACCCACAATCGGCAAACCTCTGTCTTAACTAACTAGAGATGCAGCACGGGCCTGCCTCAGGGTGGCACTGAAGCAAACTGGTTCACCCAGTTGGTCATTTAGAGCCTAGCAACTGTAACTACGCTCAGAACTATACTCAAAAGAAAAGCAAACATTTTGGTGCCATTGATGCTTCCAGGAGCACCGCTATGGTAAGTGCATTAGCAGCCAGCCAATGATAGAGTTGCCAGCCAAAATGGGATCCCTCAAATACCAGGCAGTATTTCACACACTGCTGTAGTCCACGTGTTTATGTTCATACTTTGTTGGCCCCCTTTCACCCTGTTCAATGATCAGAACCCCACAGGACCACCACAGAGCAGGTATTATTTGGGTAGCGGATCATTCACAGCACTGATGATATGAGTGGATCAGGCACAGAAGTGCTGTGAGTTTTTAAACACTTAGACCCAATCCCATTTCACCCCTTGCCCCTACCACTTAGCCCTTAGCCCTCTGTTTGCGTGTTGGCGTCTAGGGGTAGGGTGTCTCAATATTTGTTGAGATAGAGGGGTAAGGCGAAGTGTTAGGGATACATGGCCCTCCAAATGGAGGTTTTTCAGAGTCACACTGCAGACGGAGTGTTACGAGAAAAAAAAAAGAAAAACCGACAAGACACAAGTGACCAAAAAAACACTAGTGTAAGTGTTTTCTCCATTACAAAAATTACAATAACCATTTTGTTATCTTAGATTAATGTCATTTCAATGTATTATGGTCATTTTCTTCATAACAAGCATTAAAAATCACTAATAGCATGCTAATGTCTCGGTAGCTAGCTAGCTAACTTTCCTGTTCCACCTTAAACAGTCCAGCAGTTCTGACACCTGAAGCTTCAGTATTCGTATCAACAAAGAATTAGCGATGGGCAATAATAAATAATTGTGTTGTACCCCCTCTTTGAAGGCATTTGATGCCCTAAATGTAACTAAAACCCAGCAGTGAGATTGCTGAACGTCTCCCTTCTCTGCTATCACTGTAGATGGGCCGGATCGCCTACAGAGCACTGCTAGTAGCCTGTTAATGAAGCAATGTTTTTTTTTTTTTTTTTGAGGGTTGTCCCATTTCGTAGGGCAAGATTTCAACAACTACCCCTTGTAACTCAGTTCCAAGGGGTTAGGGTGACACTCGAAAACAAGGGGTAGGGGTAAAAAGAAGAAATGGGATTGGGCCTCAGTGTCCCTGCTGGGAGTCCATCAAGCAAAAACATCCAGCCAACAGCATGCTGTGACCACTTATGAAGGACTGGAGGAGGACTAACATAAACTGTTTCAACAGATGAGCTATTGTCTCTGACTTGATCTACAAGGTGGACCAAGAAGGTGGGAGTGTCTAATAGTGTGGACAGTGAGTGGACACAGTGTTGGCCACCTACCTTGTTGGTCAAACTTGTAGATGTAAAGACAGAGATCATCTGTTGATCCAGAGGTTGTTTCTCATCTTTCAAGGTGTTTAAAATCTATAGCAGCACGGCTGTGTCTGATCCACTCATACCAGCACAACACACACTAATGCCTGGCCCACACTATAGGATAATTGGGCCAGTTTTGAAGCTGATTTGCTCCTACTAACAACCACAAAAGGTTTCCTAATAACATTGTGATCTTAAATGATGATCTTCCCAGATTATATTGTGGTGTGGGGTGACTATAATTTAATCTTTACTCCTTTGATCTATTCCCAGTGCAGTCGAGGATGGTCCGATTTGTGAATTGTAAATATCAAATATGTTCAATACTTACAGCTGAGTATCTTGTAGTGTGGGGTGGACACAGATTCTCTGCAATATGTATAAGCGTGTTGACCCCTTCTTTTTTTAGCCATGGCTTCATCTACGTTTTTTTTAATTCGCTTGGCTTTTTCTGTGCAAAAATGGCACAACACCAGCAAAGCAGTGGAATTGCTGTCATCCACCGTGTTTGTTTAGATTAAAGGTCACATTAGTTTGCAAGAAATCCTATGATGTAGCAGCCAGCTTCTTGTTCAAATTTTCCTGTTCTACCTTAAGTCGGGCTGCAGTAACATTCTGGTTACATTCTGGTAATAAGAGGAGCATTTGAAACCAGTGCAGCTAGCAGAACATAACAGTCCTCCTGCTTCATGGATAGGCTTTTAAATACACTGAAAAGGTTAAAAGTGCTGACATATGATCGCTTTTTGTAGTTTATATTCAGTCCTTGCCAAAGCCGTAGGTCATGAAGCTAGTGCAGTGTAAGCTAAGCTAAGATTAGCGCTCAGATGCTAACCTGCTAACAGAAATGAATCCTCAAAGCTTTGATGACAAACCACATTAATTACAACTCTACACATTCACACAATAAGTTTACAGCGTAATAGGAGCCAAATATGTAATAAACTTCATGAAATATGTTTTTCATTAGTGAAATAGATATGACGAGGCTGAAGTTGCACCTTAAATAATGCTTTAGTTACATTCTGGCGGCTTAGGCAAAGTATGACTCATATGTTCATGTCACTGATCAGCTTTCAGGATTGGCTAAGAAACATCAGCCAATCGGTGATCGCATATTTGGGCTGAAAATTGGCCGTTATCGATCCGTAGCCGATCAATCCTTCCTACTATGCTGGATTATGCAGTTTATGCAGTTACTCTACTCTGGTTGTTTGCCGGCTGCCTAAAATTGTTCTAAATCTGCCCATGTGTGTGTATTTATGTTGCAGCTGGTGGAGATCTGACAGTCTCTCTGACTGAAGGTTTAGCCACTTTAGAGGGAATTCAGCTACAGCTTGCTCCAGCCAGCCTCCTCTGCCCTAACGTACAGATCTCCGGCATAGACACAACAAATATCAACAACATTACACTACAGGTAACATAGCACAGCAGCAGACCACTTTGTTAAGTTCTGAAGTTAAAATTCCCCCATCTTCCAGTCAGATACACTTTATTCAATTCCAAAGTTAAAATTCCCCCCTGGAAAATGGAAAAGCCATTCGAATAGAAGCACACACTTCTGTGGGAAACAAATGTTTGCTTGTCAGGTTCAAAACAGCAATTAGAGTAAAAACATTTTATAGAGCACTTTTTACTCTTACTGAACAACATGTTGTGAAAAAAATGTTGAAAATCCTCTTTGCCACATAGGTCACGTTGTCAGTTGTTGTCGCCCTTGTTTTATGTTATTGTGTGTGTGCATGTGCATGTGTGCAGATTGACTCCAGTATTCTTCAGCAGACCCTGCAGCAAAGTGGTTTACTCTCACACACCCTAAGCGGAGATTCCCACACACACTCTGCCACACACCTACTGGCGACCGCCGGCGAAGCTTCAGTTCCAGCCAACGTCGTCATCCAGCCAATCAACAGCCTACCTCTACAGTCCCCACCAACTCCAGCCAACGTTGCCATTGGCAACCTCACAGAGCAAGACAACACAGGTCTGACACATACACACATACAAATGTTCTCAGATATCGAAATGGTGAAGCACACTCACACACACACACAGAAATATTTAAAATAGAAATTAAAAATCAAGAGACGGGATGGATTTTTATATATTAGCAGCATATATGTGTATATATATATATGTGTGTGTGTGTGTGTGTGTGTGTGTGTGTGTGTATGTGTATATATGTAAGATGCTAAGAGCACTTACAGAGCTGGACTGTAACTCATTCTCTTTCACACACACATACTCACATTCAGCAGGCTTAAGATTTTTGGGTAGATTGTCTTGAAAATTGCATTTTAATTCAAGTAGTTCAATACCTTGTTTTAGAAGGATTATTATTTTGAAAGTGAGTAAATTAAAATGAAAGAACCTGTAAAATTTATAGGCAGCTCACACACACACACCGATGACATTACCAATTACTAATAGTGATGTGTGTGTTTGTGTGTGTGTGTGTGTGTGTGTGTGTGTGTGTGTGTGTGTGTGTTCTCTGCAGGCTCAGAGCATTTGGCCCAGGTTGTTGGAGGTGGGGCTGGGGGTCCGGAGATCACTCTCACCATCAGCAACTCCAGCCTCACCCAAGCCCTTACACACCCCCACACACACTCTGCCAACACACCAGCCAGCAGCAACCAGGAGATCACACTCACTATATCAGGTGCAGTACACACACAAACACACACACACCAGGCCCCACAGCATTCTGACCATCTGAAAAAAAAAAGTTCATCGATGTCTATGAGAATATTACTAAATATAAGGTCACCATACACAAAGGCACGGAAATCCTGCATAACTTTTTCCACCTTAAATAAATAAAAGAGACTAACAAGCCTCTCCTTGGATCATCACAGATTTTCTACCAAACGGACACTATGGCAACATTTACACAGTTGCTTGCTGCTGTCAATCTTGCAAAAAGGCACTGAAAAACATTTTTTTTCAACAGCAACATAGAAACATAGCATTAGCTTTCCTTACTGTTTCTTTTGACAATGAGAACTCAACTGAGCTATGCCAGCCCCTACAGTCTGCTAGCCAGCAAGTAGGAGTAGATGACCATGGTAAAGAAAACAAAGTTCAGTACTGTAAAACATTAAAAACATGAACATCGCAGTGTTCAACCATTTGCTCTTGTCTGATTTGTCTGATTTTGGCAATAGTGCATGTTATTTTCTAACAACAGCCGTAAACGCTGACAACTTTTCTGGGCTAAAGCTCATCTGACATGGACTGACACAAAGTTGAAACGTTCTGTGGTCTGACGAGTCCACCTTTCAAATTATTTTTGGAAATAATGGACATCATATTCTCTGGACGAAAGAGGAAAAAGACCATCCCTATTGTTACTAATACAGAGTTCAAAAGCCAGTGTCTGCCATGGTGTGGGGTTGTGTTGGTGCCAATGGCATGTGTAACTTGCACATCTGTGAAGGCGCCATTAATGTTAAGTGGGTCAGTATGGCTGTGGATTAGAGCTTGGAGAGTTGAAAAGAAAATTCAGGGCTTTGTTTTATATATATATATATATATATGTGTGTGTGTGTGTGTGTGTGTGTGTGTGTGTGTGTATATATATATATATATATATATATATATATATATATATATATATATATAAAATAAAACGTGTGTGTTTGTGTATATATGTGATATGTGTATATATGTGTGCGCAACATATGAACATGATGATCTCTCTCTCTGTCTTTGTCTAGGTCAAGATCTGCTGGCCCAGTCCTGTGGGAATGCAGGAGCAGAAGTTGGTGGGGCATTGAGACTGACCACACCCCATACCAGTGTCAGCTCTGAGCAGCTCCTCCCACATAGTCCTGCCCCCACTGGTATGGCAGGTGAGAACCACGCCTGTATTGTTTACAAACGTTGTACACATTGTAAACAAATGCACTAGATAATGCTCATGTGGTCTTTCCAACAAATTGTAATACACTACAGCTGTGGTTTCCAAACTGCGGTGCACGTACATCCAGTGGTACAGCAGATGACTATGGGGGTACATAAAAAAAATTCTGTTACCTGGCTGCGCAATAACACAGACAACACTCTCCTGATATAGACAACTCACTGAGACTGAGCGGTGACAAACACATGCTCTAATAGGTATTTTGTTCTTTATGTATTATTATTTGTGTAAAAGAGACGAATGCATTTCAACTACAACCATATATTTTTCAGAAGTATCTGTTGGTAAATTTTACTGAATATAAGGGCTCCGAACAGGAAAACACCAGCGTTTTACTATTTAAGGGAATGTCTTTAAATGCACAACCTGTACATCTGTGAAAGTTTACATTTTAATACATTGAAGGTTATAGAGGCTGTAGTGGTTATTTAGAGTGTGTTATTGTCAGATTAAACAGAACCCCATAAGAATAAATTATTTGTTGCATGAATGAAGCTATGAATGATGACAGCCACAGAGTAAGATATCATTTAAATAAAAGTCAATAGATTCATTGATTATAGAAGTAATCATTAGTTGCAGCCCCACTGAGACTATTGTTATGGTACATTTTGTGCAGTTTTTGTCTTTTAATATCTAGTGTGTGTGTGTGTGTGTGTGTGTGTGTGTGTGTGTGTGTGTGTGTGTGTGTGTGTTACCATAGTTACCACGCTGGCTCCCAGCACCTCTCTCTCCCAGAACCTTGTGATGTCATCAGCAGGCGTGGCAAGTGATGGCAGTGTCACACTTACCCTTGCAGACACACACATGCTGGATACAGTCACACTCAACCTGAACTCACAGGTACACACACAACCTGAACACTGTCAGCCAGACTGATCTGAATCTTAACTAGGGTTGCACTGATACCATATTGGCATCAGGGCTAATACATAGCCTTAATGCACTGTCAGTAAGTACTGGGATTTTTTTTTATTAAAATTGCTTCTAGCTTTTCAACTTTGATGCAATTGAATCACCAACTTTGCATCGGTGCATCACAATGCATTTACCTAGTACACAGATGCACCCTAAGTATAAGTGCGTGTGTGTGCGTGTGTGTGTGTGTGCGTGTGCGTACAGGGTCAGCAGTTTCCAGCTGTGACTGAGCAGGGGTCAGCAGTGCAGCCAGCCAGCAACACACAGCAGGTCATACTGGTTGGCCACCCAGCAGAAAACACACCACATCAGGAGGGACTCAAGGTCAGTGTGTGTGTGTGTGTGTGTGTGTGTGTGTGTGTGTGTGTGTGTGTGTGTGTGTGTGATCAATAAATCTACTTAAAAAAAAGTGTGCTTTCCCCCGGTGAACTGTCACAGCATTCGAGCAGTTAGACCAGTCCCTTGCGAAAATGATTTGCTTGCATGAACACATATACGATGTATCATGACCTCTTCATTCTGATAGAACAGGTGAAGCAGCTCACATGTCTCTACCATCTACATGTTTAGTTGTTGTGGCTGTTAAAATGACAGATTTTTCCTCTGTCACCTCCTTGCGTACTGAGTGTTTTGTTCACCACAGTAACATAAGAACGCATGTTGAGTTTGTGCAGAAGGGCTGTTAATTTGCAATGCATTGTCTGAGTGTGGTCATTTGCATTCACATACTTGCCTTGAGTATGTTTCTGTTCCCCAGTCTCACTGACAGTCTGCCCCTTGTTATCCTGTTTACATTTGTAGAGTTTGTATTAGTCATCCCAGTAACCATTGCCCTAAGCTATGTGTAGGTACATACCTGTGTATTTCTGGGTAGTCCTCGTAGTATATATAGTCCTCTGTATTTATTGTCTCACCCTTATTCCCTGCCATACGTTGTTTATGGTTTATATTTTTCACTCGTGCTCTTTAGTTGTTCCTTTTTGTTGTTTATTTTGCTCCTTATTTTCTAATGTCTGTTAGTTTGTTTGTTTGTTTGCCCTTAAGTTATTTTTCCATTGTGTTTTTTGTGGTTCCCTTTGTTTTTTTATGGATCCTCCCATACTTTCCATTTCGACCTGTACTCTCACTTTTGTGGCATATGTTTGACTGTACATTTAAACTTTGTTTCTGGCACCTGCCATCTATGAACAATTAATCCGAAAGTAGAGCGAGTATAAATGTTGTAACTTACTCCTTACGTGAGCCTGAGAAAATGATGCAAACACAGTTGATGCAATATAATTCTTGTGTTTGAACCAAACAAGATTCAACCTGTAATCTGTTTCTCTACATAATTTATTAGCCCCCCCATTACCCTGTTCCTCATTTCTCTCCACAGAGCAGGTATTTTTTGAGTTATGAATCATTCTCAGCACTGCAGTGACACTTACATTGTGGTGGCATGGTAGTGTGTCTTATGAATGAATAAGATGCAGCAGTGCTGCTGGATTTTTTTTTACATACTGTGTCCCTTCACTGTCCACTGTATTAGACACACCTACCTTTTTGGTTCGCCTTGTATACGTAAAGTCAGAGACAACAGCTCATCTGTTGCTGCACAGTTTGTGTTGGTCATCCTCTAATGGAAAATGGAAATGTGTGTGTGTGTGTGTGTGTGTGTGTTTAGATTGTGGAAGGCCAGGCTGAAGTGAAGGGGTCAGAAGTGGATCTCCAGCTGAATCAGTGTTTTTACTGCAGTCAGACTTTACCCACGGCAAACGCTCTGCGCCGCCACTGCAGGACCATGCATGGCAAGGAGCGCTGCCACGTGTGCCGTGTGTGCAACAAAGCCTTTAAACGTGCAACACATCTCAAGGTAAACATCAGTGCTGCATTTTTTGTTGGTCATTTCACAGTACTGGCCTTTGCAATACTAGCCTTGTTTCTGTGTGATCCAGCAAAGTAAACAATTTTGGTAATACATAATGCAAGTTGATCTCCAATTATGTTGCTAGAAGGAGCTACGTCATACCAGAGGGTTGAAATGACAATTTCTTTACTATCAAAGCCATCTCAGAAAACAAAGCCAGGAAAAAAACATACCAGTGATGTTTTGGGGCATGTTTCAAACTTAAAGAGGAACTCTCTCCCAAGAATCATTGGAAATGCATAACTTTCCCATTTAATCACCCACGTTCACTAGCTCAACTCCTTCAACGGTGGATCTATAACCATCCACTAACCCACCTCCTTTAAACTCACAACAGAAAATGCAGTCTTGCCAACTGGATATACAGAACTAGCCAAAGTAGTGCTTGAAGTTTATTATGACAGAGCAATGCATTTATGACCAGAAAACCATATCATTCAGTTGCAGTTATTAATTGTTATTTACAGCAGCAGCAACTATTTGACTCTTACCTCTATCACAGTCTTTCAGCCTTGTGCGCTAAAGACTGACTTTGTAGTGCAGTGCTGATACAGTCACACCCCCTCCAGCTGTAACAGTCCAAATGAATCAAACTTCGTAGGTTCTCGAATAAAAAAAGCTTGGTATCTTGAGAAACGTCTCATCAGATGATCAAGGCTGTTAGACATTGTGTCTGATCCCCTTTAATAATGCCTTAACTCAATACATGGTTAACAACAGTATTTTTTTTTTAATATAGTTAAGATGTATTAGTCTTTATACAGTTTAGAGCCATCTGTATAGTTCCACCATATAATGTAGATGCTCGTGTGCTGTTATCATGACTCAGTTACTGTAGTCTTCTCATTCAATCACGTCTTTTTAAATGGCTGGTTCCACTGACTACCCTCTTCGTAAAACCAAAGTAGTTTCAAGTAGGGATGCATCAATACCATTTATTTCAGACTGCATACAAGTAAGAGTTCCTGGTTTTAGAACTCACCAACTCATCAGAGTTATAGAATGGATCTAGTGTTTTAAGGCTACTTGTAGACGCATGTCTATAGATTACATCACTGTAGTCTAGGATGGATGATAAAGTAGTGTCCAAGATCCTTTAACTAGTGTGCATTGGGAAACTTGTCTTATTCCAATATAAGTATCTAAACTTTTGTCTACATTTACTGATGAGCTTACTAATGTGATATTTTAAATGTAAATTTATCCTCCAGCCATATGCCAAGGTACTTGCATTCTGTGACTTTCTCAATACTGGATCCCATGAGGATGTAGATATTCAGTGTGCATTTGTTTTCTTTGCATTTAAAACTTGCTTGTGCTTTTACAGAGCAATCTGTAAAGCACTAAAGGAGCACTGTAGTTTTTCTACTGCTACATGAATAGAGTCAGCTGAACAATACATTAATGTGTCATCTGCATACAAGTACACTTTGCAGTCAGAGGCGGAGGGAGCAAGCTCATTAGTGTATAAATTAAATAAGACTTGACCAAGGATTGAACCTTGTGGGACCCCTTTAGTGACAGGCATCAGATCTGATTTGTAGCTACCCAGTGCCGTTGTTGCCTCAGGGAGGTAGTTTTGGGTCCAGTTTATTGCATTTTTATTAAAACCATTTGTTTATAAGATATTTATAAAAGTAAGTGAATTAGGTATAAATAGGGCAGCAAAGTGCTTCCTTCTGTCTAAGGCCATAAGAAGATCGTTTAGAACAATTGTGGTAGCAGAGATGGTGCTTTGTTTTTTTCCTAAAGCCAGATTGTTGAATCAACAGGACACAGAATTTTCATAAAGGAACAATTTAAGCTGGCTGTTCACTAAAGATTGTAAAATGTTAGCTAAGCATGACCGATTTGAAATCAGTCTGTAATTATTTAAATCTGATGCCTGGCCTCCTTTGCATAGGGGAACAATATGAGCTGTTCTCCAGATGTTGGAAATTCTGCAAGATAAAATGGAAAGATGAAAAATGTATGCAAAATGTTCTACAATAACCAAAGTAGCAAGACGCAAGAAATAGAGGGCCGATCCATCGTCTGCTGTGGCTTTTTGAGTCAGCTTGAGTCATTTGTTCATTAGTGCAGCGGAGTACACTAGGCTTACATCACACAATGACAGCTGGTATTGAATGATAGTGTTCAAGTACAAGTAAATGAGCACAAATATCGGCCCAATACACAATACCACTATCTGTATCGATGCAGCCCACATTTCCAGCTACTGCAAGTGTCTTTATTACGGAGGTGCATCGAATACACTCACATATCAATTATCTTTTAAAATCAAAACCCAGCATAAAATCATTGATTTAGGCTATGCTGAACAGTGCTAACAGGAGAAATATAGAAAAAGCAATAGCAAAGCAGAAAGCTACAGTTACCCTCAAAACAACACATAGTGGTGCGAGAGGAATAGGGCTACAGTTGAAGTTGTCTTTTTATTTGGCAGCTTTTTTGTTTGAATTTCCATTCTGCCTTAAATGTCAGATAAATGTCAGATTAAATAAGTCGCCTCAGTGTAACTGCTACACTATTTATGTTGGAACGGAAAATGGGAAATGTGAATAAGAAGTTAAAACTTTAGCTTTGTTAGTTTCTCAAATCATTTGTCCCGTCGATGTATCGTATACTCTTCCATAGTGAGCACTGATTCAAGCCCAACAGGCAGATGATCAGGGGGATAAAACTTTCCCTGACCCCTAAGAAAAGACGAAAGATTTTGTATTTTTAAATTACACATAGTAAATAAAGTAAAACTGCATACCATTTTCTTACATGTAGACACTGTGTGAAGCTTGACTCCCTCATAACATGCTCATGAATGTCATCACTGAAGTGTTTGCCTGCCGTTTATTGTGTAGCTCAGGTCCTCTGCAGTCACCTTGCGATTAAAAAGGACTCTCTTGAAGTCCTCGTTTTCCTGCTGCTAGGAATGGCGATAAATCATTTTCTCTAATGCAGATTTTTCACCAGTCTCCTGAGATTCTCCTTTTTTTCTGCAGAGGTTCTGTTCAGACACTTTTTTGTTATCAGCTTCCTATGAACTTCTCTCCACTGTCCACTTTTGCTGTACTCTCATTTTTCAACCTTTCTCTGTCTTTAATGGTTGTTTTGTTTTTTTTCTTTGTTTTGTGTAGTGTAGTGTTTTGGTGCTGCTCACACACAAACACTGTTCCCGTAGGAGCCTGTCTGAAGAGGAAGTTTTTGGTCAGAAATAACAATTGATGGTGTTAATTTCACCCAAAAAGGAGAAGAATACACTGACCAGCTGTTTCATTCAGTACACCTACCTTTGATCTACACTCATTGTCGATTTTATCAGCTCCACTTATCATATAAGTGCACTTTGTAGTTCTACGATTACAGACTGCAATCCATCTGTTTTTCTGCAGAATTTGTTAGCCCCCCTTTCACTGTTCTTTACTGGTCAGGACCACCACAGAGCTGGCATTATTTGGGTGGTGAATAATTCTCAGCAGTACAGTGACACTAATGTGGTGGTGGCATGTTTGTGTATGTCACGCTGGTGAGAGTGGATCAGACACAGCAGTGGTGCTGGAGTTTTAAACACTTCACTGTCACTGCTGGAATAGTTCACAAACCAAAAATTTCCAGCTAGCAGCATCCTGTGGTCAGCATCATGTGATGACTAATGAATGACTTGAGGATGAAGTCTCTTGACTTTACTTCTACAAAGTAGAGCAAGAAGGTAGATGTGTCTATGCTTGTGAGTTTGCGGAGTCTTTTTTTCCCTGCTGGTTTGTTTAGGTGGTAGCCCCATTTTGAAAAAAATTCTCAGCAATGTGGTTCCTTGCGATGTGTGGTTGCTTACTTTATATGTCAAATTAGGTGGTTCTTGTCCATGTTAATCATATTGATCATGGATAGAAGTGTTCGCTGGTTTTAACATTCAGTGAAAAATGTTGGGCTTTGTGTCAAATGTGTCAATAAGGTGCGCATGAATAAAATGCTTTACATCAACAAATTTTTAATTTATGTAACACATTTACTTTGTGTGCAGCCGTTTCTCACATTTTATTACAGTGTACCATTTTTTCAGTGTTACTGACTACAGCCATTTTAGAAGTACAAAATTACAGCTACTTTACAGTACAAAGCAAACTTTCACATTATTCATCTGAACTTTTGTCATCTAAATCTAATGGTGTGGTGGATATAGCTAGATGAAGTTGGTGATGGATGGATTCTATTTAATTTGTAATCTGGCACTGAGCAAACAAGGGAGATGTTTTTGGTCTCGTGCTGGATCTGATGAAAAGAAGGGGGAGAGTAGTGTAATCAGTGCGGATGAAGACAGAGAGTGTGTTTTGTGTTCTTTTGGCAGTGTTTCAGCCAGGGCTAACGTCAGAGGATTTAACACAATCTCTAAACACTTCAACTGCTCTCAGAGAGTAATGATTCAGATGTGGAGGCCTGCTCTATGCCAGAGCAAGCTGGATGACCAGCTAGCTGGCGTTTGGAAGCTGATGTAAGGTACAGACAGAGGAATAAGTGTTTTTATTTTTATCATTTGAAGTTTTTTTAAGCTTTAAACCAGTGCTGGAAAATACAATTGTGTTTTATTGTTTACTTACTTAAAAAAAAAAAGCAAGCTGTACTTAATTTATTGCCCTCAGTAGCTACACTTGTGTGTATGTATATTCATATGTATATATGTATGTATGTATGTATATATATATATATATATATATATATATATATATATATATATATATATATATTTATTATTTATTTAACTAGATCAAGCCATGGTACAGCTCTTGTCTCTTGACACAATGAAGCTTTCATGCAACGGATGGCAGGTTGTGCAATGCCTGCAACATAAGTTACATACAGCAATTCAAAAACAAAGCTGTATGCAACACATTTACGTACTCAACATTAGCAGCTCATATTTTTTGACACGCAATATTGTTCTCACTATGAACTCATACGTGAGATGTAATTTACAAATTTTTTATCATGTTCATATGGGTTTTCCAACAGTCACTGCTGGGGTTTTTTGTCTTTTATCCATTCATCTATGATTCTTTACTATAAAACTGATATTTTTGTTGTATGTTAAGCCTTTGAAAATTGATTTCACTGATCTGGTAAAAGCAATGGTTTAGAAATATGTAGCAGGGGTTGACCAATATGGTTATTTCAGGGCTGATACTGATTATTAGTAATCAAGCACACAGACCGATATTTGCACCATGTTCATTTGTATTCATTTACAATAAATTTGAAGCTAGTTGTGTGAAAATTTACGAGAATGCAACTCTCATTCAACTTACATTAAAGGAATATTAGGAAATAAAAATAAAGTGATTTTAGCTTTAGACTGTATACATTCTGGGCTGCCATTAACAATTATTTTTCTATTGATGAATTTATTGACTGTATAACAGATTGCTCAGTTAATCTAAACAATTAATTTTCTTCTAAAAAATCTAATTATGGCATTCCCTACACAAAGAAAAGTGCTTAAAATAATGGCAGAAATAAAATAATTAGATATGTTTAGAAATTTTGCACAGCGGACCTTTTTGTTTTTGTTTTGTTTTTAATTTGACGTACTCCTCTACTGTCAAAACCTTGGGTCTTTGGAAGCTTTTAGAAACCTTATTTGCAAATGAGCCAGATGCTACAGGCTCCATGTGTTTTATTGTAGTGTTGAATAGAGCTGACCAATGACTGGAGCCAAAAATGACATCATGCAGCAATTACATGGTGGCATTCAGGAAAAGGATTTGTTATTTGAAATTAAGAGTTTTAGAAATCAAAAAGGTTATGTTTTTCCAAATTATTTACTGTTTTTTGGAAGCTTGTCTGCATAGTTGGCCACCCACTGAAGTTGTACTATAGGCACAGATATTCCGAACGCATTCAGACTACTGAAGAATCAGGGTGGATCTGCACATCTTGTTAGCCCCATACACAGAAACTTCATTCTCACTAAACAAACGTGCTGTTTCGGACAGCGCTCAAACTGGATGTACGAGTCACAGTTGTCTGGCTACAGTGAGTGAAATAATGTGACTGATTGTAATGTGATTTTTGCCAATTGCGTAGTTTAACTTCAGGTGCTGCTTTTTCTGCGTCTCTCACAAACACAAAAAAGCACATTTGATTTGATTTACTCGACACATGGTCTTGGTCCACATTTACCAATCCATAGCACTCTGGGCAGGGCTGAGACAGGCCACAAAAGTGCTGGTTGGTTGTAGTCTTCCACATTTCAACATTTGGCCAGGCTACAGAAGTTTTGTTGACTGTGGCTGTGTCAGATAGACGCATAAATAACAAAAAGCGATGGGCAAAGAAGCAAGCCCCTTGTACGTAGTTCAGCTTGGTCACGTGAGTTACAGGACACTTTATTTTATGCATCTTAAGTGCAGTGTATTTATGTTGGCTTCAAGTGACTGAACTTTCTTCAGTTTCACCATGTAAATCCAGCCTTAGGTTATTGATTATCTTGCAGTATCTCCATGTGCTTTATATTACTTTGGGCTCCAATGTTTATATGTTTTGAATAAGTACATCTGCTAAAGGACTAAAAATACATTTACATTTATATAAGTATTTGTATCACACAACAGTGATGGTTTTTAGTTTTAGCAGTATTCATAACAAACAGCTAACTGTAGTGTGTGTAATTCACTGTCTGCTTCAGATTGTTTTGAAAGAACACTTCAAAATGCATAAAAAAGTTAAAAATAAAAATTCAAGAGAAAAAATCATATAGTTCCAGCACTCAGGAAGCATGGGTTCCTAACCTTCATTGATGCTACTATATATATCATCTGATACCATATGTTTGGAAAATGCCATGATATTGAATTTTATTAATATAGATCAGTATTAATGCTGACCACCTTTACTGATACAAAATTAAATATCACTTGATAACAATGATGCAGTGGTGTAATTGAAAAATATCATGATATTGAATGTAGCACTGATTTGCATTTAATTATTTTAATGCAAGCTTAAATACCATCCCATGCTATGATATATTTAGAGAATACTGGGACATATCGAATTTTATCAGTACTGTCCATCAGTAATTCCAACAACAAAAACATTAAATTGAAATTAAAAATTAAATATTAATTAAATATTAATCAAATATTGAAAATATTAAATATTAATAAAAATGGGTGATTAAAAATAACCCCAAAATTATTATTCTTATTATTTTTATTATCATCACCAGTTGTAAAGCAATGGCTAAATGCTAGAAAAACACTATATAAATAAATTATCATTATAATTTTTATTAGCAGTACTTCCTTGTACCTTCATTTTTTTTATTGTTATTTGAAAACGCAAGCAAAATGCATTTACACTGTATCAAAATTTAATGTCAAATGGACCAACAGAAAAAGTCTAAAATGACTTGGAACAAAAGCTTGTTAAATTGTATTGAAAGTTAAGGATTTTTTTTTTCTCCTCCTGTAAAGTTTTTTGTTCTGGCAGTGATGAGCATGATTCCCTTGAACTTAATTTTGACTCTGTAACTTCTCTCACACGTACAAGTTCCAGCTCCAGAAAGAATTCTAACTTCTTACACTCCACACTCATTGCTAAATCCACACAATCACCTGTACTGCATAGTTATGCTTCAGCTTTACGACCACAAAACTATAGAAGCCAGTGTGTGTTTGTATGAGTGTGTTTATTGAAAGTAAAGTTAGGGCCTAGGTTTGCTCTTACTTGTTTTGGTTTGTTTTCTTGTTGGTATTTGTATTCTAGCCGCAGCAGTGCAAACTCTTAGCACAAGCACTGCCATCCATCATACAGTCTCACGGGCCAGATGTGGTCTTGTAACAAGAATGGAGACACCTGTGCGGATATTTGGATTAAATGTTTGTAGAAGCATACACTTATTCAGGTGGGAACAAACTGAGCAGGATTGGAGTGTAACTAACTATAAAGCAATAGTGAAGGCAAGAATGTGATGAAACACGCAGGCAGTTTGCACAGTGCTAATTGGTGGAATATAAGCTGACATTACTTTGTTAGTTACATTAGTAATAGTTCCAGTGCAAAACTAAAGAAACAAGCAAACTTTTAAAGCATTACTGTGAGAATTTGATTGCATTCAGCCACAAGAGCATTACTAAGTTCTGAATCAAAATGCCACACCAACTCAGCCCAAAGGTTGGATTGGGTGGAGCTCCATCACTCCAGAGAACACAGTTCCACTGCTCCAAAGCCCAGTGCTGGTGACTATAAATGCCTGTGTCAGCAAAAGGAGCACCTTTTAAATAGCTAAATTCACTAATTAAAAGGGGTGTCTGAATATTTCCGGACATGTCGTCCAGGGTTGAAACTAATTATATATAATTAATAAACTGTTAATCAATGAATCAACTAATCTAAATATTTTTTCATGTCTTTTTACCACAGCTTTCATCCAAAGTTCCTGTGCTACAAGGAAGTTATGTTTTTTAAGCTGCAATGAAACTACAAAAGTCATTTTGCGCATTATACTTCCTGCAGTGTCTTACAGTCCGTCAGAATGACCATATATATAATATAAAATTCCTAGTTTGTATTTTTTAAAACTCCTAAATTTCTAGGCTTATTACATCTTAAGGCTTTAGGATTATTCGGCAGATTAACACAATTTTGCTTTTTTGGTGTCCAACGTTTGCTTACAAATACTAAATCTTTCTTGTAAATACATCTCCAAATCCTCTCTTAACGCACTTAAATCATACCCAGGTCTTCATTAAGAATGTGCACACTTGTTTGATGTGGTTTAGGTCAGAGCATGACTTACTGTAAGATATAAAAATAAACAAAACTTCACAGTGTAGCAGAACGCTGCGATCAAGAATTTTATGTGTTGTGCCAAATTCTGACTCCCCTTCGTATGTACGTATACAGCATATGGATGCTACAAATTATGTTTTTGATTTCCGCTGTTTATTTTAATGAATAACTTAAAAATTCTAATTGAAGATATAAATTTACAAACATGTTTATAAATAGAAACAACAGAAATTGCAAATGTACTTTAGTGCAGGCTTTCTTAACCACTGGGCTGCAGCCCCCAAAGTCCCCCATATTACTGGAGATAAATAGGTGGGCCTTCACTTGGACAAGATGAAGAATCCTTGATCCTGCATGTGTATGACAAAGGAAAGTTAGATTTTGTTGTTTAAAATGGCTGCCCGCTGTGTTCAGCTAGTCCACTCTGAGTTATACTGTGCTCTGAACATTTCTCATTGAAGAAATTAAATTTCATGAAATTTACAAATATTTTTATAAATAGAACCAACAGAAGTTGCGATTGTACTAAGTCTGCACAACATTTAAGAACACCTGGATTTGGTTTGATTAGGTTGAGTGAAGTTTTGGGGATTTGTTTACAGAAAGCATTTAAGTAACAGTTAAATTCTGGTATTTGATAGCTACATTAGAGCCTGAACCCGCTGATACCTTAATGTCATTTAAAACTATAGTTGTCATATCACCCTTTACATTTAATGTTGTGTGTTGCAATTTGTCAGAATGATCATATGGACTAAATGACACTTCAGCTTTTCCTCATAATCAACGTCATTAACGACTTTTGAACGTTGTTGACTATTCATTGCAGGCCTGTTGCTCAGAGTTAGAGTGGGTTGGGTAATCTTTCTCAGTAATCTGGAACTTAATCTGAAATCTTATTTATGTCAAATGGATAGACCCACCTGATTGAATGCATGTTTTTTCATCACCTTAAACACAGTTTTATCTAAAGATGTCCATTTAAATGCTTGAAATTTGCTTGTTCAAGAGTATTAACTCTGACCTGAGGTGTGTTCTAATTGGTCATTTTGTATTGAATGTTTTCCATTTCCATGATGCACCGCTTTTCGGATGGTCCTCATGGATGGATGAGGTGATTTAAAATGATGAATGGAGTGAAAAATGTGCTGACAGTGATAGATGGATGAATGGAGAACAGATGGAGATGGAGACTCTGCAACTTTATCACAGCTCAGAACTGATCTGAGAGAGGAACTTGTGCACGACCCAGTGGATCATATGCAGCTGGGCACGAGTTAAGTGGATTTAGAGTTTGTGTGTGTTTGTGCATACTTGTGCATGTGTGTGTGTGTGCGTGTGGTACCACTGGACTTCTCTATCTCTGATCATTCCTAACTCGTATGAAATTTCCTCAGCTCATAATCAGCGATGTCACTGTACCCGACATGATAGGTTTGCTGGCATCGTGCCTCATCAGTTAAAAGCACATTAGCAGCAGACACAGATAATACACCTGGCTAAACACGATTTCCTGTGAATGACTGCAGGATAAAATAGCATGTATTCAGTTTGGAGGTTGTGGGAGAACTGTGAAGAAACATGCAGTACTGTGCAAAAGTCAGAGACCAGTCAACATGACCATTAAATACAAGTCATTTGTTTTTCAGCATCAGACAAAAAGCATAAAACAGATATTTAACAGAAAATTACACAGAAGCCTCAACAGCTAAATATTTAGTGTGCCCACTATTTACCTTTATTGCAGCTTCCATTTTTTCTTGGGAGACTTTCCACCTCTCCAAAGTTCAGTCTTACATGTTGGTTGCATTTTCTGCTTCTCACAATCCAAGTAATCCCAAACACATTAAATGATGTTGACGTCTAGGTTCTGGGGTAGACAGTCTATTGTTCTGAGAACACCAGCAGCTTCTTTGTTTGATTTGCAGATTTTCTTTTTTGTTTATTTCCTTTTCTCAGTAGCAGCTACATATCCTTTCAAACTCATAGTATTGAGTTGTCTTCTGAAAGGTGAACAGAAACGCCTGTGGATTTTCTCAGATCTGAAGCAAGAGTGGAACTTGATTTTTGCTTTAAGCTTGAAATCTTAAAGCTGAAAGCTTTAACTGTTTATTTCATGGTGATAGTTTTGGTGGTCTTCCAGATCTTGTATGGTTGTTAGATTGTCTTTATAACTTGTAATAATTTTTCAAACTAGTTTTTGGAAGCACCTGTTTTTTGTTTTGTTTTGTTTTTTTTTCCACTTTGACTTTCTCCCTCCTTATGCATCTCTTCAGAAGCTGAAAAATCTAATAGCTTATTTTTGGAAACTCCTGTTTTTTCACTATTTTCTTTGACTTTCCCTTTCCTTATGTGAAACATCCACTGAAGCATTTTATGTTATACTTAATTTATGCTTTTTCACAGAAATTACCTTGGTAAAATATTACTTGAGTAAAGGTTCTATATTTATATTCCTGCTTTTAAAGTATAAAAGTACCTTAGTATCACAACCAAAAACATACCTTGGTCATGTCCCTTTGCTTGCAGGAATCTTCTGAAGATGTGTGGGAACACAGCATAATACGATTATTGGGTTGAACTGAGGTTTACTTACATATTAGGGACAAAAACAGAAAAAAGCAAAAGAAAAAAGATAATAGTTAAAAATCACTATTTAAGTATGGTTCCCACACATTTTCTGTGTCAAAATGAGTGAGCTTGGTGACAATAATCAGATGTAGCTATTGGGCTATTATCAAGAGCTAACTGCATCTTTTACTTTTACCATTGCTACCAAGTTAGCACATTAAATAAGCTCAGTAATGCAATAATGACCACTACAAACTAAGTAACATTTGATATTGTTTGCCTGTACTGAACTTAACAGATGCACCATCACATCCCATACCA
The DNA here is from genome assembly GCF_904425465.1 of Colossoma macropomum. Classification (NCBI taxonomy): domain Eukaryota; kingdom Metazoa; phylum Chordata; class Actinopteri; order Characiformes; family Serrasalmidae; genus Colossoma; species Colossoma macropomum. The sequence goes on along the minus strand of NW_023494807.1, from coordinate 13,508,796 downwards.
TAACAGTCCCTAGCTTTTGAACTTTATGCTGATAGCAGTCTGGATGGTCCTTTTCTTTTTTTGGCCCGAGCAACGTGACATCCATTATTTCCATAAATAATTGAAAATTTGACTCGTCAGGCCACAATACATGTTTCTACTGTGCATCAGTCCATTTCAGATGAGCCTGAGCCCAGAGAAGTCAACAGCATTTCTGTATAAACTTCCACTGTGCATAGTACAGTGGAAGTTTATACAGAGTAACTTGACGATGTTTATTGACAACAGTTTGTTTATTGACAAGTATTCCCAAGCCATTGTGGTGATATCCATCACAAACGCATGCCAGTGCTTTAATGCAGTGTTGTCAGAGGGCCTAAGGTCACAGGCATTCATTTGTTTTTCAGCCTTTTTTTATGCACAGAGATTTCTCTGGATTCCCTCAGTCTTGTGATGATATTACACACCATAGAGGGTGAAATACTTAATATCCTTGCTGGGGAACATTATTTTTAAACTGTTGGACATTTTTGCTAATGCCTTTTTTGCAAAGTGGCAAGCCTCCACCATTTATGCTTATAAAGAATTTGACCTTTCCTGCATGCTCCTTTTATGCTCATGTGTGATTGCATCAGCTTTTTAAGATATATTAATATATTATTGATATAGTATTTCACAGTGTTCCTGATCTTGAATTGCCTCTATCCTGAATCACAATAAATGTATATTTATTAAAAACAATGAAGTAGATAAGTTAAAACATTACATTTCTTTGTTAAAGTTAAAGTAGATTTATAAGTTACTACTTTCTGTTTTATTTGCATTTTATGTACTGTCAACTTTTTTGAAATCAAGTTTGTAAATTAACAGTCAAAACACTTAAAACTTGTACAGTCATCCTATAAAACAGTGAATATTTATCATTTAAAGTTACAGACTTTGACTGTACTTTTACAGCAGATTTATTGAAAAATGTGATTTTGCTATATTTTAGAGGTAGATTCTCTTATTATGAAAAGACAGAAAAAATCTGTATTTGCAGTACATGTTTGTTAAAAATGGTGGGTGGTTATCTTACAATGATCTTGTACTGAAAAATATTATTAACTTACAAAGCAAAATATATACACAGAAGAACAACACAATAACACTAAAACATGCCACAATACTAACCACAGCCTGCATTATAAATTATGAAATAAATAATAGCTGATTTTGAGTGTTTTGTTCATACTGGGTGTTAAAACAAACCTCCAGAGTGAGTTTTACTCTTCATCTGATGGATTTTCTGCACGCTCTGTGTAAGCTGATGTCTTACACCCAAAAGCCGCAACAGCAACAGATTCATCACTCATCCACCCATCTGTAGCCCATCTCTGTTTAAAGTTAGTTTGCCCACCTTCCCTCTTACTCCAAATGTAGTCAGTCAGCCAAGACATTCTTAGTGTCTGTTTTCTTCTTTAATTTTACAATGGTGCTACAAGGCTAACAAGTGAATGCTTACACCCCACTCAAACCATGTCAAGTTGTTAAGTAGTCTGAAATAGATTTGCTTATGTGGACATACTGTTATCTGTAAAATATCAAATATCAATGTCATTTTATGACACAAGATATATCGTGGTTGACCAATGAAATTTGCAGCAAAGGAGGAACTGTGTAAATTAGATTTTTCACTTTAAGAGTACCAGTTCTTAGTCTAATCTGCATGTTGTTATAAATATTTTAGCAGAATATCTAAATTATTATAGCTGGGGTCATAATTAAGCTGAATTAAGCAAGCTTAATTACTGTTCATTGTAAGTATAAGTAGTATAAAACAACAAATGATTGTAGTACAGTAATTACATATTGAAAACGATTGTATTTGCACCAGTGTCTTCAGGCCCAAGAATAATTCCTCAAAATGGGAATAAGGGTATTAGATTGTAAAGAGTAAGGACTTTCAAGGTGATATAGGATGTTCTGAAGAGGAGTTTATAAATTAAATAAATTATCCTTCCTTGAATCCAGTTCAGTCAGAGAAGTTTGCCTCTTCCGTGTTTTTAATTCTAGCTTCTGTTAGCCATGAATACCACTGGTTTTAATAACATTAAAATACTGTAGGCAAATCACATCATTTGGAGCATAATCCACCTGGAAAAAGCATTATTATTATTTATATATTTTTAAGCTACGCTGAAAGCAGTATGTGCTCTTATTGATGCAAGCTCTTTTTCTCCAGAGTTGGAAAGCTATTCTCATTATAGCTCTTTACATTTTTGCCTGAAATGACACATTTTTGTATAGAATAAAATGAAAATACTTGAATCGAGTTCTCATCATTTTGTACTTTATTAAAAATGCTGCTACTTTTTAAATAGTTTTTTAATAGTCATTACAGAGCAAAAATGTGTGTTTCACATGAACACATGAAAATACTAGCTCTGTTTGTCATTTTTGTTTGATTTCAAGTACAATATGTTGAATCAGCATCATAATGAGATGCCAGATATCCCTCCTAGAACATGTGGAGGTCTCCTTAACAGGTAAATAGGTACTGAGTTCTTACTCTTTGCTTTTTACATTGTTGTTTTGGAACAACAGGCGTGGTATTTAACTGAAAGCTGCTGGTTTTATGTTCTGCTGCAAGTTATTGTTGGCTAACTAATGTAAACTAACAGTTAAGTTAAGCTAACAAATATCAAAACCTTGTGCCTTCAGGCATTACACTGAAATATTAATGTTGGATTAATATAAGGGTAGTAGACAGTTTGTTCTTTTTGTCGATGCATTGTTTATAATTCCTCCCAGTGCAATTGCATTGGTTATAAAAGAGAGTAATAATCCTAAATTGTTTAGTCAAAAAAAAGTTTTTAAATGCTACCAGTTGAACAAATCGTGATTTATTATTCATAAACATATGATATTTAGACAAATACATGTGCCCAGCCAGAAACTTTTTTGATCAAACTCAGTGTGCTTGCGCCTTAACTCGCCCACAAGTCACTCTTTTTTCACTTAAATAACATGATATTGTAGATTGAGAGAGAATGAAGCAGGAGATGCTGCAAAGGACCAAACAAAGCTTGGTATCTCGGGTTGAGAAGCGCTGTATGGCTACAGGTTTTTCCATGCCATCTCTAAATCTAATTGACCAACTTTTTTGCTTGGTAAATAGTAGAGGAAGCCATTTAGTCCTTTATATTATGAGAATGCTTTTAATTAATTACAGTATTTCTTAAAGGTGCTTAAATTGCTTAATCAAAATGCTGAATCTGCTGAAAACACTGTTTAATGTATGGTACCATATTAAATAGAATCGTTCTTAATTCAGTCGTTTTTTTAATTGAATCCAAGCCGTGATTTATGAATTTAATCAATTTGCTGTCACATCAGAGATTCACATTTCTACTAGCAGAATATACTATAATTAGTTTTGGGACTCAAACTTTTCTCTCTTTGTAAGGATGTTAAGTTTTGCTTTTCTGTGTAGAGTTTATTTCCAAGGACGTAGCAAAGCCAACTCGTTATTTTTTTTTCCAGATAATGATTGTAGGTGTACAAGGAATGTAGATCAAAATGATTACTTGTGCAATTTTCCAATAAAGGACTTAATTTGCAATTAAATCTCATTTTACTCTGTCACTTTTACTTGTATTTAAGTCACTACATCAGCAATACTCTTACATAAGTTAGAATTTACAGTGCTGTATGTAGAAATATAAGAATCTACAGTACTTAAGTAGGAATTTACTATACACTTTGCAGCCCTGACTGTTTCGTACAGTTTACAGCATGTGCTGTGCTTGACAGTTGGCACAAAAGTGTAAACTGAGGATGGATCTTTGGTGGGCAGTAGAATGAGAGAACTTTCTGTGCTAAGCTGTAGATTTTCATTGTTGTCTATGGAGCAACATGCACCACGGCTGCGAAGTACTAGCAAAAGAGCCCCATTATGCCATCCACTGCTGACCTGTCCGTAATAAGGATGGTGTCTTTCTGGTCACTCATCCAACATGCAGGAAAAGCTAGTCTTGGCTGAAAACCTGGAGCTATACAATACTCAACACAACCTGAATGTGAAATGCAGTCTGTATTTATTATTTACTAGTCTATTTATTATTATTTATGTCAGTTTCAAAATGTATAAAAATCATCTTTTGCATTCTCTCTTGCTTTCTAATGTTTACCTACTTGTCACTCAAATGTGTTATTTTGAATATTGTGTTTTCTAAATCAGTTTCTCCTGGTAAATTTGATGCTGTGAGTTCCATGTCTGACCAAACAGGCTCTGGATTTCACATGGGAAGGGTAACAATAGTTGTTTTGTAAATAATAGTGCTTATTTGTGTACGTGTGTTAACTGAGGGCATTTTACAAAACGGAGCCTCTCAGTTTAACTAGATAACTTAAGCTTAAAGACAAGCCTGTCCAATAGGAAAAGAGCTAAGGGACATTCTTACTGGGCAGTCCTCAATTTTGGGTGTAAGTTAACTGGCTAACTCAGAAATCCAGCTTTGTGAAACACTCCCCTGGTCTGGTGGTTTATTGAAAGGGCAACAACACTCTGTGAAATGTGGTGGACAGGGGCAACTGATGCTTTATGAAGTTGATATGATTTTATATTCACTTTTAATTTATAAAATGTAGATTACAGTCTAATCAACTAGAAATCAAAATATGTTTATAGATGTTTTACTTAATATTTCAAGTATTATGGGGACCAAAAAAATATGAAATTTTATATTTCAGCATTTTAGTGTTATGTAGAATCTTTTTATGACAAGGTAATTGTTTCAGTATTTGACCAGAATAGATAATAATAATTTCAAGCATTTACTTGTAACCAAATGTGTTTTAAGTTTTTGAAAACTACACTGACTCCAAATTTGTGAATATGTATCCATTGTCTAGCTAATCCTCTAAAATAAGGCTGACAACATTAGTAGTGTCTGCAGCAGTGCTGCTAAATTATACACTTATAAAAGCTACTTTACTGCTTTACTCTCAACTCGAAACTGTACATTCACACTTTAGTCATATTTTTAAATGGTGATGGAAAAATACCATAAAAACCTAATAATATTAGTAATATTAGCCAGCAACACTAAAGCTAATTTTCTAACGACTCTCCTACAGCTCTTTGCACGCATTCAACGGCAGTTTTAATTTGAGGTGCTTGTTGGTCAGGCACTTTACAGTGTTGGTGTTGCTAGTTTGTTTCAAGATCCCACCCCTTTCAGAGCTCCACCAGTCATCACATTGCCGAACTTCCAGGCTGAACAAAAAGTACATTTTCAATAGCCTACAGTCCAATAAACATTTAAATAATTTTCATATGCGAAAAACACCTACGATAGCCTCATAGAAGACTATGTGAAGCACAACATGTGGGCAGGACCAAAAATAATGATGTCCAAAAAGTGCTGATCTTTGCATGCTAAAACAATGTGTATTTGAATCTGCCTTTAACGCTCACTAAGACCTAGCTTCAGGAGGGTTCTATGGGATGTGCTTCCACTATCTTTCCCAAACACAGTCAGACTATCCTGTAAATGCCAGGTGCAGTGACATAGAGTAGACATTTCACAATTTGTAATTACTAAAATACGGAATTGCAGCACGAGTTACGATGCATTGTCAAACATTTCAGTGTTATGCTTTTTCATGCAGTCTTAAAGCAACTGCCACTGGTGTCAACCAGTACCTTTAGATGACCCTGTGCTTGTGCCTCAGTGAACTCAGCTATGAAAATTTGTATCTGCAATATATAACATTGAAAATAATCTGTGTGTGAATGTGTGTGTGTGTGTGTGTGTGTGTGTGTGTGTGTGCATCAGGAGCATGAGTTTGTTCACCTGAATGGCCCCACCTTGAGCTCTCAGAAGCCACGCGTGTTTAAATGCTCCAGCTGTGACAAAGCCTTTGCCAAACCCAGCCAACTGGAGAGACACATCCGCACACATACAGGTATGCATAAAAACACGTGCACAAACCTAACAGGGGCATTTCTTCTACAAAGAGGGGTAAGGTGCTGTCCTACCTGTTACTATGGTCATAACTAGCATTAGGACACAGAGGTCTATAACTCAGTAGTTCCTTTTTAAGAGTTGGGGTGGGCACAAGTAACAAGACTTCTCAATAGGTAGTGACTAGTTCTCAGCTGACCTCAAAGCAGCTGTGATTTGGCCCTAGACGTAACTGCCCACTGTGTTACATTGTATCTCTGTACTAGATGAAGAAAAATATTCAGATATGATTGAAATTGTTGACCTTCGTGAAAACCCATGAGACATTACCACAATCATGTCTGGAAGCCAGCGATACACTCAGCGTTTCTTCAGGAAAGCAAGCTAGATATTGCCCCAAAAGACCTAGCAAGACACCACTACATCTGGCTACTTATAAGGAAAGTCAGGTAAGAAGGGAAGGTTGTTTATTTCGTCTGAGAAATATAATTTTCTATATAGTAAAGCCTGTATATAATTTTTAAGTATTTACTTATTATACATTGTCTTTTGATCTGTGTTTTAACATTTTACAATTATTTTATTTATTGGCTTACAATCTCCATTTTTTAAATGTGCAGGTAACTATGCTGCATGTACAGTTCTCACATTTTCTTGGTTAATTATACTAAGGCAATAATGATGGCTGAGGGTAGTTAATCTCCAAGAGATTAACTATTAACTATTTTTGAACTGCTTACAAAGGCCTTGTGCATCTGCTCTGCTGTTGCATTACAGGGTGACTTTAATATTTATGTTGACATTAATTGCTAATTTTCTACTGAACTCTTCATGGTTCTTGAATGTTTTGGTTTTACTCCGCATGTTAATTTGACAGCACATAATCATGGTCACATGCTAGACTTGCTCTGTTCTACTCGTCTCAAAAATGTTTCTGTTAGTGGTTCTGTTCAGTTTTACTGACCATAAGTTAATTTAATGTTGTCTCAGGACACCCACTCCTAAACCTCTTGGGAAAACTGCTGTCTCTTTCCATAATCTTAATTCTGTTGATGTGTATCTGCTGTCTGACTCTCTTTAGACATTAACTCTTTCAGACTTTTCTGATCTCTTCTCCCCTGATGTCATGGTATCACTTTACAATGACTATTTCTAACATTCATGCTCCTCTAAAAACTAAACCAGTACCCATCTCTCATACCCCCCCATGGTTCACGCCTGAGCTCAGAGCTATGAAAGCAAATTGAAGGTGTCTTCAAGAAAACTGTGCTTACTGTTCATTGTTTACTTTTGAGTAAACATATATGTAGGTAGAGGAATTCCCTAAATGCTGCCTGCTCTGCCTACTATTAAACTATCATAAATGATGGCAGTTCTAAGCCCAAAACTCTTTTCAGGATAAAAAAACTAACTTATTTAGCCTCCCACAGCATTTCCCAGCTCTCCTGATCAGTTTCAGGCTTTTCAGGATTTCCTCCAGAATAAAATTAGCAGCATCTACCTGCACTTCCCCACTGTAGCACAGTCTTCTCCCCAGTTACAAAACATCAAAATTTGGACAATCTTATCTCTGCTTTCACCTCTGTCAATTCATCTACACTGTCTGAGATAATTTTTAGGTCTTCTTCATCCTCTTGTCAGCTTGACTCTGCTTCTACTGCTCTTCTTAAATCCTGTCGCTCTGCAAAGAGATTGTCTCAGTCCGGATCAAACTGAACCATGGTTTGGTTCATTTTCAGTGTGAAAACACTTTTTTGGATGGTTTGGACTTTAGACGGAAGTTGAGACAGGCGTTAGTCACCCATTAAACAACAGAAGAAGAAAAAAGGACTAGGAGTGAAGTAAAAACGAGCCTAGGTAGCACATGAGGAGGGGAGAAGATGAAATATTTAATTGTGATTTGGTTCAATGAACAAGTTGAAGAAGTCAACTTGAAAAAACACATGTATCTGCATATGAAACTTATACCTTGTTTTCTGAAAGAACAAGTGAGAGGATATTAATTTTTCTTCATTCAAATGGAAAAGACTACCTGCCAAACTGACATCACACCAATGTCAGATGCACGCTCCTCTACAAACCACTTAATGTCAGTTACAGGGAGGCGCAGCTCACGTAGGTGATGACGACAGGACATAGGTGTGTCATGCCAAGTTCCTCAGTGCGCTCGCTAAATTGCAAAGTGAAACCAAAACTAACCAGATCAAATGTATACAATATAATAAAAACATGAACCTTGGTTCAGGCCTTGGTCTAGACTTTCAGGTGTGAACATGCCCTTAATGTTTGGGAAGTAATGGACAAAAGAAGGGGGAAGGTTAACTTTTTTAGCCAAAAAGCTTTTGGTTTTGGTTTATACAAGAATGACACTCAGACAAAATATTAGCAGAAGAAGGTTTAATGTTTTCTCATGGCTGTAACCAAACAGCAGCTGTTTTAATACTGAAGCAAAAATTAAGCAGAAAGATATTGTTATAGCAGTGCATGAGTGCAAGAGTTTATATGATTACAGCAGCAAAAAAAAAAAAAACATAGAACTTCTAGACACGTTACATGCCTTTACATGTACTTTTTGAAAATAATCAGGTGTGGAAATGTCAGTTTAACAAGGGATAGATAGATAAATAGATGGCCTACTTGGAGGCTTAATAATCTGTATAGTGAACACTTTACCTGAATGAATAAATCTGGTTCAGTGAAATCCAGAGTAGATTTCTGGGAGTATACGTCCCAAACCATATTTGCCATGAAGGTTCTACTGGTAACTTTTACAGATTACAAACATGAGTACCTCCTCCAAAGCTTACTCCTACTTACTGGAGTGTTCACTTATAGATAAAAAAAACTGGAAAGCATTATTTTGCAATAAATCATGTGGCATTGGTGTAAAGCCTCTGTCCAAAATAATTTTTGTAAAAATGATGAGATCCTTACATTTGAACTAAGAAAGTCAGTGCTGAAGAGCAAATATAACTTTAGTTAGTTCTTCGCAATATCCCATAAAATAAGCTTGAGAATATCCAATTCTCAAGTGACTTTAGAGAACCTTTTGCTTAGCAGGGAGCTTTCCCTGATTGGTAGAATCCTTATATCAAAAGTGGAATGACTGTTCAAACACAAGGTTTCTCCTCTTGTTTCAATAAGAATATGAAATATGAAATCATATGAAATTAGAACATGCTTTTTTAACTGTGTAGTTAAGAGGGTTAAAGGGTAATTTTTTTAAATTTCTTCATAATTAAATCATTAAGATGTAAACAAAGTCATTTATATTATAGTGGTTGGATGTGAATTGCTCCATTCTAGAGAAAATTTCCAACAGTGTTCACAGTGGTGGTATCAGGAACCAGGCATCTGAAGCATTAATGCCTCAGAAAGCTGCATCACAGAAAACTGTTGCATGAAATGCTAACGAAGACACTGCCTGAAGCCTGAGGCTTTATTTAGTTTTTGGACGTTTTTGGGCTGAAGTCCATTTATGCCAGAGAGGTAAATTCAAGACAACATAAATAAAAAAAGTAGTCAAAGAAAACTTTTTTTAATATATGAAACTTTACATATATAAGATCAGAAGACACGCGTAGGTTCACTGGTCATTTTGGATAGTAACTAGAATGGTTATACTTACGTATAATATTACCTATTGACCCCTGGTTTGTGTCACCACCACAGTATCGAAATCTGAGTCTGAGGTTCTCTGCAATTAACCATTTCACATCAAACCACTCTCAGTGACTTCATGTACCTCACAGCCATTGAACAGTTCAGAAATATTGAAGAATCAATATAACTCTCCTTTAAATGCTGCTTTACATCTCTGCTGCTGATTGTTATGTAATTCAGTTTTTTCAAGCTATTTTCTTTCTAAAGATTAGGGCTAAGGGTGTGTGTTTGTTTGTGTGTGTGTGTGTTATATGCAGGTGAACGACCCTTTAAGTGTTTGCAGTGTGACAAGGCATTTAACCAGAAGAGCGCGCTGCAGGTCCACATAGTCAAACACACAGGCGAGAAACCATACAAGTGTGAGGTGTGTACCATCAGCTTCACACAGAAAAGCAACATGAAGCTGCACATGAAGAGATCGCATGGCTATGGTGAGTATATACCACACACACAGAGTGTTGTCCTCTACTGAAGCAACCTAATATAACTAATCTCTTTTGTAATTGAGTATATTTTCCCTCACAATGGAACTTGTTGGAGTATAATTAAATCATAGTACTTTTACTTGTATTTATTTCTAATTAAACCATACTATCTTAATTGCTATTAATCTTTTCTTTCCAACCTGAGAAAGCAATTTGCTAAAAGCTGCTGCGTTATTTTACTGTTTCTTAACATTTTACTATTTCTTTATATTTTGTTGTTTTAGACATGCTAGTTGCATGTTGAAAATTTCCATGCAGCTTGCAATACAGAGCAATTCAGAAACAAAGTTTCATGTAACACTTTCAATTTAGGGCTGAAACAGCATAAGCAATTTTGTCGACAATAAAAAAAATGAATATTTCCGTTGTTGATTTTTTTATGTATATTGAAAGTGTATATTTAGTGTATATTTTCAAAGTGATGTCCAAAGTGATGAGGGCTACAACAGAGTGCAGCAATTAACTTATAGTTCTATACCTATGAGGGCAGATAGAAACAGAATAGTTGGGGCTGAAAGTTAGAAAAGAACTAAATTCTGGGCTGTGTTCTCTTAACATGGAGGCTAAAGCAGTCACATGTGTAACTCTGACTTAGCTTTCACTGGAAGCACGTGTCAATTGTAAAACAGCAGAGCGGTCAGTAAATAATAGCTTTCCACCCAAGCTGGTGTTTTAAGAAATCGAACTACTCCCTGAGGATGTACAGTTCGCAATGTAACTGATTTATTAGAATGAGCGTTACCCTTACAAACATTACTAATCGTTATGTTACATTACTAATGCAGCTTCAAGAGCTATAAAGGTAATCTAACAGATTTCATGTTGCATTTCTTGATGCAGTGATGTACTGTGTGAAGTGACAGTGTTTTTCCAAAGTACGCTCAAGCCCATGTGGCTATATTTAACAAAGTAGCATGACAGTTTCTCATGCAATGCTGTCTGATAGCTTAAAGGCCCTTTCTGGGATTCCCTACATTGACTGTACGTTGACAAAGGTTTTTTTTTTTTTGGACAAGATGATGAGCCACAACTCATCATTGCTTGCAAAGACTGAGACTTTGGTGGATGCTCCTTTTATATGCAGTCATATACGCAGTCAGATACCCTCACCTGTTACCCATTCACCTACTTATTGTGCAATGATTCAAAATGGTGTAACCTGAACATTCTACAAACTTTTCACTCTTACTTTGCCCCCGTCCCACCGTTTTTGAGTATTACAGGCATCAAATTCAAAATTTGTTTATAATTATACAATCAAGTTGGTCTACCAAAACATTGTCATTTCTTTGTACTTTTGTCAGTTAAAAAAGTGGAAGAGAATGAACAAATCATTATTCTATTGCATTTTGTATTATTTGTATGTATTTATTATTATATCAGTTATTATATCATTTATTTTTAGCTATCGCTTATTACTTACTCTAGCTCAAAATTATGGGTAGGCTTAAAAAAGCGCAACTTTTTTTCTGCTTGGTGGTCGTTTAGTTCTTGGTGAACTGTACATCAATTTGTCAGAACATTGGCAGACAGTTTATTGTGACAGCTCACAGGCCACATTTAAGCTGATTAATCAATTTTCAATTGATTAATTTGCATGAATAATCCAATATCAAGATGATTTTTTTTCAATCCTAATTCAGTATCCAGTTGATGGATAAATGAGCAGCTCGTATATTTTGATATATTACATCGTTCTAAAGTCATCTATGAGGCGGCACAAAACTGGCCGTAAAAACATTTGATATTGCTACTTCAGCATTCAGTATTTTTTCTCCAAGCAAATATGAACTTAAAGAACCTCAAAGTAGTTAGTCATATAGTTTTTAAATGAACAACTTGCACTATGTGTTTAAAAGTTTGTAGACACTTGCTCATCCAACATGTTTTCTTAAATTAATAGGGAGTTTGTGCCCGCTTTGCTGCAGTAAACAACCTCTACTTTTCTGAGAAACGTTTACACATTGCTGTTAGGATTTGATTGCATTCAGCCCCAAAAGCATTAGTTAAGTCAAGTATTAATGTTATATTATTAGATTTGGATCACAAATGCCACCTGAAATCATCTTAGTGGTACTGAATGCTATTGCAGTTATTGCTACAGTAGCATCACTCCTACAAAAGTAAGCGATTTCAGTATTTTTTTTAATAAGTATATGATTTTTAGTGGGGTTCATTTTGTTAATAAAAATATGTTGAAAAATATATGTGCTTTCCATGAATGTAAATTGTTTTTTAACTTTTTGACAAGATCTCAACAATGCTTTCCTATACTGCAGGTACAGAACAGCACAACATAGAGAGAATTCACAATGCAATCCTTTAAAAATGTATAATTGCTGAAATGTATCATCTCCAAAAACCCTTTAGCTTTCACCAGAACCTTTTAAGTCAAGTAAAATATTTAAAGGTTACATAGCCTCTAGTTTCCTGCAGTTATTCTAGCTAATGTTTTTTAGTGGCTTGGGAAACAAACATTATCAATAACTATTGATAACTAAATTTTTTCTTTCAACGCAAAGTTCTTCTGTACTTTAGAATACTTAACATGCACCACTTTCCACTAGTGGGGCCTGTACCATTTTCAAAAGTTTCCTGTTTTCATTGAAGCGACATTGTAGCTATGCAGCTACTCGATACAGAAATTTGTTGCCAGAAATGTTTCATTACCGTTATCAATTTCTTTGATTAGTTTTTGCAGGCCTAGTTCCAAATACTGTTTCCTATTGGTCAGAGCAAACTACTTATAGACTGCAGTGTACATCTGAGGTAACACTGAGAGTGTGAGGTACCTTCCTATTTCGCATGAGTTTGTGTGTGTTTGTGCCTGTCCCTTGTATTTTTCTGCCTGAGGCGAGTGTTCATTATGCAGGAGTGAATTTATTATTTTTTTTTTTTCAGAGGGCGCACATGCACACATGCACCTCAGTCTCAGACAGATTTCCCTTCTTTCTGCCTCTGACTAAAAGCACACATAACAATACGTTTTACTTTTTTAGAAAATATTATGTCTTACCACTTGTTTTTGTAATGAACATGTTGTAATGAGTGGGCAAAGTAATGAGTGGTCAAGGTGGTGGTTAGAATAATGACCCGATGGTGGTTAGGGTAACAAGGACATTGAGTAGGGTAACAATGGGCAGTGGTTATATATGCAAGTAGGCAGTGATTATGGTAATAATTGAGTGGTGATTATGTTCATTAGTAGAAAGTGATTAGGGTAATATGTAGGGCTGTCTTAAATACCATTTTTTAGGCTCCAGAGCTTCGGTAGTAATCAACAGCAAATATTTGATGCCTCCACTGGGGGGATAGGATGGCTAAAAAAGTGGTTGAGAAAATCCAAGTCTGACGTCCGCATCTTCATCCACTGTAAATATGAATTTCCAGGTTAGCTGCTTTACTCACAGAGCATTGTCTACCAGGTCTGCTAGCCTCACTTAGTGGTGCTCCATTTTAGCTGATAGCCTTGTCTTTACAAAAAACAAAACAAAGTGAGGCACTCTTTTCTACGAAGCTGAAGTCAGCTTCTTATTTGCTAGTAATGGCTGCACCATTTAAGGTTGAAAGAGAACAATTAAACAAGAAGCTACCGAATAAAAAATTGGTACAGAATTTAAGGTAAAACAGGAAAATTCAAACAAGAAGCTGGCAAATAGGAAGCATCCAAGCTCATCCTTTTTCTGTTACCTGGTTTTGCTATTACATTACTAAGATGTCAGTTCGAGCAGGACTACTATTAATGAGGAGCTCTGGGTTTGGCGAATTATAGGAGGTCATGACTGAGCAGGCTTGTAAAAAAAACCACAAACATCGAAGATTGTACTGGATTAAAATCACGGAGCTTGTTGGTAGTCACTCAAATTACAGCACGTCCCCAGGTAATATTTTATGGCACGTCCCCAGGTATACTTTGTGGCCCTAGTTGGTTTGTTTGCAGCCACCCTTGAAATACATGCTAGCACTTGCTGTAGTGTAACATTAACTGCTATGAGTGAGCAGGATGTCAGGCGCCTGAGCTGAGATGTTATATATTTCCACATTTTAACAGTGTATTTAAAACGTAAAAAAATTAAAGCCTGAATACAGGTGGAATGGTGGGTTTTCCGGAGTAGAGTAGAGTGGTCTATTTTTAGCTGTTAGTGCTTTAACAAATTAAAAATATAGCTGCATTATGGACAGTAACTTAAGTAAGCCAAAAAAAAAAAGAATATCCGAATCCCAGAATTGAAAACCAAACACCTACACAACAACAACAACAAAAAAAAAAACTGAATAGTCGAATATTCAACTCCACCCTTAGTAATTAGTGGGTGGTGATTAGCAGTGATTGTGGTATTTAGTAGATTGTGACCAAGGCAATGAGTGGGTGGATATTACATTAAAGATCAGGTGGTTGCTAGTGTAATAAGTAGGTGGTTGTTAGGATCAGAAATAGGTGGAGGTTAGGGTAACAGGGACAGTGATTAGGGTAATAATGGGCAGTGATTATGTTTGCAAATAAGCGGTGATTATGGTAATTATTGGCTTATGGCCATTAGTAGGAGGAAAGGAGTGGGTGGTGAGTAGGGTAATGAGTGAGCATTGATTGTGGTCATGAGTGGGTAGTAAATAGGGTAATGTAGGTGATAAATAGGATAATTAGTGAGGTTTTGGAGAGAAGCCATACTGCACGGGTTATAGAACTAGTCCTGAAAAATTACTTATGCTTGATGGAGACATTCTGAAATAATAATTAACTAGTCTGTGAGAGGCAACTATCACGTAGACAGAAGGAGGTGTTTGTGTGAGTCTGTTAGTGAGACAGAGAAAGGGACATTAGTTTTTGTTTCCTGTCATGTTCTGTCAGGTGCACTCTGTTTCTGAAATCTTCGTTCTCCACTATATGGAGCATGAGCTTGAGTTGATGCTGTGTAAATTGATGAGAGTTGAGAGGCCACTCCAGTTCATTTGAGAGGAGTAATGAAGTGGTTTTGAACAGGATCATCTATTTTTTTATTCTAATGGGCCCTGTGCACTGCACATACATAAATATATTTAATAATACTGAGTGCTGTTCTGAACACTGTTGTGAGTGGTGCGACACAGGATAGGAGTGCTGTGAGAGCAAAACGACCTCAGCAGAGCTTAGCCTGATAACTAGAGCTGCATGGCTGAGCTGAGTGAATTGCTAGCTAAAAACCTTGTAATAACAACAGAAAAAACTGTTGACACAGATAATTAAAACAAATACCATCAAAGAATAACAAACAAAAAAAATCAACACGGATGATAACAACAGGTGCTGTAATGAATTAAAAGAAAAATTTAATAAAATCTGTTTTGCGGGTCAATATCTATATGAAGTGCCTTTGGGATCCCCAGCATAGTTGATTAAATTTCATACAAACATGGTTAAATAATTGATGTTTTAAGTTTTACTCTGAATGAACACATTATTATGAATATATAGGAACATTATCCTTCACTTTAAAATACATTTTGTACCATTTTGTTTGATGTGCAAGTGGGGATTTTGACATGTCTGAGGTGCTGCATTGCATGGCAGTTGAATAACTCAAGTGGTTAAATAACACAAGTTTTTTAAAAAAATTACATTTTCTTCAAATTTTTAAAGACGTTTGTTAATGATTTAGGCATGTCCAAAGGTTGCTGTCCACCTTGTCACCTTGGGACATTTGCCCCTTTAAGAAAATGTCCTTTGGCATCAGTGACATCACAACCTTCAAATTATTTTATCTTCAATAGGCTGAAGACAACTGCAGCATGTTCAGTAACTATATAAGTTTATTTCACTTAATATTTCTTCATACTTAGCTGTTGTCAAGCTTAAGATGTCCACCATGTCAAGATGTTGTACTAAAATATTGAGTTAATTAAAATAATTAGAGAATATCAAAATGTCATCTTGAGCATTTCATCATGATCTGCAATTGTAGGTCAACCATGTGTTCATCAAATGCTGTCTTTAGCTAAACTTGTCCACCCTGTCATTGTCCACCCTACCTGCATCTGGTCATGA
The DNA here is from genome assembly GCF_904425465.1 of Colossoma macropomum. Classification (NCBI taxonomy): domain Eukaryota; kingdom Metazoa; phylum Chordata; class Actinopteri; order Characiformes; family Serrasalmidae; genus Colossoma; species Colossoma macropomum. The sequence continues at coordinate 13,492,696 of NW_023494807.1, read as the reverse complement.
GTCGACACATACATATACATGCTTTTCTTTGTTGTTGTTGTTGTTGTTGTTGTTCTAAATAAAATAGTAGGTACTATTATAAGTTTTAACACAGTTTAATTTTACCTCCTGTCTCTCATCTTATTACAAGCATGACCAAAGCACAGACACATTCAGTCAGTCACTCACTGACACACCTAAAGCCACTCTCTGATATATAAGCTTAGGTATTTATTATGGACACATTGTTAATGAAACGACTGGCGTTTTTGTAAATATGAAACGTTCTTGTCCACCCAGTTATATCCTGGTCCAGCCTGTCATGTACCTCACCACCACATCGTCTTCATGTTTTATTAAAATAAATCAGTAATTCTTCAGAGGTAAACAAATCCTTATATTTCAAATCAATATATATAATATTTCTATTATATATATTATATATATTTCAAATCAATATATATATATATATATATATATATATATATATCAAATTATTATGCATATTTGTCATGTAATTTTATTCCAATTATTGTTCAAAGATGTTTACTGTTACTAATGCTTGTTGAACAAAGGATGTCTGATGTGGATGTTGTGGGGAAAGAAACTAATTTTGTAAGAAAATTCATAACTCTAAAAGATTTTGAGGGGCCATAAGAATTACTGTTTGAAAAGGGGATACAATATCTCACTGAAAATTACTCTATAGTTTCTACAATAATTTAGAAATTTATATATGTTGTGTTTGTCCATGACAGGAAGTTGCGTAGTTGCGTCATAAGATTGTGGCTTACCATTGCAAAATAAAAAGTGTTTAAGCTTGACACAGATGTGTTCTTGGTAGTGGGTTATCTTATAACTATGATGAATATTCATAGGAATTAAAAAAAACTGTTTAGTTCCCAACTTCCCAAAGGCACAGTATACTGAAAATGACCCATGCAGTCAGTTAATAACAAATATGAAAACCCTATTAACACAAAACAAAACAAACAAAAAAATCTATGCATACTACTGGCTAACGAACTTGCTAATTCATTCAACTAGCAATATTACACAAAATAAAATCATAATACAGTAGACATAGAAATCGATAACAAATGGCATCAATGAATAACAAATAAAAAAACATCATAACAAAAAAAAAACTCTTGACAAGGAAAATAAAAGATGTCGTCAATGAATGAAAGATTAACAAAAAAAAACATGGGTAATAATCATATATGCAATCAATTAATGACAAAAATTCTAATTACAAAACAAAATGTATCTACTACTGGCTAACTAACTTGCTAATTTATGCCATTAAAATGATAAAAAAAAACAAAATCGGAATAAAACAATGGACACAGAAAATGATAACAGATGCCACCAATGAATAACAAATAAAAAAAAACAATTGGCATGGAAAATAATAACAGATGTCAACAATGACTGTACAGATTCAGAAGCACACAGTATAGCAGAAGATGCGTCAGCGAAACAATGAAGGGCGTAAAACCTGTCCAAAGTTTTGAATTTTACTTTATGCCTCCGTCTCTCTGAGCAGATCTTTTTTTGGACATTTCTGGCTAAGCTTAAATTTTAGGCCCCATCTTAGTGAAAATTCAATTTGTGACCAGCCGGTGCAACCGTCACAGATTTACAGATTAATGTTAAAGCCACCTCAGCTTACAATCTAGGGTAAGAACTGTTTGAGCCACCAGCTCCATTTGTCTGAGCAGATCTTCTTTTGGACATTTCTTATATTTCTTTATTTTTTCTCTCTGCTTCTAGTGTTTAGCAGAATGCAGTAAGTAGGGTACAGTATATGTAATAGTGAAGAGAATTTAGAGTGTAGGGGTGTTTTATCAGATATTAACAGCAGGTAAAAGTAGACAGTTCACCTCTGCTGTTTGATTCTTCACCTGAAGCTCAGTGAGCCCTGCAGGAAGCAGCCTGTTTCCACTTTCTGCCCGGTGCCTTCTGGAGATCTGGATTTAACTTTCTGAGAATATCTTTAGGACATTCTGTACAATGTGATTCATCACCAAATGGTGAACATTTCTGATTTCATTTATTTTTGACAGTTTCATCACTCTACATTGTTGTGTTCCAGGAACAAGAAAAAGTGAAGAAAATTTTAAAATAATTTTACCACAATAGCTTTACCATTGGCCTTTGTAATTGTATAATTTTATCACAGTAACTTTAACGTTGTTATTTATAATTTTAGTTATGCTTCTTATTGGTTGACTGATTGATTGATTGATTGAATTCATCTTAAGACACTGCCCCCAATCTTGTATTTTATGACAGACAAACTGTATTTCTCAGTTTTGAAAAAGCACTTCATAAAAAAGACGTAAAATGCTGGATCAAAATTTACCCACATAAATGTTCATGGCCTATTTCTGCAGTAGATGACCTGTGTTGATGTTTGTGTGTGCGCATGTGCGTGTGTCTCAGGTAAACAGATGGAGGCAGAGCGAGATGCGGGCCAAGAGCAGGATTGTGTGCCTGAACCACCACAGGCCACATCTTCAAAAGATGAAACCTCAGCAGAACTGGAACCAGCTGGAGACTGGCAGTGTCCCATCCCCAATGTCTTCCCATAAACAATAAGTACACATACTCTACATAGAACAATCCTCTGCACATTTTAATGGAAAATTACTGTTTATTTGCTGAATGAAACATAAAATAAAATATGCAGTTTGGCCTGTGCAAAAGGCACATTTTGTATTTTATGTTTTTTTCAGTATTTTAAACTCCATATTGCCATGTTTAAGTTTGTTCTCTGTAGAGGATGTGTTAGCCTATTTTCACTTAGAAAATCAACAAAACGTGTAATTTCATCAGGGGTGTTGAAATGACAGTAGCCTCATGTTAAATTAGTGAACTGACACTGTAGCTCCCCTCAGCCCAAGAGGAAAAAAATCTGTGTGTTTTGTCTCTTTGACTTGATAGGAATTGATAAATGACTTTCACTGTAAAGCACTCTTGAAAAAGTCTCTACGGATCCAAAAGCTACAGCAATTCTAGTGTGTCAGCATCCTTTTCTTTTTTCAATCTTGGACTCGCATACACCCACCCCAACTTTAAACACAGTACGTGTACTGCTTGTTTGAGTTTCTGTGTGCATTGAAAAGTGTAACTTACAGAAAGAGTTTCTTTAAAAATTTGATGTAATTGAATTATATTTGTATAAAGCGTTTTTTACTAGTAAAATGTAAATAGTTTCTGGATGTAGAATCCGCTAACTCAAGTTTTCATTATCAGCTATGTTTAACTGATGGCTTTGTCGGTGTATAAAGTTTAAGCTGTATACTTTGTGGCATACATGTATTTTGTAATGTTCAGAAGTATTTAAGAATAAATTTTACAAATGTTGTTTGTTTGATTTGATCGTTCTGAAATTTTGCTGGCTTCCTCCAGGTACAGAAAGTGAAATGCCTTAATCCATCCTCATAAAGAAAATACATAAACCCTAATAACTAATCCTTAATAAATCCTATAAACCCATCTGCACTAATAAACCTCATTTACTACATGCTATAAGAAACCCTATTTACTAAGTCTCACATTAATAAGTATTTAATCAGTCCCTATAAATCTCATATATATAAAACCCATAACTACTAGACCCCATATGAACTCATTCATAGGGTCGGGATGAAAGCTTTGGGAATATGTATTCGGAATACAGAAGTATCTGTATTCAGTCCAAGTTACATTTTGTAAAGGCACTATTCAGAACATTTTTAGAAAAATACTTTTAGAATACTTAGCCACTAAATATAAAAATATATACCATCTTTAAAAGAAACACTATCCATATGATCTATTTTAAAATCAGCACTCGACATGTAGCAAACATGCTCGTAAGACAAACTTTTAAAGAGGCCCTTTACGAACACTGAAGTTCCTAATAAAGCCTGAGTACACGGATAAATCAAGACGATGAGCCAGTTATTGATCTCAGTGTTACTGATCTCTTTTAAGAGATGAACAAACGTATAATCTCCTCAGTGGGGAACATGTTTGCAAGTGATAAGCTTAGCATCAGTGTTGTACTGGACTCTTTCTCTGATTTTTGGAGCAGCAGTTGACTGAAGACCAAATCTAAACTGGAAAATACTAATTTCTAATATCAATGCCTTACTCTTTGTAAGTGTTGACAAATGACCTGAAAGTAGCTTCCAAAGAACTAGTTATGTTTAGACTTTATTGCAAAATACAAGAATTTAAGAAAACATTGTAATTGCAAGTTGTACTATAAGTTACTGTAAAACTCAGGCATCTGCATTTTATGAAATATGACCATTTACTTGCATTTACTACAATGTTAGGCTATTGTGAATTCAGATCATTATTTCCTGTTCATACTTCAATACCATACAGTTGCAAGTGTACTTGAAATTAAGATTACAATTAATTATTTAACTCATTAATAATAAACTCTATCTACTAACCCATACATTAATAAACAATAATTACTAAATCCTACAACAATAAACATTTGCTAAATCCTACATTTGCTACATCCTACATCAATCTTAAATGAATAAACTCTAAATACTAAATCTAACATTAATAAACTGAATTCCATTAATAAGTGATATTCACTTAATCCAGCATTAATTAACTTTATGAACTAAATCCCAAAATTAACAAGACTTGCTTCCCAAAGTCTTATCAAAAGCAAAAACATTAGGCTTTAAATCTACTTAGACCAACATTCATAGAGAGAAGTGCTGACAGATTAAGATGAATGTCATTTTCATCCAGTCTGTAATGCATCTCATTGCCTGCTTAAGTCCACTGCTGCACCCATAATTCCACTGCTGTCTCATGAACTATGCAAATTTGCCATATACCAGTAATGAAATCTTGCAAATGTGACTATAAAGTGGGTAGCTATGTGATTTTCAGTTAACGGCATGTATGTAACTTACCACAAAACGCAGTCTGCTCTTCAGCAAAGCTCAGTAAGGCTAAGATTAATAACTGATCATCACATTGATTTATCAGTCTACTCAAACTTCAGCAGAGCTCAGTAACACTGAGATTAATAACTGATCATTACACTGATTTATTAGTCTACTCAGGCTTTAGCAGGAACTTCAGTGTTAGTAAAGAAGTCGTTTATTGAGTACATCTTTATATGCCGGGTACTGTTTTTTTAAATAATAAACGAGCATTGATGGTGTTTCCTTTATAGATGGTATTTTATATATATTTTTTTAATTAAAGATTCACCTTAAAATATAAAAGGTATAATAACTGTACTCTTCTGAATATTTTACAAAATGTAACTGGGACTGAATACACATACTTAATTTCTGTATTCTGAATATGTATTTCCAATACTTATGTTCTATTACATCCCAACCCTGTGCTAAATACCTGATTCAAGCCTATTTTTTCCCCCAACCAAGTAATTACAGTATATTATTCCATTGACAGTTGCTAACAACAATGGCAGCTTCACAATAAACTGCTGAACTACTTTTTTTGGCAGAAGAAGTTGTAAATATTAAAAACATTTGAAGCAATGTTCAGGGTTTCTTTATGTTTTTCCTTACTTAGAACACTGGAGATGGTGAGTTACCATGAATGAAAGATCAGCTGGTATAGTCTACCATTGAGTTGTGATGGTAATTTGCCTATAAAATGAACAAAGAAGCTCCAGTGCAAAGCTAAACAAGCAAACTTGATTCTGCTTTGATGAGGGATGATATCAAGTGGAAAATTTTCCTGTCTGCTAATAGATCTTGTTTCTCATTTTCTCCTTGAACACTCAGATGTTATCAAATGAAAGAAAGAAACAGCAGTACGCACCCTCTGCTTTTTTGAATTTTTAATGATTCCCGTCACTCAATTAGCAATCTTACTGACAAACACAGAAACAGACTTCTATGGCTTTGCATTTGCTAGCTGTGTACACTTTTTTGTACAGGGTTTATTATTTTGGCTTAAAAGCTGAAATGAGAGGTAGGGGGTCAGAGGTCAAGAGGTGGCCGCCATGCCTTGCAGGCCATTCAGAAAACTTTCCAGTGCTCTCCAGAAACTTATTCAGTTAATCCACATGCAGCTATGTCTAATTTATCAGTGTCTAAAGATGTGTTACAAGGTGTTATATATGAACATGACACAATTCAGTCATTTTTGGATAGCTTGTTTTTAAAGCAGTAAAGTTCTCAGCCACTGGTCGACCATACAAAACACATTTGGAAAGAGCAAATTTCAGACAAGACCATATCAAAGTGGGGGAAATTCATTAAATCATGTGCATTAACATGCCTGTGTTATATAACAGTTAAACATGTGCAATGATAAATACATCTTTAAAGATGAGGCTTATCACAGTACTATCAGAGGTGTGTAGAGTAACCTCAAACCCATTTTCCAGTAAAAGTATTGTTATTATGATAATAATGACTCAAGTAGCAGTAAAACTAGCCTAGCAGAAAACAACGTTGAGGAAAAAGTATCTAGTACAAAAGCTTCTGGAGTGCTGAGTTCCCCATAGAACTATAGTGGAACTTCCAGCATTTATCAGTATAGGTTAAAGTGAAAAGCTGAAGTTTGTTAGGCTGTATTCTTCTCTTTTTTGGATCCTTCTGATCTATGATGATATGCTTAAGCTCCATAGTGGGAAATGTGAGCAACAGCAAGGCTATCCAGAAGCTAAACCAACAGAACAGAATGAAATTAAACCCAAAAAAAAAAAGATAGAATGTACGTGGAACTGAGAAAAAGTAGACTTTACTCACAGATATACTTATAATAGAAGTAATCTAAAGTATTAGCATTTAGGCGTAAGAATCCATTGTAATGTCACTGAAGTAAATGGAAATGAGTAAAGGTTACTGGCCATCTCTGCATGCTATCATAGCTGAGCAATACAATGATAAATACACTACTAAAGACAAAGTGATAGTCATTATAAGCAAACAAATGTGTTTGTACAGACAAAACAAAGACAATGCCACAGGACTAAAGCGGCCCAGACTGAACCAAAGCCTCGGACGCTTTGGGAGGAGCTTTGCAGGAGCATTCCTCTGGAGTCCAGGAGAGTTAACGCTTAGATAAGTAAAAGACGCAGACAGAGATGAAAAGGAGACTGAGGGATTTGACCATTATGGCTGGAACTGAGTAGACAGTATTTACACAAAGCCATGCACCATGCAAGGAAGCACGTTCATGTGCAAGTTAGTGCAGGAGACTGTGAAGGAAAAATGTGTAAGCGTAAAAAAACAACAAAGAAGCTTGTCCATCTTCTCTTGCTCTCCTTTCATGCACTAATCTTCAAACAAGGAAAAGGAAAAAAAGGGGGCAATCAGCGCTTGGCCGGTGAGGCGGCTCGGCTTCCTCCCTGCAAGAGAAAAGATAAAAAAAGAAGAGAGAGAGAGAAACAGGGCGTGAGGAAAAAAAAAGTGAGAAGAGAGCAAGTGACCACAAATTGACCATCTTCCACATCCACACAGTTGGACAAGCTTCATAGAACGCTGGCAAAAAATCCCAGTCAACATTATGAGAAACTGCAAGAGCCCAACTCAGTTGTAGTCAAAATACGTATATTTAGAGTGTGTTAATAATTACGGTGCTTGCAAACATTGTATTATCAGTGTTATTCGTTTTCTTTTCTTTTCCTTCAATTTTTCTTTCTGCTTTCCTTTTTTCTTGCTTCCTTCCTTTCATTTCTTTCTTCTGTTCTTTCTCATTTTCTTCCTTCTTTGTCTTATTTATAGTCTGTTTTTCTTCTTTCCTTTTCTTCTGTCTTTTTCTTTTTTCCTTTCTTTCTTCTGTGCTTCCTTTCTGGCTTCCGTCCTTTGTTTTTTCTTTGTCTCTTTTTCTTATTTCATCCCATCCTTCCCTTCTTTTTCTTTCTTCTTCCCTTACTTACTTCCTTTCTCTCGCTTCCTTCTTTTCTTTCTTTACCCACTTTCCCAGAGGCTTATCCATAATCATCACACGATAAGAAAAACTACCCCCAATCAGTCCTTATAACATGATCTTTCACACATATAGAAGAAGTCTAAACTGAAATAAATAACACACTCTGAATTTAGGTGTCTCTACAAACAAAGAAAAACATGCTTAACTTAAAGGTATTTTTGATACACCAATGTTAATGATGAACTTTGAATTGATATTGCTAAGCTTGAGAGATTTTGGTTCATCAAATATTGCATTGAATGCTGTGGCACTCCTTTAGTGGTGTGCTAGTTTCCCATAAGGTCGAATAGGATTTTGCCATCAATCTGTAAAGACTGTACAATTTTAAACAAGAAAATTAAATATTTTCATAAATATGTCAGAAATAAGTGAAGCCATCCTCAGCAAAGAGGGTAATGGTCAATATATCTGCAGGTTTCACATGTAGTCATTTTTCTGCTGTGAGTGCAAAACTAATTAAAATGCAGCAGCAAAATGAAGACAAAAGAGCAAAAGCCTTCAGTATTCAAATGAGAGCTTAAGATAATCCATACTGCTCAAAGCTTTTAGTCTTCTTTACACAAGGATGCAGCTGTTAGAGCAGCTACTGAAACAGCACATGATCAAAATCATGCCAAGAAGGAACAGCTAATTTAAATTCCAAAAAAAAAAGGAACGCAAAATAAAGAAACTTGTGATCTAAAGCTAAAAGCTGATGAGCTCTTAAGTGCATTCCCCACTGAAAAAGAAAAGAAAGAAGGAGCTTTGCACACTGTAGAAAGCACATTATAAGGAAAACAGAAAAGTATTCTCTGCTTAACTCTGAATGGGCTTTCATCCTTTACTGTAATGAAATCAGCTTCGCTGTAATTGGTACTTCTAGCATTATTTTTCTCTGGTATGGCAGGTATGAAGTACATGGCAGTGTCCAAGTGAACCGTTGGGGTGGGGTATGGGTAGGGGGGTGAAAGGCTAATGATTTCACAGAAGTAAAAACAATTGTAATTTTTAGTACATTTTAATTCAGTTAGATCATGTTTATGTTTGAACTCCGCAAGTATTGCAGTACTACTTTTATTTCATTGTTAAGATTTGGTTTGAAACAATAAATTTAAAATCTTTAAATGCCCAATGAAAAATGATATAATCAGAAGTTTTATCTCTGTGATATCTGGGTAGAGACAGCCGAGAGAGCTCTCCTATTGGTCAGGACTTCAGAAAACGTATCCGATTAACCGATAACATAATCAGGAACTGACAGTGGAATCGACCTTTTGCTAGTGGTGAAGATTTGCACATGCGCATTAGCCAGCGCAAGCCAAAAATTAATGTTTTTTGTGCGTTACTGAGATAAACGTTACAAATTATTTATGAGTATATTGTCAGATTTTACCTGTGATTTCTAATATGTTTTTTAAACAGTAATTTGACCTTTAGTTCCGAGTATTTAGGTCTCTACCCATTCGAAGAGACAGAAGGCTGTGGAACAGTGGAACAAAATAGCAAAATTGCTGTTAAACTCTTAACCTCTTGCTAATGCAGCAAAGTGATATTCTCAAGCAGTTGGGCTGTTATTTCCATCTTATGGAAAAAAGAACACTTGTGATCCTATTATTGCTATTACATTTAGTTTTGATTCAGGCAGAGCAATACAGGTTTTGATTCAGGCAGATCAATACAGGGAACTGAAGCTATGGCCAGAATACTAGCTGTAAAGCTAATAGGTAAATTAATTCATAACTAACACAATTACCTGAGGATGTCAGTGTATGAAAGGAACGCCTGGGTCTAATGCTAGTATAGCCATGCCATATAGAGTGCTAGCTACCATGCTAATAAAGAAATATCTTTGATTTTTGAGTCGAGTCTTGAGTCTCAGAGGGGTAAGTCTAGAGTCTTTGGTAGAGAGTTTAAACCTCCTTATTAGTTGCACCCATCAGGTTTGGCACTGCTTTAAATAACAGGCCTTTCATTATAGAAAAACTTTTAGTCCAAAGGACATAACTGAAGTGCTACACTCAGTAAACATTGTGCTTAAAATAGAGGCAAAACAACTTCAAATGGTTGGTTTAGTCTATAGTTTGTAGGTATGCTTGCTAGATAGTGTAATAGATAATCCAGGTGAGGTTTAAGTTTGTTTTAAAGGAATGTGGTCTGTAATTTACTACAACTGTGGCTAGATTAGCTGTTGCTAGTTTTGCTTCTTTTGCATGTAATGCTTATTCTGTCCTTCGTTCTGGCGGCAATGTGAGCACCATTATTTACCTTTCTCTAGTCTGAGGTCTGCATGATCATAGTAAAAATGAAAAATCACACACACTGGCTGAAATTTAGTCTAAAATCTTCAGTCCTAGTTGACTTACAAATTCCAGTCAAGTCACAAGTTAGGCCAGCACTTGACTTGAGTCGCTGTCTCTGCTGAACACCCTTTTGAATTTGAAACTACAGTTCAACACCTTGTAGAAGTCTATCTATTTTTTTGGCAGCACATCTTAATTTGACTGTACACATTTTACAAAACAAATGAATAAAATGAAAAATGATTAAAATGAAACCTGGCGAGTTCCCCAACTGAGGACTATCTATGCACATTCCTAGTTAATGTATTGACTTGAATGAAGCTGCTGTTTCCTTTAAGCCGTTAGACTTGCTGCATATTAGCGGAAACAAACAATATGGTCATTATATTTAGCCAAAATAGCTTTTTCTGACTATGTATTTGTATGATATTGCTGGTGAAATGGTGCATCTTGCTACAGGAGACCAAATCACTTTTTTACAGAATCACAAGCCCTGGAGCTGGAGCATGAGAAATCTGTAAACATGCTTAGAAGCCATCTGCAGATAAGAAGCGAAACATGAACAAGTTAGCAAATTACTCACTGGGACAGGTGAGGATTCACATCACTGAGGAAGAGGAAGAAGAAAAGTTTTGACATGTTCTACATACTCCATGAACTAGGGGGTTAAAAATTAACCAATCTGAAGATTGCGATTCTGCTGCATCAACTTTGGATAGTAAAGTTTCAATTTTGGTGAAATTTCAGATTTCATGATGCACTCAATTGTTTTCTAAACAATCAAATCGAATCGAGATTGAATGATGCAGTGAATCATTTCCTAAATCACTAATTAGTAATTGCAAACTCACTCTTTTGAAACAGCGAAGTATCTCTGTTTATATATTAATGTAAGAAGTCAGTGTGGTGTAGTATGATTACCATTTTGAAGATTTTGGTCAGGGTGCCCTGGCCGTCTGCTGGCCGTCCTTTCTGGCCCTTAGCGGAAGCCTGCGACTTCTGGTCACCCTGTGAACGAGAGGGCAGCATTAGCATCCAGAGTGAGGAACTTTGTGCAAGTATATACTTTTTGTGCCTGCAACATATGCTCATCATGCCTGCAGAATCTGGCCAAAAATGTGTTTATTAATCATTATTAAATAAGGTTTTAAAAATCACCAAATATATGTAGTTCATATTTAAAAAGAAAACAAATTGTGGAACTGAGCTTAACTTAACTGGGTTTCCCTTAATGATGTAACACTCCCGTCTTGCTAAAACTTAGGGTATTAGAAGCCTTAATTAGAAAAGTTAGTTCCAGTAGCTTTAATATAAAAACCCAACAGGTCATTAGGTCAGCCACAATGGAGAAGATTTATTTTACTTTTTTTTTCAGCACCCCATTAAAATTGCTTGCAATGTAGTCTTGTAAAAACAGTAGAATCATTGATTATGTCTGCAAGATTCATGTAAAAGGGGTAGGTTGTAAGTGGAAGTTTGTGACTTTGGGGACCCATTTTGGCTTAATCATGCCATTTCTTCCCTATTGGACAAAAACTCATTTAAAGGGCCGATATCCTACATTTCTGTTTTATTTTATTTATTCTTCAACGTCCACTTATGTTGTTTTGGTTTTATATACCAAAAACAGTCTTCGTTCATTTTTACATACCATTTTCCATCCTCTCTTTATCCCTTAAACAAGCTGTTTTTGTTACTGCGCCTGTGAGACTGATGTAAGTGACCTGTCTTCTGATTGGCAGGCCTTGTTTGTGCTTCATGGCAGTTTAGGCTGAAGCACGCCTTATTACTCCAGTAAGAAAGTGCAAGGCTATGGAGGTGGAGTTGGCAGACATACAATATGTAAGTTATTTGATTTTTTATGAAATCACAAAAATGGGGGCATGGGGGTAGACATGAGCTGGAGGTTAAGGAACCAGTCCTGTGACTGGAAGGTTGCCGGTTCGATCCCCTGAGCCAACAGCACATGACTGAAGTGCCCTTGAGCAAGGCACCTAAACCTCAACTGCTCTGTGGGCGCTATGGATTAAACCCCACTGGTTTTCCATGATATGGACCCTTTAACATTATTCACTCTTAGCCATAATGTATACAGCTTCAACTTGTCCAGAAACAGATGTCTTCTCTACACTCCTGGATCGAGATCCCTGCAGTTTAATTAAGTTTAATGATGATTAATTAGATCCACAGCTACAGTTATTAGTGAGCTCAGAATAAGAACCTGCCTCATCATTTTTCAGATTAATATCCTCCAAAGAACTGAGTCAGCTAAAAGCAATAACATTAACAACAACAAAAAAAAATCAAAGTTAATTTTCCCTAAAGTGACGGATGCGCATGCATTATTCAGCATGCATCTCACATCATAGGCATTTAAAATCAAATTCTGGACTCTTTGAGTGCATAACAGAGTCTTACAGAGTCCTTTCCTCCAGAGACTATCACTCCCCTGAATGTAATGCTGCAATGAATCATGGATGAGGATAATTTCAATCATATAGATAATAGTGTAAAAATGTATGTTTTTCTAAAATCTAACTAAGCTTCCTCTTCTTGCTTCCTCACCCACACTGTTGTTAATGATTTCATTTTAATAATTTAAAACTCCCACTCAGAGTAAGGACCAGAGGAGCAGGTTTACATTAACCAGCAGGAAACCAAAGAAGAAACACAGATTTTAAAAGAAAATAGATAACACCAGTGCTCAAAACAAAAGAGCCAGTATGTATTAGAGGCTCAGAAATACAAGCGTATGGAGGGAGGGCACTCAGTAGGAGCAAAACAGCAGGACTGGTCTGGGATCAGCTTCCATACAAAGATGAGCAGGACATGATCTCAACCTCAAAAGCTCCAGCCTCAGAAACTCACATTATACAATGTTTATTTTTCGCAAAATTGGCTATGACTGTCGGACTGTCTTAGTTACGCTCTCTTAAGAGCATCTCAGTTCTTTTATTTTTGGACTTGGAGTCCGGGCACGGGCTCCAGCATGTGAGGCCGAAATAGATAAGACAGCTATCCATGCTCCGTCCACAAGTGCGTTCCTTTGTATGTACTGTAGCAAGGTCAGATGTACTTTACAAAAAACTGCCAAAACCCCGTTCAGCTAATGAGAAACCGTAGTAATCTTTGCTTAGAGTCGCTACATAACTATGAGTTTCCAGTTATAACTGCTACAAACCAAGGTGCACTATGTTGTTGTAGCTATTGAAACAAATACGCCACCATGCTAACAATAGCTTCATTACAGTCGGATGCAAATGTTTCAACACCCCTGATCAAATTATATGTTCTGTTGATTTCCTAAGAGAAAATAAGTGAACAAATCTTCTATAGGGAACAACTTAAATATGGCATTTTTCTTTAGAAAATCACATTTAATGCAGAATTTATATTTATTTATAGGATTTAACACATTGGAAAAACAATACACAAAATGTAATATGTGCCTTGACCTTTGCACAGGCCACCTTTGATGATTTTTTGCCCCACCAAAATATGTTAAATTTAACAAATAAACAAAACGCAATTGTGCATTAAAATTTGCAGAAGTGTGTTGTCTGTAGAGAACTTATTTTGAGTATGATTGGGGCAGCCAAACGACTGTATATACAATTTTGCAAAAAACAGTGGTCTGTGATTGGTCTGTTTCTAGGTCAGTGAGATAACTACTTCTTATAAAGTAGGTCTTTCTTAGCCATACTGAGCAACAAAACCAACAGACTCTCTGAAGATAGCTAGAAGTAGGCCTAAACAACAGTTGTACTGATCCCAGATCAGCAGCATTTCTCTAACAGAATTGATGTATTTAAAAAAAAAATAATAACTTTATCTTTCCTTTCTATTCATGTCTTACTATCAGTACCTACCAGGCCTAGTTTTGCTGTGAGAGAATGCCACTGTACAGAAAGAGAGACACAAAGAAAGAGAAAGAGACATAAGTAAAGGAAGGGATAAACAAGTAGGGAGAAAGAGAGTAGAGAGAACATAGAAAGGGAGTGAGAAAGACATGTAGTAGAACATTTGAGCTTACATATATGGGCCATTCTACCGAGTTAGTTCAAACTGCAGTCCCACAGTAAAAAAAAACTATTAAAGCAGCACTGTTGAATATTTTTGTTAAAACTGAAAGAAGTAGCATTACTGAGTATGAAGAACAAAGAACGCATTAAAATACAGTGTGCGTGCGCAGCTGCGAGTCACCCTATAAAGCCTGATATAATCATTTAAAAGTCAGAGGTACCAGGGCACATTTGGCAGGAGTTGCTTAGACATCATATGTCTTTACGTATTAGCGTCATATGCTCAGGATCAAAAAGAAGGTCAGACTCAATGTTTAGGTCTCACAACTGACATTACAAAGTGTTCATCCGCACATTGTGTGCAATAACATATTTCCACCAGAGAGGTCACCACATTCCCAAATCCTACATAGCGTTGCTTTAAAAAAAACAATTAAGTAGTCAGACCCTAGATATTTACAAGGATTATATTCTGATCTATTTAACTCAAGGCATTAATTGAAATATATATTAGCTAAATATATGCAAAATTATCTTCTATGGGGTACATACTAATTTGAGATTGCTGTCTCACACCCTAACCCCTAAATTTCTTGTTTTGATTTTTTTTTTATTTTGTTTTTAAAAAGAAGTGAAGTTGATAGATTTATGTTTATCATAAGTTTAATTTTTAAATAAAAAAAACTTGCTGTCTCCCATTTTCATGTCATTACCGAAACACAAAGAGTTTTGGCCATAGGTGTGCAGCCCTGCATTTTAGAGCAGGAAGTGAGACTGTATCATTGTCCCTCATGGCCACATAATGAGCAGTTAGATCCTGTTGTTTTGAAGTGAATGTATCTCAAAGTCTAAATATCAGTGTGTAACCTTAAGAACTTGTCACTACCAAAACATATAATCTCAGCAATTATGTAATTTTTTTGGGTCCTAATAATAATTATGATTTTATGTGTGTACAGCTGTTCAAAGTTGTTCTTGCTAGTCATGTCCTGGCTAGTGTTCTTGAGTTATCCTCAAAATTAGCTAAAATTGTCACTACTGACAGTCATTACCAAAACATTTTGGTAAATTATTAAAATTATTATATTGGTAGCGACTAAACGTTCAATCATTTATTTTAATAAAATAAATATGATGAAGGAGTCGGGTTACTTAAAGGAAAAGTGTTTAGGTTCAAGTCAGTTAAAAGTCCAAAATGTGTTTTCAACTCTGACTTTGAACTAGTTTGGTAGAATGATCCATATATAAACAGTACAAAGAGCGAGATGTGAAACACACTGAAATACACATACTGACACATTTATATAGAGATGCTTGTCTTTCCATATGCATGCCATAAACATTATTATTATAGTAAACAATTACTAAGGCTATTAAACACAAATGAAAAATTTCAAGAAAATTGTTAAAGTAAAAAAACTGTGCAAATAAAAACAGAATGCGCACACACACTTTCTAAACCACTTATCCTTCTGGGTTGTGTAGGGAGCTGGAGCCTATCCCAGACGTCATTGGGCAGAAGGTAGGATACACCCTGGACAGGTCGCCAGTCCATCACAGAGCAGACAGACAGACATACATATACATTCACGCTCACATCCACACCTAGGGGCTATTTAGTGTGTCCAATTGGCCTGACTGCATGTTTTTGCACTGAGGGAGTAAACCAAAGCAGCCGGAGGAAACCCACGCAGACATGAGGAGAACATGCTAAGAAAGGACCCTGGTCACCCGGCTGGGAATCAAAGCCAGGCCCTTCTTGCTGTGAGGCAACAGCGCCTACCGCTGCGCCACCGTGCCACCCAAAACAGAGCGCAATGATGTGCAAATCATTTAAACCCTATATTTAATTGAAAATATTATGATGTTAAAACTGAGAATATCAAATGTTGAAACTGAGAAATTTTATTGTTTTTTGAAAAATAAAAGATCACAGCCATCCAATATTGGTTTTTGGCCTATTAGTTTTTTTCCAGAGATTTCTCTGGATCATCAATGTGCAGGATGTAAACAGGATGGAGTCTCTTCATCCACCCTAAAGCACTGCTGTGACCAACTAGCGCTGACTTTCACCAATATCTACAACAGATTGGCCCTTCACTTTATGCTACAGTGTCTCGACAGTCCAGGAACCTTTGCTAGAGTTCTCTTCATAGATTTCAGCTCAGCATTCAACACCATAGCTGCTGCAGGTCAAACTGTTCCAGCTGTCTGTGCCAGATCACATCTGCTGGTGGATCGTGATTCCTGAGACAACTGAGGAAATTCAACCTGCCACAGAGCCTGATGATCCAGTTCTATACATTGATCATCAAGTCCATCCTTACATCATCCATAACCATCTGGTTTGGTTCCCAGCATAATCAGAACAGCGGCGAGGATCATTGGATGTAGTCTGCCAGTGTTCAGGACATCTACAACAACAGGGTGATGAAGCGTGCTGGCAAAATTACAGCTTACCCCCTCATCCTGGTCATCACCTCTTCCAGCCACCTCCCTCTGGTAGAAGATTCAGGGGCATCAAAACCAGCACAAACAGACATGCTAAAAGCTTTTTCTCCAGAGCTGTAGCACTCTCACTCCTTAACCCCAGTGGACACCTCGCACTTTAAACTTAAACTAAACCAACAAACCTACCTTACTGTATTACAGAAACCCCTCTATAACATAGTGCACTGTACAGATGTTCATATCATTTTGAAATATTCTGTATATAATAGTTTTCATAGTATATTTGCACGCACAGTCTTTCACAGAGTGGTAATCCAACCCCTCCCTATCTTTACTTCTGACAGACTCAGCCTCTCTGGGATGCTCTTTTTTATACCTAGTCATGTTACTGACCAGTTGCCAATTAACCTAATTAGTAGTGTTATACTAAAAAACACCTGGCGGAGCATCTCACAAGTTTACCAGTCTTGTTGCCCCTGTAGCAACTTTTTTGACACATGTTGCTGGCATGAAATTCAAAATGAGCATATAATTTTCAAAAACAACAAAATTTCTCAGTTTCAACACTTGTATTTTGTCTTTGTACTATTTTAGTTTAATGTAGGGTTTAAATTATTTGCGTTCTGCTTTCTGTTTTTATTTACATTTTTGCGTCCCAACTTTTTTGGAAACATGATTGTAAATTTCACACAATAAGCATTAGGCCTAAAAATGTTGGTATTTTCTGTTTGTGATAAGAAAGGGATTTTCACAGCTGTTATAAATCATGGACATGTGTTTCGATGACTTGCAGAAAGTTTGGGGTCTGCCCAACAAAGCATGTTCAACTTGGACTGTGTTCATAAGTTTCAGCTTCACAAAACCTAACAGATGCAATCGCTGTTATTTTATGAAGATGATTAAAGCTGCACTATGTAAGATATTTTTGAAATTGAAATAAGCAGCATGACTGAGTCAGGAGAGGAGAAACATTAAAATATGGTGTGCATGCTGTGAGTCACACTGCAAAGTCAAAAATACTTATTTTAAAATTAGAGGCATCAGGTCAGATTTTGCAGGTGTTTTTCAGGCCACGTCATACGTCTTTACATATTAACGTCACAAGCACAGGCTCAAAAAGAAGGTCCAACTTGATGTTTAGACGTTAAAAGCAAAATCAACGTTATCCTGATGAAGATTTGATGACAAAAGTAGATAATTCACTTACACCAATCAGGCATAACATTAATACCACCTCTGTATTTTTACACCCATTGTCCGTTTTATCAGCACCACTTGCCATATAAGTGCACTTCCTAGTTCTACAATTACAGACTGTAGTCCATCTGTTGCTCTGCATACTTTGTTAGGCCCCTTTTACCTTGTTCATCAATGGTCAGGACCACCACAGAGCAGGTATTATCTGTGTGGTACTGCATTGACACTGACATGGTGGTGGTGTATTAATGTGTGTTGTGCTGGTATGAGTGGATCAGACACAGCAGTGCTGCTGGAGGTTTTTAAATATCTCAGTGTCACTGCTGGACAGAAAATAGTCCACCAGCCAAAAAAATATCCAGCTAACAGTGTCCTGTGCTCAGTGTGCTGTGACCACTAATAAAACAGTAGAGAATGACTAACACAAAATATGCACCAACAGTTGAGCTGTTGTCTCTGATTTTACAAGGTGGACCAGATTAGATCAGCATCTTAGACGTGCAGGATAAGTTGCTATGGTGATGTAAAAAGTGGTCCACTGCCATGAGGCAAAAATTCCAAGATTAGATTGAACTAGGTTGAAGTTAGCTGGCTAAGCAAGAACTCCTGCTTCATGAGACCGACCCCTGGTAACTATATTATTTTCATTATTAACCCTTAAACCTAAAATTAAAACTGAAGCAAAGGCATATTAACTAAAATGTCCTGCCTAAAAAAGAAACTGCTTTTGAGTTTTACATAAAAGGCACACGTTAAAAAACACTGTTCCAGGCCGAGAGTGATTTTTCAAAGGAAATCTGCTTGAAGTCTCCCCAGTGGGGGTTCTTTTCAGCCAGAGTAATTCTTCAGAGCTTAGATTTGGCAGAGATAAAATTGCTCTTACCCTAGACTTGGGTGGGGCAGGAGACACCTGGAGAATAGAAGATAAAACAGTTTAACCTTTTTCTGAACAGTTTTTAGCAGCGTGTTTTATGGATTATCTCTACCAGAACACAATATGAAGATTTAGTCGACTCCTGCATGTTTTCTGTTAAAGCAATGCAGGAAGATATACTTTAAGCAGAGAGAGAGAGAGATAAAGAGAAAGTACAAAATCAGTGGTAATCATATCTATGTGCATGTACATGGATACTGTAAGGATGCTTATACTAAGGAAGACAATATTCTACTGTATGAAAAAGTTTTGGCATAGCTGGTCAAATTTGTTGATATTCTAAGAGGTCTGTAAAGGCCTGTAAAGTTTGATATTTTACAGAAATTTTACAAAGGCCTGTAAAATTTCACATTTCATGTTTATTTGTTTATATATAACGCAAAAATGCTCACATTAAAAGATCGAACAGACAATGCACAAATGTCAACAAAAGTTGATGAAGACAACATGTGAGCATAGCTATAAGCTAATTGAATAAGGGCATACAAACCTGTCCTGGTTGTCGCTAGCTGAGCCTAGTTATTGACTACTTGTAAATAAGTTAACACGTCTTCCACAGCTGTGGTCCTCAACACTGGTCTTGGATATCTACCTTCCTGCATAGTCTAGTTCCAACTACAATCTACCACACCTGCTCCAGCAAGTTAGATCAGGTCAAAATGAAACAGGGAACAAACTTAAATATTTAATTTTTAGAGCACAATTTCTATTTATTTGCTCAATTTAACATATTGGTAAAAAATACAGCATGGTATATTAAATGTGCCATAACTTTTGTATATGACACAATAATTTAACAAGGGGTGTTCAAATTCTTCACATTTAACTGTGTATTTATTTGAAGACAAGTTTGATGTTTTGTTATTTAGTATTGTCCTGTTGCCTGTCATTACTTTGGGCGTATTACATATGATGCACTTATATAGAGACAGACAGAGAGAGACAGGGAAAGAGACAGTGAGAAAGAGGTACTTACAATGGACCTGAAGAAATGCGCCACAGCGCTTTGGTCTCCTTTGCGGCGGGGGGAGGAGTGTGTGGCCCGCTGGGGCGAGGCCGACAGGGCACCGCGGAAAGAGCCCTAAAACACACACAGAGGAAACACACTAAACACACATTCATTAAATCTGTGGAGTCTTTCACATATCACTGCAATATACACTAGTCAGAGGGTGGCTCATGTGACAAAAAATATAGCATGCTACTTGAAGGCAGTTTCACAAAACACTATATCCATCACAATAATTACTTTTTGTGAAGTTTGTGAACAAAAAAATGGCACATTCAAAAGAGCATATGAAAAACTAGGGGAGCAATGATTTTTTTAATATTTACTGTTGATAAACAAACTCTTTAAAAAAAGAACAATCAGAAACATCAAATAACTGACAAAAAATAAAATAAGATGAATTAGAATAGGATATAGATAAGTGAAATAAAAAATGAAGTAATAAAATAATGTCATAAAGGGCTGCCATCCAATCAACTGATTGTCACTATGCAGTTTATTATACTGGTTATTAGAAAGAGGAAATTGTTGCCTACAGGCTGGTCTTAATCTATTTTTTTATGATTATATGTGGTTGTTTAGAAAAGTGTATCATGCCAAAACTTCATGATAATCATGTTGAAAAAGACATGGTCATGTTCCCTCTCCTAAGATATATTTCCATCCTGCTTCAGCCAAGAATCAGCAGTAAAGTTACTGCCACTTTTTAACTTTAGGTTTATTTGTATGTTTCTATCATGCACTCTATAAAAAAGACTTATTTAACTTAAGAACTGTTCCCCAGTTTAGTAACTGATGCTTAAATAACGTTTCATTTTGCTTTAACTTCATCTCCTTATCATTTGCCACCAATGTTTTCATGCATTTCAGTGTCTCTATCAAAAATGCTTGTCTATTGTAATGAATGAACAAAATGCTGAAAAAAAACCCAGAAATATATAGCTGTGCTAGTGATTGGGATAGTTAGCTTGTAAGCCTTAATTCCAACAGATAATAGAGGGCTTTATTTATACTTTATTTAAGTTTCAAATCTGGTTATTCACTGTGAGAAAACAGAAATGTAAACTGATAAATGCTCTTTTCTTCTCCTATGTGATGCTTGAGAGCAGTTCAGGCTTGCCTTTATGCCCTGTCTCTACAGTTTAAAACTGGTTTAAGGAGTGCAGGAGATAAAGATTAAAGCTTGTGCACATCTCAAGCTGCCAAGAAACTTAAGTCAGCTTTCATTCAGAAACTTTACCTTTCGTTTGTTATCAAAGAGTTTGTAAAATAAAAGCATGTAAGTATGATAGTTGGTACATGTAGCATTTTTGTTGGTCGTATCATTAAGCTTTTGTTGTTGTCTTTGGATTACATTTCAGAACAAATGTGCGAGGCTCTGCATTTGTGTGTTTGTTCTGTAAGCACATATAAGTCAGTGTATGTTCAGCAATCTTTTCTAATACCTAAGCATCCAGTTATCTTAAGGACACTGCCAATTCTGTCAGGTAAAGACAGTCTCTAATTTTGTGCTTATCCAAGCAGGACACGACATTGATGTTCACACATTTCAGGAAGACAACTGTAGGCTGTTCAACTGACGTGATAGAACACTGGAATAGTTTGACTGGGTAAGGCCTTCTTTTACATTCCCTTAAATTCTTTGTATTAAACAGGTAGGTGTGACCTCCAAAGTGCCCGGTAAGTATTTACAGTAAGAGATGGTACGTTTCAAGACATGCTAAAAAAGGTCAAAAATTTACCAAACCGCCTTAAAATTTTCATTAATTAAACTTTTAAACTTCTAATAGTAACAGAACAAGAACCTACTCTCTACTAGAATTTACTATTTCTTTATAGTTAAAACCCCCTAATTTTTTTACAGCGTACTTCTGTACATTAACTGGGTAAGTATGAGGTACAGTACTGTGTAATGTTTTGGGTAAAAAGTACCATGTAGTTATATGATGTAAAAATGATTGTAAACAACCAAAGAATTTTATAACTTCACTGTCAGGACAAAATCTTATACTTTTGCGTGTATTATTATTGTTCGTTTTTTTTTAAGAATCTGAAAGTGCCAGCTGCCCTTTACATAATATCAAAATTTCACGATGAATGGACCAATAAAAATGCTCCAAAATTACTTGAAAATGATATTATTCCATTAACTTCCATTCAAACTTAAGAACATTTTTTCCTTCTCCTGTAAAGTTACCATTTTGGAGAGGTTTTGTCACGACAGAAATGATCTGGTATGCACCTGTCACTTATAAATGAAACTGAATCTGGGCTGTTAAAGAAAACAGTGATTCTTATTGTGGTTTCACATGTCTAACATGAGAGGAAATTTAAGAACAGGCCTGTGATTACTATTTCTATGATCTAAAATATGGCAGTCTTCAAAAGCCTGAACCCACCTGGCAGAATGCATGTTTTTTTCAGAATCTTAAAGACACTTTGATCTAAAGGCTTATGCTTCAGTATCATGTAAAAACCCATTTTCCCTCAACTCTTTGAAATAAAATAATTTGGCATAGTATGCAAACATTGCTAAAGTTTCAAAATATACTATCCACATCCCAGTTTATATCATCCATATATTCGAACTAAGATGCAAAACAGCCTGTCTTGGATTTCTTTTTTGTGATATCATGAAAACCCAACACATTTACATATATCCACCTACTCAGCCTTCAGCAAATTGGCCCCTACCATTTATGTTGAAGTTATAAAGAGTGTTTCAGCCTGCATTGCAAGCTCCCTAATACCCTTGATTTTGGAAACAATGCCTGAGCAGTATTCATTTGCTGAGTTTAAACAGGGTTTGTTGTAGTGTAAAACTAAAGAAGCAAACTTGATCACTTTAAATGTGTTTTTTTATACTCTGAGATAAAATATGTTTATTATTATTATTATTATTATTATTATTATCATCATCATTATATGCATGCCTATTGTGCTGAAACGTGTTCTGTATTCAGCCAAATGTCTAATTGCTGATAAACAGACGCCCATAACTGTAGTTAATTTATCTGTGTATCTGTCACATTGCAGATGTTCCTCTTTCAACCTTCAGCCTTAACAAACGTAAAGTCTTTTTCTAAATGACTTTTTACATGAGGTGTCCAAAGTACAAAAGTAGTAGTCTTGTCATTTAAGCTTCTAATGAAAGTTTAGGTTTGATCTCCTCTAATACCAGTTGTCCTTGAGACTGTCCACAGTATCTGCAAAATCCTTTGCTTGCACCATAATGTGAAGGTGGCTATTTGTTCTGTGCTGTTTCCTCACTGCCCAGCTCTCACACCCGTGAAATTTTACTGAGAATACCAAGATTTGAGTGGTTGCATTTATCATAAGTCTTGCCTGAAAGAATCTTGTCTAGTTGTATCTTGTCTAGTTTCTTCATGTCCGTTATACCATGAATGATTCATCATTAGATTACTTGATTGCTTGTCATCTCATTTAGTGATGCACAACTCTGGGTTTTTTGGTATCAGCACTGACACGAAAGTCCTGCTGCTGTAAGCTGACAAATGATCACAGCTGATCATTTGATAGATAAAGGCGCTGTTAACTCATTTTACTCATTGCTTAATGATTTCAGCTGTAGGGCCCTGTGTGAATGTAATTTTGACCTATGCTTCATCAACTGCCCCTTTCTCACCAGAAAATAAAAGCTTTCTGTCAGAAAATAAAAGCTTTAAAAAAAACCCACAAAGCCTGCTGCAGGAGGTCATTCATGTTGCCATGGCTTTGCCACTGTCTATCATTGTGCAGTCTGTATTGCCCACACAGTCCTAATCAGCCATTTGAGCTTTTCTGTCTTTGCACTCCATTTAAATTACAATTTAGGATTTTTACACATATGACTTTGGTTAATTATTATCAAGAGATAAATATTTAGGATCACTGAGATTTACTAAGCTTTACTATTTGCAATCATATTTGCATGTCGTTTACTGTTGAATAGCCTACTACACTTAATGTGGCACTACTGAAGGGAAACAACACTGCAGCTTGAGCAGGCACTTGCGAGAGAACATTAATGTGCTACAAACTAATAGTGGCTAACTATGCTCCTGTCAGCATTTCTGGCTGCTTTTTCAAGAGGTTTTTATCACGCTTTCTCGATGCATCTTTGTTTTTTTTGCTCTTTGCTACATTGGTAACCCATACAAAAAGTAATGTATTCTATAGAACACTGCTTGTTATATCAACCAATTCCAGATTTGTACCGCTGTTTGCTCTACCCATTCTATGACTCATTAACTGACCAAGTACAATCAGCAAACTGTACCACTTGAGGAGAGTGTCCTGATTTAAAATATTACAAGTATATACTTATATGTACAATTGAACCTTTATAACTGTTTGTTACATTTGGGGGTCTGTTACAGGTGGGAAGAAATTGTGTATTACAATTTAAAACCAGTCCAACACCTGGCGGACAATAAACCCATGGATATAAGGTAAGTTAGCAAGGCTAAGAATACATTATATGTGGCAAAAATAAACAGTACCTCTTGTAAGGGAAACACAGTCACTAATTTCATTATTGGTTATGGAATTAATAATAAGATATAAGTGTATTGGATTTGTCAACTATTTCTATTTCTTGCCTATTAACAATGAAATTATTATTTAGTTAAAACCTGGCAGGACATAATACCAGAGAGGAACCCTCAAGGAATTCTAGGCCTTCAGAGATCTGCAAGTATTACAGTACTACTCTCATTTTATTGTTAAGTTCTGGATATAAACAAAAGGATTAAATTTTTGAAATGCCCAGCAGAAAATTGGCTGTTCAGGATTTTTTTACTTCATGGTATCTAAGCAGATTTAGCTAAGCAAGCTCTCCTGTTGGTTAGGACTTTGAGTTGAAGAGAAGGCCAACACATTAGATTAACCTTCAGCATGATTACAAAGTGACAGAGTAATCAACCAATCACATTTTGATTTCCAGTAGACGGGGCTAATTTTGTGAGTAGCAAAAACGATACTAAGCCTTCTAGAGTTCTAGATACATCACTGACTGTCTATATGAGTGGCAGCCTAATGAAGGAGTTGTTAGAAATAAAAGCAGCAATGTCTTATAGAAGCTTCGAATACCTGTGTTTAATCTAGAATGGCCAAAAGGTTCAAGCAAATTGCCATTAGCTTAGCGCTAACAAACAATTAGAATCTCAAAGGAATGCTAGCAGACATTAGCATTATCATGGAGGTGGGTTTTGTCCTCATGTTTTCAAAGTTTTGACATTTATGGCTCAAATTGAAGGCCAGTGCATTATACTCATGTGTAAATTTGCTCATTAATTAATTCAGTAAGAGACTTTAAGAGGCTGTAAGTTCTGTGTTTATCTGAAAGGTCCTGGTGAAGTGAACACAACCTAGTGCAGCAGAGCTGTAAACAGGCTTAATGAAGAAACTGGAGCTTTTTGCCACAGAGACCAAAATAATAACACTCTGAAAGACACATCACATTAAAGGCTGAATTCCTTATGAGTTCATATTATTGTTCAGGGCCAGGTGGATGGCCCGTCTACTGCTTCAGACCAAATGATCCTCAAGAGCAACAAAACAAAGTGTACATAAGTATTCAAAACTGGATTTATCTCTGAATCAGCATAAAGTATCATTTTTATCTGAAACGTGTAATAAAAAATAAAGCTTTATAATGGTAGGAACAAGCAATATTTCCCCATCACACAATGTTACCAATGCTACCAAGCCTATCCTGTGTTGAATCACTCACTACAGAGTTCCAAACAGCCTCTGGAAGTAACATCAGCACAAGAACCGTGTGCTATGAGCTTCACAAAATGGGTTTCCATGGCTGAGCAGCTGCACACAAGGCTAAACTCTGTGCCAAACATTGATTGGAGTGGTGAAAAGAATCAGTGGAAATGTGTTCTTAGGAGTGATTAATCACACTTTCACTATCTGGCAGTCTCATAGACAAATCTGTGTTTGGTGGATACCAGGAGAATGCTAACAACTGGAATGCATAGTGCCAACGGTAAAGTTAGGTGGAGGGATGATGGTCTGGTGCTGTTTTTAATGGTCAGGCCCCTAAGTTCAGGGGTGTCCAGTCTCATCAGCAAATGGTCAGTGTGGCTACTGGTTTTCATTACAAAAACACTGAAGCACACATGATCAGCTGTTTAAGACTGAGACTAAGTGATTAAGAATCAGGTGTGCCCCAATTTGTTTAGAGTGAAAACCTGCAGCCACCCTGGCCCTTTGTGGATAAGACTGCACAACGTTGTGGCAGCAGTTTAGGGAAGACCCTTTCCTGTTCCAGCATGACTGCCCCTGCACACAAAGTGAGCTCCATAAAGACATGGCTTGATGAGCCATGTGTGGAGACACTCCAGTGGCCTGCACAGAGCCCTGACCTCAAAAAACACCTTTTGGTTAAAATGGAACATCCATTGCAAGCCAGGCCTTCTTGTCCAACACAAGTATCTGACCTCACAAATACTCTTTTGATTGAATGAGCACAAATTCCCACGAACACACTCCAAAATTTTGTGGAAAGCCTTCCCTGAAGAGCAGAGGCTGTTATAGCTGCAAAGAGGGGGCAACTCCATATTAATGCCCATAGTTTTGGAATGGGATGTCCAACAGGTTCTTTTAGGTGTGATGGACAGGTGCACACACTGTTATAGTATGTAGTGTATATTGTAATCATAATATTTGCAATTGTATGCAAACGTTTAGGCGTCTCTTGTCAAATGACGTGTTTTGTTGATAACACATTCTCCATACAGGACACACACTGCTGCACATTTTAATGCACAACTACAGTTCATTTACTGAATTTGTCCTACTGGATAAAATACTTAAGTTTGTGCTGTGTAGAGGATGTGTTAACTTATTTTCATTTAGAGAGTCAACAAACTTGTATTTTGACTGAGGATTTCCAAACGTCTGCATACCAGTTGCAATATAATCACAATACTTGTATTTAATCCATTTCATGCAGAAATTTCTCTAACCTTACCCACAAACTCTGGGAATGTACTCCTTCAAGTTCTTGATTGAAAATAAATAAAACAATTTGCATATGAGTCATTTACATTACAAAAGGGAAAATTTAAGTGAGAATGATTGGTGCAGATCTAAGCAGACAAAGCCATTTATTTGTTTGTCTTTGAGCAATGCAGGTGAAGGAAGTATAGATTTGATTTAATACCAGCCACATAATTTTTGAAGGAACTATTAGGTCATAAATATGCATGTAGTTCTGGATGGGAGGGCTCACCACTACTGCCTGAAATCATTTAATCACAGAGAAAAGTGAAAAACAGCTGCAGATCAAACAGGTTCAATACTCACTGCGGAAATGTGCATAAGGAATGTGCTCTCACACTATTTTTTAAAATCCATGCACAGGCATTTTGGTGGGGGAAAAGGATTGAGAGGCAAGGGCTCAATAGGAAAAAAAAAACATCCTGAATGTGGATGAACTTTTAATTTGCAGCATATGGCAGACACATATCCAGATAGATGATCTAATGAGGTTTTAAAGGAAGGTAAACACAGTGTTAGGATGTGAAATGTTCCTTTAAAGAGAAACTTACCAAGTCAGACTTGTTCACAGTGTTGGCAATAGGAACTAGACGTCTTATGCATTTAATGCCTCTCAAAGCTACAGTTCTGTTCAAATGTCAGAGATCACACTTCATTTATTTAATTTCCTGTCAAAATGGCTATTAAGTATAAGTTATTCATTTTTCAGGAGATATTTCTGAATAGATTACATATAAGATAATTCACTTTCTTAAGGAAGGTGAATTACAAGTGAACAACAAAAGTACCAAAATGTATTATGAGCTATAGGAAAAATGGGAGTTCTACCATGCAGAACC
This sequence comes from Colossoma macropomum, assembly GCF_904425465.1. Taxonomy (NCBI): domain Eukaryota; kingdom Metazoa; phylum Chordata; class Actinopteri; order Characiformes; family Serrasalmidae; genus Colossoma; species Colossoma macropomum. The sequence continues at coordinate 13,465,028 of NW_023494807.1, read as the reverse complement.
TAGTCGACCACTGAAAGTCTTACTATCAGATAAACAGCACTTGAAGATTTCTTCTTTGAGAAATTCAAGCCCCACTCCTTGCTTAAAATCTGAAAAAATCCACAGGTATTCCCGTCTATTCTTCTACTGTAAGAAGACAACTCAATGCTACGAGTCTGAAAGGATGCATAAGAAGCCGTTACTGAGAAAAGAACATTTGCAAATCAAACAAAGAAGCTGCTGGTGTTCAAAGATAAATGGACAGTCTACCCCAGACCTCAACATCACTGAATGTGTTTGGGGTTACTTGGATCATGATAAGCAGAATCTGCAACGAACTTTGCATCAGACTAAATTTTGGAGGTGTGGAAAAATAGCCCTGCAGATTTCTCTGAAAAACTGAAAAAAAAGCAAGTCTCCCAAAAAGAACAAACCTGTAATAAAGGCAACTTGAATATACATGCACAGCAGTATTGCTGGAGGTTTTAAACACTGTCACTGCTGGACTGAGAATAGTCTGCCAACCAAAAATATCCAGTCAACAGTGTACTGTGCGCAGTGTCCTGTGACCACTGATAATGACCAACACCAACAACAACTATGCAGCAACAGACGGTGCTGCTGACTCTGACTTTATATCTACAAGGTGCACCAACAAGGTACGTGTGTCTAATAGAGTGGACACTGTAACGTGAGTGGACACACCGTTTAAAAACTCCAGTAACACTGCTGTGTCTGATCCACTAATGCCAGCACTAACACACCACCACCACGTTAATGTTACTGCAGTGCTGAGAATGCTGAGAATGATCCACCACCAAAAATAATACCTGCTCTGTTGATGTGCTGACCATCAAAGAATAGTGTAAATAGGGGCTAAAAAAGTATGCATTAAAGCACCTTATTATTATCACAAAGATTATTCTTAAATAGTAGAGGTAATCATCACACTGTACACTTTTTCTACTAGTTAAGATGATATTGACTCTCAGATGCTTTTGGAAAAATGGGCCTGAGCCACTAGGGGGCCCCCCGAGCAATCCTGAGAGCATCTAGAACAGCTCTTTAACTCGCGATGGGAACTTTACTTGCAGAACAAAAGAAACAGAAAAAAATGACTAATTTGTCACTTTGTTACAGCCGATCACAATCCTGATGCTCTCCACGTCTTTCCTAAACGTCAGTTTCATTTTCTCCTTCAACCACTGCTCAGCTACCATTCCACTATCCACCATGTCTTCGGTCAAGCTTTCAGACTTTTAGCAGTGAGATAGTTCCTTTGAATGTACTTTGAATTTGAAGGTCCAGATATTCAAAAGATGTGCCTGCATGGATGCAAAAGTGAGACATAATACTTAGAGTAGAGGACGCCCGTTTCCAAAGCCAAAGCTGTGCATTACCTGTATATTTAGCTCTGTGGTACAGTACCTGTGTTTTACATGTATATTTAGCTCTATAGTACAGTACTTGTGTTTTACATGTAGTACAGTACCTGTATTCTAGCTGTATGTTTATCTGCATTTTATTGTACCTGTGTTGTGTAAGCGCTCATTTCATGCTTTACTGTACATTACACTAGATGTTATAAATATGGTGCAGTTATAAACAGAAATACAAACATAAAGCAACAAACAGGTTACAGAGACTCCATTGTTATGCAGTTTTAATCAAGCAAAAATCTCCAAAAGCTCAGAACAGGATGGGGGTTTAGAGCAGTTTAGTAGGAGGTAAAGGTTATTACAAGCACTGTATTAATATTCCAAAGCCATACAAAAGGGACAAAATGCACAGGGCTAGTTTAGACTACACAGTCAGTTTCCTGACCTGTAAGTACACTGATCAACCTGAGGCATTTTACTGTATGCTAGCTTAAACTAATACTCTAGCATTTTTTAACCTAACCTGTATCTGCTGCATCTGTAGTGTGGGTTCAATTACTACTGACCATCAACACAACACAATTTTGCTCTGTATTTCAAATGTTTATGGTATTCATTAACACCCAGAACTCATCAACTGACCACTAGCTTCTATTATAAGTGAGTTTTCTGCTCTTTTTTAGGTACATGAAAATGTGTTAAAAAGATTGTCTGGGGTAATAAATCATATGCTACAGATGCAGCAGATAAATATGAAGTTGAAAAACACTGGAGTATTCCTTTAAGGACACATTCCAAAGAAGCATGAGGCTCAGAAACTACATTTTTTTTTTTAAATCAGTGACGATCAGATAACAATACCTTACACCAATGATGTATAAAATATATACTTAAAGTCTAATTAATGCAACTAAAATCAAAAAATTGAATAAATAGCTTTTATGCCACATTATTACATAAAAAAAAGATTAGTTATTTGCCAAACTGTAAGACATACAGCAATCTTGCATTCCACATTTGGTTAAGATTCACTTTTCACCTTCACACTGCGTATCACACTGATTCTGCTATGTGTGTTACATTCATATATCATTGCTGTTTTAAAAAAAACCTCAAATCTCCAGAATATTAACTTTGCAGGAAAAGGAAAAAAACATTCTTTACGTACATTAAAGTCAAAGATTTTCTTTCAAATAAGTGTGGACAGTTTCTACTGGCCCACTCATAACGAAATGTCCAAAACTGTTGTTTTCAAATTGTGTAACAAATATAAAACACATAAAAAAAGAGTTATGAGGTATTCTAAGGACAGCAATGACACAATGTGCTTTTTGACACAATGCAAAATAGCAAAACAAATGAACAAAATGAAACTACATTAATAGGGTGAAAAAAAAAAAATTGGCATTTCATTCCCTTTACACAAACGATTAATTTGCACAAATGGCCCTTTATTATAGGCATCGACAAGTGTGCACATGTGCAATTCCTGAGAGTTCCCAACAGATTTGGTTTTGGTGATGTTATTACATGTTCTATCGTGTGTATTCCAGCACTTACAATTGAGGAAAAAAAAAGAAAAAAAAAGAGAAACACAAATGGAGACAAAATGCCTTCCATTTAGAAAAAAATGTTCATTTGTTGCATACACAGATAACACATTGACTGTCAGTTAAAAGCCATTAGCAGCTGATCCATTTGTTATCATAAGTAATATGACCATTTTGTAATGAAAGTTGGGGGGGAATTGAGTAAATGATGATGGTGATTTGGCCAGAATTCCTCTGCATTTTTTATTTCCCTGGTTAAGGGAAAGGAAAGCTGTGATCACTGAATGGCAAACGAACAAAAAAGCATCTAAAGCTCCATTAGGCAGGATAGAGAAACAACAGGCAATACAACAGAGAGAGCAAAAAAAGAGAAAATTACAAATAATACTGAGCAAATTGTCTGATGAGCATTTGAGATGCGTTTCACAAACATAATTAATGTTTTTCAAGATTGATCATTACCTATACTGATATTGCATTTATTCTTTTATTTGACCACAATATAAAATCAAAGTTATATAGGTTTATATAAAGATTTATATAAATCTTTTCACTGCTGTACGGTACACTTTCAAAGAAGCAGATAAAATACACATTTTACCTAAGAACTAATTTGCAACATATTACTATTGTAAAATAATTTGTGCTAAAAGTTTAGAAACAAATAGTATAAATCTCTGATTATGGGTATCCTGAAGGCATAAATTCGGTGATCAGTGCTTGACACATGCTGAATTTATTAAGTGTAAACATACCCGGTACAGTTATGCAGAATATATGTAAGCATATATAATTTTTTTCTCCACTCTGTACTACAGCACTTATGCATTTGTTCTTTTCTTAATGTAAGACACCTTAAAACACTTCCGTAAAACTGCAGCTAACCAGCATTGTTTGTAAAATATCATACCTGTTTCTGCATATGCTGAAAAAAAAACAGTGGCTTAAATTTACTTGATTCAAGCATGTACATTGGGTTTACATGAAGTATATTACACCACCATAATTATTGCCAAAACAGTGGGGTTGCCATTTTATGTCACAGAATTGTATAGATTATTAAATATATTATATAAAGTTACATGCAAAAGTCTAAACATCCCTGGTCAATTGAAACGTGAAAATAAGTTAACACATCCTCTACAGAAAACAAACAAATATGGCATTTTTCTGCACTTTTTGCTACACAACATCTGTTTATTTACTGAGTTTCACTGAAAAAACATAAAACAGCCAAATTAATTGTTAAATTCAGCAAATAAACAGTAACTGTGCATTAAAATGTGTTCTCTGTAGAGGATGTGTGCTTACATTCAATTAGAAAATCAACAAAATGTCATTTGACCAAGTGCGCCCAAACTTTTGCATACAACTGTAGTGATTTATATATGCTATATTTAAGCCATGTACACATCTGAATCAAAGCACTTTTCTTCAGTGTAGACACCACCTTTATTCCAAACATTTATGTGCAATGCAGCAGCCACAGTAAAATCCTTATACAAAGCCAATGCTAAAATGCTCATATGCTAAACTTTAACTTACTGTTAAAATGAAAGGTAAGGCAAGGAAGTTGCATATTTATCGAGAAAACACTCAATAATATATAAAATACTTGGAAAATATTGAAAATATTGTGTTCAGGGGCTTGGTGTACAGCAAGAATGGGACAATATGAAAATTTGCTATCATGACCTCTGTGACCAAAATCATCTTGGTTTTTGATATTATCATGGTGCATTTGTTTAAAAAAGTAGTAAAAATGTTTGAAACTAATAGCAGACATAGGTGACAGATTTTGAATTTTAAAATATCCATTTAAATCTTCAAAAGACGAGATATCACTGTCAAATGAAAACAATGTTGTTCCAATGGACAACGGTTACATTTCTGTTGAAAAATACTGTAGTTTGTTATTGTTAAGTTTTTATTGTTATTTATTGTTCTCTAATTGCTAAATTAATAATCTGGTCAATATAATCTGTCAGATTAACGGATTACTTATATTATCGTTAGTGATGACCCTAACCAGAATTATTCAAATTTGGCATGGTACAATTATCAATGTATTTTATATTGTGATATAGCTTTAAAACTAGTAACTGTCCCATCCCTAGTCAAGTGGAATGAGCACTCACATAGATTTTAAAAAGCATCAACTACCTGTTAAACAGCAGAAACCAACATGATAACTCCAACTTTTAATGTTTGGGGCAGTTTTAGCAACACTTGGAGGGGGAAAGCAGCATCAGTATAAAATTCCTCATGCTAAAAGGCAAAACTGTGCTCACTACCAGCTGATTTCATGTACCATCTCTATGAAACACAATAATACAGCTTCTTGAATTGTGAAATGCCTGTGATATTACACACAACTGCACTAATAAAATATATTGTTACTGTCAGATCAAAACATTTTTTATTTAACCCTATTTGTGAATGCCATTTGCCCTTTACATTGAGCGAACAGGTCATGATGAATGGACCAGAAGAAATGGTCCAAAATGACTTTAAATAAAGTCTCATTAAATTGCATTAGAATGTTTTTTGTTTCTCATGTAAAGTTACCATTTCATTATTATGAGGTTTTGTTCTGGTAGCTATGTACACTATCGTGATGTGAAATAGTACTTTTAAAAAAGAAGGGGGGAAAGTTCTTAAGCTTGATATGTGTTAAGATTTTAATTCATGTAATTTTTGGATTATATTTTGGTACATTTATCATTAAATACCAATTCACGCCATGTATTGAGCAGCTGGTGTTAAAAAATAAAAGACAAAAAAGCTACGAGATTTGGATATGACAGCGACTATACGCAAGGCTGTCATACACTGAGGAATTGCTCAACGTGATATTGTTTAAAACTGAACCCATCCACACACAACATAGTACAAAACCATAGCACTGTAGCACCATCTGCATAAAGACCAACACAAATACAGTCGTACCTGATCTGATTTAGAATGTGTAACAGGCCCTGAGCTCAACAAACACACTGTAGAAAGCAAGAACTCACACTTTAGCCACAGCCCTGCAAGAAAAACTCAATGATTCTCCTGTTCATCTCCATATAATCATGGTTAATATTTAAAATTATACTTTATTCATCTCGATTTATTACTTATCTCCTCCTTATGCGCAGAATGATTCAAAAGCGATTAACGATGATTAAACCATGAAATGAAGAGGTTTCTTCTTTTAAAAGGCATGACACATTATCCTTGAGGTTTGTTTGGATCAATATTAGGCTGTTGTGTTTCTACATAGCATCTGAAATCATAAAAAAGAAAAGAAAAAAGAATTCCAACAGTTCCTGATCAACACCCAATGCTTAAACTCTGTTCTTCACATGACAGAGCACAAAATGAAAGAAAAAAAAAACAAACAAAAAACAAAACTTAAGAACAGCACACAATAAAGAGAAACTGAAAAGTTTCTGCAATAAACAACAAAAACGAACCCTTTAAGTCAAACACAAGAGCTTAGAGAGGTGTCTAAGCAAAAGATGTGTGGAGTATCTATCTTTCTCTAAATGAAGCCCATCTCTCCTCACCTTGCCCTTCCTTTTCTTGTCCCCTCCAAAGAACTTCCCGATTTGGTCCAGAACGCCAGGGTTTTTCTTGCTGCGGCCCAGCCTGAAGCCGGACTGACCTGAGGAGCCTCCTGATGCCATGTCGGGATGTTTTACTCGGTTTTTGGTGCTGTGCGGCGCAGTGGCGAGGTTTTTCGGAGGGTTTAGAGCTGGTGTCTCTTGGTAGAGAGCGATGGGAGGGCAAGGGCCCGTGGGAATGAGCTAATCTAGTCAGTGTCCTGCTCGGTGTTTTCACTCTCCAGTCCGGCTCCAGCCTCCGGTATGGTGTGCAGCTCGTCTGACTCTGAAGGCCGGTCTTTGAAGGTGTTGTCCACTCGACCCGGGGCATCTCGGGAGAAGAGGCGGACCAAGTGTGGGCGTGGCCCCACCAAGTTGGGATCTGCCTGATTGGCCTGGTCCGCGCTGGGCAAAGCCGAAGAGGTGGCTGTTCCTTCGCTCTTGCTGGAGCAGTCTTTGTTCTGGTTGACATCTGGTTCATTCAGGCCTGTGCAGAAACAACAAGTGTTACACCACACACTTCTCAACACAGCACACACTCTGTACAGGCCAAACCCCTCTAACCCTGCTCAGAAATACTCAACAAACACTCTTTGTCAGTAGCACTGGCCTACTACAGCAACGGTACAGAATTTCACATTTACACAGCAGCGTCTATGCCAGCACAAGGTAGCTGAGGGCTTTCTTCAATGCTGGGTGTGTATGATTGATTGCTGGAGCAGTTTTTGTTCTGATTAACATCTGCTTGGTCCAGGCCTGTACAAAAAAGTGTTATACTTTTGTGAAAGAGCCTGACATTTATTTAGCAGTATCTACTGTAGTCTCAGAGGGCCAGTTGTGATGACGTAACAGGAACATCTGCAGACAACCATGAGAAACGGCCTAGTTGTGGGTGGGAATGAAGACTTATTAGGTTCTTTTGAATTTTTTCTGTCCAAACGTCTTGTGAAGGCAGAGCTCAGTAGTGGGTGATTGTTTGCTTATCAACATTGTCTAACCAGCAAGTCTGTTGTTAGCCCATGGATTTAAATGTAGGTTAGCATGGCTGAAAGGTGCCACCAAAAATGTCAAATTAAGCATATAGATTTGTCTACCCGTGCGGCAAACACATTACATGCAGTAAAAATAAACCTTGCACAGGGAGAAACAGTTCAGTTAGCTAATGATAACGTTTCTCTAGCTAACTTGTTTTGCTTGTGTTAACATTTGTACTCCAGATGTTTAAAGAGTACAGACTAGAGGAATTTAGAGGGGACATAACCATGTTTAGCAGCAGAATTTAATCCAGCACCAAAAGTTTAATAAGTTGTCCCCAGGCAAATATTCTTGTTACAAGATTCACCCTGCGAGTCTATATCTACAAACTCGTTTCCCAAAAAGTTCTGATGCTGTGCAAAAGGACACCTTTCCACTTCACCATTTTTAAATGAGCTTGGGCCCAGAGATGGCGGCAGCCTTCAATTAAACAGGGGTGTAAATGATTTGCACATCATTGCAATCTGTTTTTATTTACAGAGTCCCAACTGTTCTGGAAAAGGGGTTGTACTTCAAATTAGCATGATCAGAACCCAGTTTCCCAAAAGCATCTTAGTGTTAGGATCATCTTTATGGGGTAGAGACAGTGTTCAGAGCAATGCCTGCTCTACCACTTAAGAATGTGCTAAGATGAATAACCCAGTCCAGCACACTAACACATTTCTAGCTGAGAAATGTTTTCAATACAGGATACTTAAAGGCAGCAAACGCTGTTCTAGCAGCATCTACAGCAGTAACATGATCTGCAGCATCATGCTAGCACCTGCCAACTAAGTCCTTTCTACAGTGCTGGAAGTTTGTCTCTCTGGTACATTCAGGCCTCTACAGAAACAAGTGCTACAGTCCACAGCAGTAAAAATGCAGCACACATTCTGTACAGGCTGGAACCCTCTAACTCTGCTCAGAAACATCACAACAATCACTTCTCAGAGCCTCTACTACAATGTTGGCGCCAGATCAACCTCTGTGACTGATGTGGAGTATGAGTTACATTTTAAGAAATTGGAAGTTCAGGGACTTTATAAGATCCTTCATTCAGGAAACGTAGAGAGAGAATTTCTAAAGGTAAACTACATCCGTTACTGTTTCCTTGGAACAGTTCTGCAAGGTCCTGTCCAAAATGGTCTCAGCTAGCATGTGTTGCCTTGTTGAAGTTGGTTGAAATGGTTTTACTAAATATGCATTTAGTCCTGATTGGTTATCTCTGTGCCTGCCTCTTCGGTTTCCATGGTTACTATGTCCGGTTCAACTCATTTGTATGTTTACTGATGTATGTACTGATTTTATGTATTTTAACCAGCGCCGAAGGGCTCACAAGCAGGTTAAACTTCCGCTGGGCTCCTTCTACAAAGCACAGGCTGGCTGGTGGTGTCTTTAGTATTGGACACATTGTGTCTCCCAAGGCCACTGGGTTTGCTCTCAGTGTCACGGTCACGTCCACGTCCAGGAAAACAAAGGCCATGCTGTACTACGAGGAATGGTGCAGCAAAACACCAGAGAATCTGCATGCTAATATTTTCTTAACAGTGGCCCATTGTCTCGCCTGCAGCGTTATTCCAGCTGAACAAAAAGGCTAGTGTGGCTGGAATAACTCCTCTAAGTATGGATTTTCAACTCTTTCCATGGTGCCACTTATCTGATGTGGCGGCCGGGTGTGGCTCCAACTACACTCAGCTCAGTGACTTTCATATTTATAATGAAGCTAATATGGACTAATCTGTAAACTTCGACCAAAACACAGCTGGTAGAGGAAGAGCAGAAAAATCACAGTTGCAGGCCATCTAAAAAAAAGTGCTGAGTGTTATATATTAGTAAGTTAATAAGAAAGCCTGGTCTTCTAGAGACTAGAGCCGTGATGATTACTTGAAAAAAAAACAAACAAAAAAAAACAAAAAAGAACCAATTACTGATATCATTTTGTGTAGTTAACTGGAACTAATCAAGCTATTTTGTGTAGTTAATTGTTCAATCAATTAAATAATTATTGTTATTATCATTATCATTAATTTATTATCATATTTGCGTGTCTGACAGCACTAAAAGTAATGTTTGTTGTTTGGCCTTTTTAAAACCCGAATAATCAAAAAAGGACCATTACTCAATTAAACATCAAAATTACTGACATAATTGCTAATTACTAATACAGTTGGCAGGCCAATAAGAAACACTGTCGGTATACTTCTGACCACTTTTATAGTGTCATACAGTGTCAGAAACCACATAAGCAAACATTTAATTGAACTAATTAACTTGATGTAGTTTGAAGTCAGTATGTGACTATTTTTGCATGATACTAATTTGTGGGATTTAAACTTACATTACTTGTTAGCCCCATTAGCCTCTAAGGGAAACTAAGAACTAAAGAATCAAACCTCAGTGACGAAATATCTGGGCTGTTCAAATATATTTGTCTACATTAAAATTTCAACCAAACTGTTGCTTTAAAGATATGCATTTCTGCTCCACATCTTTCCTTTTTGCAAATTTTTTTCTTGGGTTAGTTAAATAAGAATAAGGGAGGCATTGTGTAGAGCAGAGTGTTGAAACTGATACACACTAGCCTTCATTTCTGAATAATAGAGGCAGAGAGTAAAAACTTTAAAGTTTTGTAATGTAAAGCAGTAATATTAGCAAAACTAAAAATGAAGCATCAGCTAGCCAGCCTTCTCATTACAAGCATGTTCAGGTTCAAGAGTTTTCAATTCTGGGGTCAAGATTCAATTCAACTTTTCAATATTTTATGTGTTAGAAATGTTCCAATTCTACAGAGCTCATTAGATACTACAAAAACTGGTTTGGCTGAGATAAATAAAAAAAAATCCAATAGAACTTTTTTAATGCCTGCACCATAAATCCCAAAAATCACAATAACTGGAATTTATAAGCAACAGAATAAAAGTGCAGTCATTTCAGCGTTAGTATGTTCATAGCATCTGCCCCTCACATTCCACGCCCACTTTATTCTTATCTAGTTTTGACAGTCGTTTCCATGAAAGACGGTAAATGAGAGACGCTTAGGAAACACTGAGCAGGGTATCAGTGATATTGTTTTCTAAAAACTAATTTTTAAATAAGTTTTCAGAACTGTATACAAATTGTTAAACCCTTCTTGAGTAGAACTAAAAGTATTAGTAGTATCATAGTCAAGACCACTAGTCCAAATTAAGATTTTTTTTGGAAGGTAGCTCATTGTACCTTCAAGATCATTCATTATGCATGATATATATCAATAAATGTTATATTGTACATTATAGTTTGTAGAATATAACATTAGATAATCTATAGTCTAAAAATATAATGTCAGATTTCTGCTACTCAGATAATAATATATAATAATAGGGTTAATACTTTTCACAACACATGTAATGTGTTCATACAGTATTATAAACGGCTATAAGTATTTTTTTTTATAAAAATTCATCAAACTTTATAGTCATATTTATTATGCATTATGAATCGTTAAATGCATTTTAGGCAGTGTTCATAAAATGTTAAATTATCAGTCCCAGCTTGCACAGCACATTATTACCTACTTAGGCATAAACACACTGAGTGATACCATGATGTGTTTTAATAACATAGTACACTGAATGGAATAAGAGCCTATACCATTTCTAATGCCTTGTAACATATCTTTGCAAGTAAAGTGACAATTTATATACTTGTCATTATGGGTACAGATTATTGCTAAACTTGTAATATTATAACCTAATAGGGGTGGGGGAAAAAATCAATTCTTAGACGCATCACGATGCGGACGTGAATGATTCTGAATTGATTCAGCAATGTCAAAAATCGATTTTCTAAATTTGAATTTATAACAATGTTGACGGAACGCAAAAGGTGGAACTTGCAACATTCGACTGTTTTACGAGGCTGAAGTCAGCTTTTTATTCTTCAGCTTCTCGTTTGAATTTACCCGTTCCACTTTGAATTCTGCCTGAGGCGCCAGCACGTAAATGCGGCACCATTTAAGGTGGAATGGGAGACTTCGAAAGAGAAGCTGACTTCATCTTCGCAACTTTTTAGTGTTTGATACTCTCTCATTGCAGATTTAATGCACTAGGAAACCAACTGCGGTTCTTATAAACGTGAATAAGTCAATTTGTCTCCAAATGTTCGTCTTAAATCTTTCTCTTTGCCTTTTCGTTAGCTACTACCTAGGAGTCTGTGTTGGTATGTGACCTGCAGTCTGCAGTCAACCTTCAGGGCTATAGCGTGGTGAATTAGCAGCGTTTAAGACCATCTACTGTTAAAACAGCGTTAGAACCTGGACAAGGGCCATACTATATGCAAGTTGTGTCACACAACTTGCATAAAAGTTGGAAACGACAAACATTAGAAACCATATTACACGCATGTTCACGCGTTTTCCGCCTGGTTGTAGTTGCTGCCAACCAGAGGACCATTGAGCAAGCGATGTCAAAGCTTCCACCCAACTCGGAAAGGGCGAAGCGAATTACCAACTCTATCGCAACTTTTATTGCCAAGGATTTGCGTCCATTCCCAGTCTTTGAGAGTCAGGGCTTTCAAGCTATTCTGCACACTTTGGAGCCGAGATGCAGCAGCCCATCTCGAAGATATTTTACTGAAACGGCGACCCCCCCAACACTCTCAACAATGAGACCAAAACCAAACTTATGGAATCACTGAAGAAAACGGGTAGAATAGCTGTAACGTGATTTGTGGACACCCAATGCCACATTTTTGTCTCAGTAACAGCGCATTTTATCGCAGATGAGTGGCAGCAGCGTCTCATGTGCTCCAACCAAGAGCGGTGAATGAGAGTCATCCAGTTCACTTGCCACATCACTTCCATTTGTTTTATTAATAAAAGATATTGGAAGTAAATTCATTATAGATCATTAGAAATACTTTGCTTTAAAAGTACCAAGTCCTCACACACTGAGAAAAAAGAAATCCTCTATAGAAAAAAAGACGCATGAAGATGCATCGATAATTGTTTTATAATTGCATTGCAGCCCTCTGAATCGTAATCGAATCAAATTGTGAGATGACCTAGAGATTCCCACCCCTATAACCTAACTATAAAACTTTACATGGTATATATATACATACTTGTTTTATCTATCCATATATGGTTCTTTTAATATATTATATAGTTTTTCTATCCGTTGTATTTTAAGCCTTTAAATTAATGTTTAAGGAAGATGTTTTATGAAGACAGTGCTGCTAAAAGAGCTCAAACACATTACACATTGGGCGATGTCAGAATTTTCCCTAGTTGAAGAAAGAGATTGTGCAAGTGTTTAGGACAGATACCAAAGTCTGTCAAATTATCAGCAAATACAGTCAGGTCCATAAGTATTTGGACAGTCACACAGTTTTTGTAATTTTGCCTCTGTACACTACCTCAATGGATTTTAAATGAAGAAGACAAGATGTGATTGAAGTGCAGACTTTCAGCTTTAATTCAAGGGGTTTAACAAAAATATTGCATTAATCGCTTAGGAATTACAGTCATTTTAACATAGTCCCTCCATTTTCACAGTCTCAAAAGTATTCAGACAAACTAACAATTATAAACACTAGGATTATTTTTAATAATTGAATGCAAATCCTTTGCAGTCAATGACAGTCTGAAGTCTGGAACTCATAGACATCACCAAATGCTGAGTTTCCTCCTTTGAGATGCTTCTTTTTCAGGCCTTTTTACTGCAGCCACCTTAATTATCCATATGTACTGTGAAGTGGTGTATTTTAGTCTAATGATGAGCCCCTTTCAGACCTGGCCATGAAACTGCTTATCAGTCAACTGTCCAATTACGTTTGAGCAATATTTTTGTTAAACTCCTTGAATTGAAGCTGAATGTCTACACGTCAATCACATCTTGACTGCTTCATTTCATTTCATTGCGGTGCATGTGTCCAATCCAAATACTTATGGATCTGACCCTATCTAGCAGCTGACCTATCCTTGCTCCGTACTCAAGGCTGGACAAGCAATACAGAATACTTTTGTGAGGCTTAGAAATTAAGAGTGTTATTAACTTAAAATTAAAATTGTGTGAGACAGTTCACACTCTTAGGACAGATTGAGTGTAATTCATAAAAAATAAAACCCACTAGAAACTTACTTATCCTTTGTATTTGCATTGTAAGTTGTATTTCTGATGTGTATATGTGTAAAAACGTCATGTACACGTGTATAGATGTCTCTTTGATAAATTAACTCCTTTTTGTAGTAGCCACAAAATGCAATTTCTGCCTGTTCTGGAGGTCCCTCTATTTTTTGCACTATGTATTTTTTTCTTCTTTAATAACATTGCTGGAATATAATTTGATGGAAATTATGTACAAAACTAAAAGCGAACCACATGTTTGGGATCAAAAAAGTAAACTTTTTTTTTAATTGTGTTTTTATTGTGGTAGTTGTACACAATGTTTTGATATAAAGAAAGCTGCGGTTGTGTTGTCTATTTTATTCCAGGCAGTCTTTGTGGAGAGGTGTGAAATGTTTTCATAGTGGAAGATTCTCACTCCTTCCCTTTCACCCCTCATTGCTTCCTAACAGCTCAACACAGAGTCACCACATTTCACCACATAGAGCTTGTGGGTAGCTTGATTATATGGCAAAAAACTAGACCCTATCTATCTTAACAGTGTGACTTTCACAAGCATAATAAATGAATAATCTAAAATTAACATTATTTTACATTTAGTAAAGCTTGTCGCAACAATAGCTACCAAAAAACACATTTGTATTTTCCTTAGAGAAAGAGTATCCAAAGGTAATCTTAATTTTTCCGCAATATTATCAGCACTATTAGTATTAAGCATTCCTTTTGTACTGGCAACACTTAATTACCTTTCATGCCAATAAAGCCTTTTCAATCTGAATCTGACAGACGAGTGAGAGAGAGCATTTCAAAATGCATAGAGTAAAATAGCAGCTTATCAGTCCTTGAGGATGGACTCTAGAGGAAGTTGAAAAGTGTAGCTATGTGATAGATGCCCACGGCGGTGGAGAAACAACAAGGAAGGAATGCAGAGAGTGGGCTTCAGCCTCTCTATTTCAATCTGTCTCTCTCTATCTCTCTATCGCCCTGCATTAACAATGCTGTTCAGTTTGGAAGCCAGTGGGCAGTAGGTATTGCAGGCATGTGTCTGAATGCCCTGCAGGCATGTGCCCCCCCCTCCAGGCCACCCACCTGGGTGAAGCCCTCAGTAGCTCCCACAACTTAGTGGACAGTTCCTCTCTGTTCATCTGCCCTCAGCTTGCATTCACCAAACAACCCCCTGCTAAACCAACAACCAGTCCATCAATACTTAATACAACTGAGACTTAGCATAAAGTTCTGGAATACCATCTGACTCTGTGTTCATTTGTTTAGCATATTCCTATGGTGCACATAACGCTTTTCCACTAGACAGTGTGAAACAGAGCTTCAGTGGACCAACGATGCAGATGAGCCTCCAAAAATTTGTAATATTAACTCTCATTTTATATTGAACAGATATATTATGAGCAATTTCTGGCTATTGTCCATTGATTTTTTCTTTGAATGTTGGGACAACAATTTTCCTAATCATTCCACCACTTTATGTGGGCTACACAGTCCATTTCAATGAAATCAAGCACCAATCAGAATGCAAATTATGTGGAGAGCAGGGACAGCCTAGCACAAGGTAAAATGTAACATGGATATTTTATGTAGTCAATCAGTTTCAAGAAGAAAATGTTTTTGCTCACCTGACTGCATTCCTATGGAGACATCATCTGCAAATTTTGATAGCAATCTGACAGACATTTCTCAAGATTCACCCTGGAGACTTTGTACCATTAAAGTAACTTTTGTTAATTTTTTCTTCAATATTTGAGTCGTGTGTATAAGTTGCAGGCATTAAACTGTAATTGGCTGTAATACAGCACTATTTGAAAGCAGGTAAACAATTCACAATGAGAGCTACCCAGGTTAAAGTATAGCATCCACACGGTGGGGTTAGCTGTAATGCAGGGTTACAACTAAGTCTCACAAAGTAAACAAAGAGAGAAGTCCATACCCATCTATGTAATTTCAAAACAGTTCATTTTGTACATAAGTTTAGATGATAATGATTCAAATCAAGGAACTGCAGCATTTTGTTTAAGCTAACGATAGCTAAGTTAGCAGGACAAACATGCCACACAGCACAGGCTTGGTTTCAGCAAACTGATGCCAAAATGACACCACTTTAGGGTATATCTGAGAGCTCAAAGTCAAATGAGAATCCCTGAGCTGCTATTATGCTTAGTTTTTCTGAGGTTTTTCCCAGCTCTGATTTCCACTTCTTTCTGAATATAAAATATAAATAAGAGGAATATGTTTATATGGCCACTCAAATGTGGAATAGAAATTTCATGTGTCAAATTTTGAAATACCAGCATTATTTTTAAATACCGCAGCATACTTAATTACCGTTGTACCTCCCCACCCTAGTTCTGACACCAATGAAATGTTCATAGGCTACAAGCTTTAAATTTAAACACGAAATGTCTTTTACAAGCTTCAAACGTCCATGTTCAATCTAGAAAGGTGAAAAATTGCTAATGTGATTTTCAATTAGTTTAGTTCTAACACACTACTAGAATCCCATAGGGGTGCTGGCAGAAGTTAGCATTATCATGGAGGTGCTTTTTTCACATTTATGGCCTGAACTGAAGGCTTAGCTCTAATAGTCATGGTTTACTGCTGATACTGTGTCCATAGTAATAAAACAGACTCATTAATGCTCTTCCTGATCGAAAAGAACCATAAGATACTGCTATTTCCTTTTCCTCTCTGAGTGAAGTGAGTGAACCATCTTCA